>NC_045428.1:482115153-482715153 GCF_902635505.1 Sarcophilus harrisii | reverse complement strand
ATTTCCATTTTAGTGATGTTGTGAAAGAAAAATAAGACAATGGGGAAAAATAATTAAAAAAAGGAAATAAAAAAGTGAAAATTATTTGCTTCAATCTGCATTCAGTCTCCATAGTTCTTTCTCTGAATGCAGATGGCATTTTCCATCCAAGAATTTTTGGAATTACCTTGGGTCACTGAATTGCTGAGAAGCCTGTTGTAGTCGATCATCATACAATCTTGTTACTATAAACTATATTTTCCTAGTTCTGCTTGCTTCACTCAACATTAGTTCAATATACATTTATTCAACCATTCCCCAATAGATGGGCATCTGCTCAATTTCCAATTCCTTGCCACCACTAAAAGAGCTGCTACAAACATTTTTGTTCGTATGGGTCCTTTTTTTTACTCTTTTATGATGTCTTTGGGATATAGACCCAGCAATGACACACCGACAAAGGCTAAATACAGTTTTATAGCCCTTTGGCTGTAGTTCCAATTTACTCTCCACAATGGCTGGGTTAGTTCACTACTCCACCAACAATATACTAGTGTTCCACTTTTCCCACATCCCCTCTAATTTTGTCATTATCTTTTCCTGTTACCTTAACCAATCTGATAGGCATGAAGTGGTATCTGGGAATTATTTGAACAAGATAAAGTCATATCTACCTCAATTTCTCCTTCATCAAAAAAGATAATTTTATTTCTCCTCTGAGAAGTTAAATAATACAATAAGTCCTATCTCCAACTTCCCCATCTTTTCCCTAGATATTGTCAAGAGTTGATATTTTTTCATAGCAAATCACTAATTTATTTAAAAAGAGAAATCTTATTATTTAGAATTTCTTTTAGGTTTTCTTTCTTTTATAACAATAGTTTAAGAAATATTCCACAGATCTGACAGGTTACAAACATAATGACTTCTATGGCAATGAAACCATGCAGGATATGTAGAATAAGTACCTAAAGGTAAAATAAGCTATTGAGGGAAGTTGATGGCTAGAATCTAGTAGAAAATTCATGAAATGGAGCATACCAAAAATCGTAGAAACAATATATATACTTTATGTGCTTTATATAAAGCAATATACATATGTAATATGTCACATGAATATATTCTGCTTTGATATAATTTTATGTTATAGTTTTTAATATTGATTTAGATTTATGAAAATTTAAGAGAGAAAATATCAAAATGCTTACAGAAATATAGAAATGGCATGCCAAAGTGCATAAAGACTAAGTAGATATATATTTGTATTTGTTCTGTTTGCTACAGAATTAAATTAAAATTTTATTTAGATTATATATATCTATATATCTATAAAAGTGCACTTCCCTGGAACACTGAAGTAATTTGTAGTATGGATGGCTGAGGCCTGGAAACATGAATCTTTTCATTTCCATGTCATCAAGATGGTTCCACAAAACACAGGACAAGAGATTGTTTTGATCCTAGTCTGATCTGGTCACAGAGACCTTATCTCTAATTTTTTGTCAATAGAAAGAATAAAATAGTTGACATATCTCATCCCTAGTTGAGACATCTTTTGCAGATGCAGTAACAATATTTTATTCTACTTTGCTATTAGATTTCTGATTTTTCTTTTAGGAGAAGGACCCCCCTCCCCATTTAATTGATTTTGAGTTATACAAATATTTTTTTTTTGATTTAGTTTTGGACTCACCACTTCCTAAAGCTACTTGTGTCACTCTTTTCTTTGGAAATAAATTTAGTCCAACATTTAAGTATTTCAAGCAGAAAAGTAGCATGAGTAGCTTTAAGAATATAGGAGTCACTGAATGATATTGTTATATTCTGACAATTAAGTTATCTTTGTTTCATAGACTGAAAAAGAAAAATTTAATTGTCAAAGTATTGAAACTAATTAAAGCAGATTTTTCTTTATCAGAAACAGAAATGCTTATATTCTTAAAATTAATTATCATCAATTGTTTCTTATAATCTTTTACTTAGAAAATTAGCACTCTGGCTTACATTAAGCCAATAATGCTTAAACAATTACCATGTTTTCATGACTAACATTTTTTAATTTCCTTTTTATTGTAAATTTAATTATAAACAAACAAAAGTATTGCAATGTAAAATAAAAATTGAATTGTATATGAAACCATAAGCTGTTGTCAATAGTTTGGGTTTTTTAAAGTGCATATTAAACATGAAAATGCACATAAAATATAATATAAAAATCAGTGTTCATAAAAAAGGAAGACTGATTGAGAGTTGAAAATAGCCTCAGAAGTATATAGTCAAACCACTTCAGTTTTACAGATGTAGAAAATGAAGCCGAGGAAGGTTATGTCTTTTTCAAAATCCTCAAAATAGTAAGCACCAGAGGTGGATAGTACATTATTAACATTTTACTAATATAATCTTACTTTGTGTCTTGTGAAAAAGAATATAAAAGTTTATTCTTAATTTGCACACTTTAGAAACTTTTAGCAATTTTCCCAAATTGAATGTTTAGTAAAAATACAAATTATATTTAAATAATAGATAGTACATTTCCTACAAATTAAAAATATTTGAATAAATGTCTATTAACAAAGTTACAAATCACATTCTTATTGGTAATGAAAATTTATTATAAGTATTTGTCAAGTGTGTTGTTACAGTTGTTGAATAATAAAGACATAGCCACAAAGATGTGATTTCTTCCTATAATTGAATAGAGGAGACAGACGAATTAGGTTACAAAAAGACAGGGAGTTGGTGAGTAGCTCACCAAATACAATTGAGTTGAAATGTTTCCTTTTTTCTTCCATTAAATATTGTGGATTCTCCCCATGGTGACACTGGGCAAAGAACAGCCTCAGGTAATTAAAGAAAAGATTTTCAGGGGAATTAATTTTAGGGAAAAAGTTTTGCAGAGGAAAAGAAAAGTCACCCTCGTACATGTATGAGGAAATAATGTTTCAGAATTGGGAGGCTTTAGGAAATAATGCATGTACTAAGAAATGGGGATGGCAATACATACTTATTAAGCACCTAATATCAGACACTTATAAGCATTTTAAAGATATTTCATTTGATCCTCCTGACAAACTTGGGAGGTAGGAGCTATTATGATAGCCACTTTACAATTGACAAAATCAAGAGAGTCAAAGCTTAAGTGACTTGCCAAGGATCACACAGCTAATAAGTATCAGAGGTCATATTTGAACTCAAATCTTCCTGATCCTTACGCCACAGTTCTATCTACTGTGCCACATAAGTACTTAAATGGGCAAGGGAATGCATAGAAAGAAGGAAGAATGTGGGGCATTTGTTGGCTATTAATTATTAATGTGACCAACAACTGATATAATTATTTTATTTGTTCATATTCATTTTGAATGATGTGAAAAGCTAAAGGAATTGGGCTTATTAATCTGTAGAAGAGAAAGCTAAGGTTGTATGAAAAGTCCTTCATCATGGCAACTTGCTGTGGCAATTTCAGGTCCCTTCCCCTATGATAACACTTTGAACCGAGTCCCAAAGGGTAGCTACAGAGAAGATTATAATGGTATGGAAGGGTAGGGTAGATTATTTATGACTGCATTTGCTAAATAATGCTGATTTCATTTATTTTATAGAACACAATAATCAGTGTATGTGAGGCAGCTAGGGAACAATGTATTAGTCTAAGAATCTACATTTATGATGGGTTTTAAAGCCAGTGTAGCATTGATTCTTCAAGGAACAAATTATTAAATGAATTTTGGGACCCATACCCATAGTAGTTGCTACTGAAGATTCATCTGGGAGCAATTATACATTTGAATATGAGCTTGGTGCAACCAAAGTTGTGTGGAAACTGCATTAAATTTGAGCCCACTCTCCCAAGAGACTGAGGTCCCATAAGGGCTTCTTCAAAGCATTGCGGAGGGGGGATGTTTATACTTCTCTTCTTGCCATGCTTTTAAGGCAAATATACCTTTATAAAAATGAATTAATATTAACTTAATAAATGGAAGTAGAACATGAGTAGGGTGTCTAACAGCATGTGTGTATATGTGTGTATCCATAATGGGGACTTGAGCAATGGTATCAGAAAAAAATTACCTCTGTACCACTAAGGAACCTATCTACCCCTGAGAAGATATAGGCAGCCTGAAACAAGGAGCTCAGAGAGAGTACTTGCTGTAATTAATACAGTAAATTTTAGACCAGACTTTCAGTAGAATTTTTTATATTTTTTCTGAATTATGTGAAAACAAATAAAGAAAACCCTCTTCCCTTCATTACAAATGAGGGGATTTTTAGGAGTAGAATAAAATTAGGTCAATATTACTTGGTTTCACTAAACTTTCTTTTTCTTTTCTTTTTTTATCTTTATAGCAAGGGAAAGCTCATTGGATAATGGAGGAATATATCAAAAAAGCAAATGGGTTATAAAAACAAAAGGCATAAAACAAAAACAAAGAAAATTTCAAAAGGTCAGACTTTTCCTTTATTGTTGCTCTTCCTTTTATTTCTCTCCAACCATATAGTTACTACAGTATTCCCCTAAGAAAGTGTCCTGATATGGGGACAAAACACCTGGATTCTAGAATTGGCTTTAAATGTGTAGTTATGGGCAAGACAAGGCAATACACATTTATTAGGCACTTTCTATGCACCGAGCACTGTGTTAAGCACTGGGGACACAGATACGACCAAAAAAGAAAGGATTTATAATCTAATGGGAGAAGATGCACAAAAAGGTTGAAGGTAATCTGATGCAGAGGTATGGGAAATCTTTTGACATTCAGTAGGAAAATGAACACTGGTTCCCCTGAGCCCTTACCCAAAATGGAAGCCCTCAGGAAGACCTCACCAGTAGGAAAAAGGGAACAGTGTGTGGGAAGGGTAGGGCAGTTAGTAGGTAAAACACTAGAGTTGGGGTAAGGAAAACTCATCTTCCTGAGTTCAAATGTGGCCTTAAACACTTAAGTGGTGTGAACCTTAGCAAGTCCTTTAACTCTGTTTGACTCTGTTTTATAATTTGTAAATTGAGCTGGAAAAGTAAATGACAAAGCCCTCTAATATCTTTACCAAGAAAACCTGAAATAGATTCATGAAGAGTCAGGACTGAGTAACAAAAATTACCTAAAAAGTATGAGGGGAAAGATGTACCAAGGTGAGAAGTTTATAGAAGAACATGGATGTTCCAAGATTAGGAGGTTCCAGATACTGAGGGACATTCCAGGGTGAGACTACTACTCAGACTTGGTTTTGAATTCTGAAAAGTAGAACAGAAAATCACTTCCTTTGTGTGGGCCTCAATTTTCTTATTTCTAAAATTGAAGTTGAAGTGGGCAACCTCCAAATTTCCTTTTAGAATTAAATCTAGGATTCTGTGATTCTCTAGAGAAGAAATTCTTAATCTGGAATCCATGAGCTTAATTTTTAAAATTTTTAAAATTCAATATAATTGATTTTCCTTGTAATTCTATGCATTTGATTTTATACATTTAAAATATTATTCTCAGAAGGGGGCCATAGCCTGTCAAAGGGATGCATAGCACAAAAATGGTTAAAAGCCTATGCTCTGAAATCTATTTCCCATGAATGCCTAGGGCTTCCTGTGACATAAAACTGTTTTTCTACCAGATAAAAGGTTTTTTTTTTTTTCTCACAGAGGAGCTCTGTCTACCTCCCTAAAGACAGAACACGAGAACATGGTTCATGGGGTTTAGACAAAGGTTTTAGATGGAATGGGAGGATATACGCTGAAATCATACTTATTTTTTAAGAAGACTTGAAGATGTGCTGTTTCTTTCTTTCTCTCATACCTAGCATTGGAATTAAGTTCAATTTAAGGACACATTTCCTAGCAGTGAGAGTTGTTAACCATTGGATGGGTTACTAAGGGAGATTCTAATATTTTTGTTATCTCATTAAAACAGCATTGAAAATAATTTGTCCAGGATAGTAGAGAAATAAATTAGCTGACCTTTCAGACTCCTCTATTCCTCTCATCATTGAATGACTCCCTGAGGATTATGTAGGTGTGTTTGCTATTTCTCCACTAATGTTTCTTTTCTTTCCTTTAAAAATGTTAGGTGCAAGTATACATGTGTTATACAGAAATACATATGATTTATTAATTCAAGAAATTTTATTAAATATTTTAGTGTTACCTAGGGGCTGGGAATTCTGAATAGTATGTTTAAGTTCACACTAGAAAAGGGAACTGTATTAAGGAAAAGAGGAACGATTAAGTGGTGTAATGGATAGAGAGCTGAGTCTGGAATCAGAAATCAGTTCAAATGAAACCTAAGACATGTACTACCTGTGTGACTCCATGTAAGTCACTTAACTCTGCTTGCCTCAGTTTCCTCATTTGAAAAATGAGTTGGAGAAGGAAATGGCAAACTATTCTGTTATCTTTGCTGAGAATGTCGAGAATTGCTCAAATGAGTTAATGAAGGGTTGTATATGACCAAAAAGTGACTGAACAACAACAAAATTCAGGATGCATAAGATTATTTTGTAGGAAAGGCTTAAGGTGAGTTAAATGGGTTAAATTGGATGAGAGAGTTGGTATAGAGGGAAGGTCTTAGAAGCCAGGGTTCAAGTGTTGCTTCTGATGCCTATACTCTTTGACTACTGGTACATTTCTTAGTCTCTGAAAGCTTCAGGGAGCTTTCTTCTTAGAGAAATATAAATTACAGAGTTGAATTGTATCAGTGGAGGAAGTTTGAGGAAGTTTCAATACTGGGAATTTCCAAAAGAGGTGTGTGGGATCCTTGTCTTCCCATTCCCAAACACACAAAAGAATTAGACAAAAGATCTAAAAGATTTCTTGTATTTTGAGTTAATTCTTTAAAAAGGGTTTTTGAAAAAAATATAGATAATAATTGCACAAGATGAGAAGACATGGGCAGAGTACAGTCCGTACTAATCCAGAGGGGAGCCATGTTGGGGGGAATGAGTAAAGGGAAAAAAGATTTATAAAGCACCTATAATGTTCTAGGTACTGTGCTAAGTCCTGAACAGGTATTATTTTACAACAGCTCTGTGAGATAGGTACTATTATGATTTTTATTTTATAGTCGAGGAAACCTAGGAAGTCAAAATTAAAAACTTGCCCACAGTTGTACAGCTAGGAAATGTCTGAGGCTGATTTTGAATTTAGGTCTTTCTAACCTTATCCACTGGACCATCCAGCTACAATTTTTCTTTCAATGGGCTGAATGATTCATTGATCTACTTAAGTATTGAAAAAAATGGTAAATATGTTAAAAAGCCATAGCAAGGTCTTTCAAGTTGGTATATATTGGGGAATTCTGATTACAAGTACCCTTTTTGGAAATATAAAATGAATAATTGATCAGCTGATGAAAGATCATATGAAGGGAATATGTATTTGACAATATTTGCAATAGGATGGGATGAGAAAATCATCTTAGCTGAAGTTTAGGAAACTTTGTAATATTCTCTCTAAAATGTAATCTTCTCTCTAAAATGTAATATTCTCTTGTTGGGATTTTCTTGGGGTTCTCTGGGAACAGCCTTCATTTCAGTTTAGTAACCACCACAAGTGCAGCCAGGGATTAGAGTCCAAATCCTTTGTTGTCTATTTCCAAGTCTTGGTTCCTTTCCTGCAGCCTGGTTAGCTTTCTTATAGTCCAGATCCTTTATTATCTCCTTCCTGGGGCTGGGCAGCTTTCTGTAGAGCCTTTCAGTCGGGCCTTGGTTCCAAGAGCTTGAGCTCCCACCTGACTTGTCTGGCTTCTGAATCTCCCTAACTGAATCCTGGCTGAGGCTCCTAGCTTATATGCCCCACACTGAGTATAAACCAATCATTATATCACTAGGAAACCATTATTTGTTGTAGGATTAAATCAATGCTAAACTAGATTTAACCATTGTCTCCTCAATTCCACTTAGTGCCTTATTTCAAGTTCTGGCCCATAACATCTCCTTGTAGGATTAAATCAATCATACTGAACCATGCTAAATTAGATAACTGTTGTCTCTATCAATTTTACTGATTTAGCACCTTGTTTCAAGTTCTGGCCCATAACAAAACTTACTCCAGATAAGAACCTGAACAGTCAAAAAATTTCCACAGGAAACTTCGTTAATGTTACCTTCATATTTCCTATGGGTTGTTAGTTTTATATTAAGTTTGGATATAAGTACATTTCCTCATATACTGAACTTGTGGAGGAGCTAAACTGTGGAAGTACCTAACCAAATGTTTTTAACCAAGGGTTTTCTTGATAGGGACTTGAAATGGAATTAGAAAAAAAAAAGCCAGTTTTGTAATATAAAAAATTCTGGCCAAGGCATAATAGCAGTTTTTATTTAAAGCTGATAAAACAGATCAATTTCCTTCATACAAAACTAGAGCAATTTTTCTCTTTTAGAGGAGGAATGATCACCATTTTTAACAAGGTGAGAAAGGACTATTTTCCAAGACAGTTCTTCCCAAATGAGAAGATGATCAGGAAGAACATTGAATGTCAAGGCAAATATTCTGGATTCTAATTCAGCCATTTCCACTAAATAGATATGGAACTTTTATCAAGTTGTTCAGACTTTCAATTGTCAGGTTCTGCAACTGTGAAATGAAGGTTTCAATATATAAGTTCTAAATGTTATCAAATTTTAAGTAGATATTTAGATAATCATCAAAAGACAGGTTGGCATAGTAGAGAGAGAGCTTGGTCTTGAAGTTAGAAAGATCAGAAGTCAAGTTGGCCTCTTCACTATATTTGCTGTATAACCCTGGAAAACCTGTAAGGTTTCAAGCAACTTTCTAAGAATGTAAATTGCCAAAATGGTGCAGACCTGGACCTGCATTAATGATACAGTTACTCACTGACATTTTCTAGATTAACGCAGCTAGATATCTATTGAGACAGTAGGGAAGTCGATTCCAGTTTTTCCATTTTTAATGCAGGACAGTGTTTTAAGGAATAGTTTTCTTTACCTTTTATTACAGTAAACTCCAATAAGTCCAGAAGCTACTGAAGTAGTGAATGAGTTTCTGTTTGTGTGGTTTTAAGTAAGTTATATCTATATTTATATCTATGTATCTATCTAAAACAAGAGTCCAGGATATTAATTCACTCAGTCTTTTGACTTATTGATAAGTTTTTTTTACTTGCTTCTAGTGTTTTGACTCTATTTCCTATTTTCACATATTATAGGAAATTTTACTACAAGTGATGAGATTTTGAAAATATTTCATCAAGTCCTATTTCACAGAGTTCCCTCAATTATGATCTGTTTACTATGCACATCAACAGGATTATACAAGAAAAGAACAGGAACTATGTTTATCTTCCACAGTTCTCCATATATTTGCTATCAGAAGTACAGTCAAAAATTTTACTTTTCTGGTAAAATATATAATAATAACAGCAAATAATTTGACTTTATCTCCTTAAAAGTTTTGATTTAGCTGGTTTGTGTATGCACATATACATATTACTCACAGGTTCAGAGTTATTGTTGACAACAAACTTACCCTGAAGAGAAAGATTAGTTACTTAGAACTCTTCAATGATTAGAAACATGTTAGATTTATGACATTCCACTTAGTGATTTTGACTTTGAGAAAAACACTAAGATGATTAATTAAAGAGTCCCAGTTTTCATTTTAACCATAAGGTCAATAACCATTGTCATGCTGTATCATTTGTGTCCAAAAATAATCCACTGTATAAATGTGGAAGGCACAGCCTTTCTATGTGAGTATAAGATAACATGACAATTGAAGTTCATCACTCAGAATAAAAAAGGCAATTAAGGCCTGCAGGCTGCTGTGTTCCAGATGATATAGCACAGCAAGAAAATTCAACACTTTCCTAAAGTTGGCATTTTACTCTCTACTGAGGTTTTTTCAAGGCATCTATTTACAACTATTCAGCAAAGACAAAACCTGCAAACATTTTAAAATTTATATTGAAGCCTATTCTAACCATAGAAAAATATAGTTTATGCATGACTTTCATTGCAAATAGTACAAAATTAATTGAAAATAAAGTATATAGTAGTATAATAATTTAATTCAATTCTACTTTTAAATTTGAAAAGGATGAGCTTAGGAAAATTATTTCCCCACATTTAGCTCAAGACAGTATATCAGAGAGCAGTTGAGGTGTTATGGAAGGAACAAGAATAAGACAACCTAGGTTGGAGTCCTTGTCTTGCCATCTGCTGATTGTGTAGCTTTGGAAATGTCACTTTTAACATCTTAGTTTTCTTTGTTTGTAAAATGGAAATAATAATACTTGCATTAATTAGCTGAGAGGACCAAATAAGATGCATGCAAATACATTGCAAGCTCCAAAAAAGCATATATAAATATGAGTTATTATTGGCAAAGTCAGGCAAATAATTTTGTTTGCCAGATATGGTAAAGCAAACTTTTTTTTAATCCATAACACTTATTTCTGGGCCTTCTGATGGGGCTTTCTTCTCCTTGTTGCTGTTGACAATTGTCCCACCTGCTGAACTCTTCATGGAGGACACTCACTTATTTGACTGTAGTGGAAAATACTTTTCTTCACAGTCACCCCGATCAAGGTCAAAGTAGGTCGATGTTTTTCAGGGAGAAATGGAAAGCAACATTGAGCAGGTGCTTATTATCAGTGCTTGTTAACAATGACAAGGAAGTTTCGAGAGAAGTGAGTACATAACCAAGTGCGCAGTGATCAAACAGCAGTGAAAACGTTATCATTCTGTCTTACATTCACTGGAAACGCAAAGAGATTTTACCTGAGAAGTTAAAAAAAAATGAGTGACCAAAAAGCTCTACCTTCCTGGCCCCTCTTTCCTTTCTCCCACCTAGGAATCAGTGAACGTTATGGAGCTGTGTTCGATCTTTTCTCAGTGGCCAATGAAATCTGAGGCAGGTAGAAAATGGAGCTGTCCAGCACTTGTTCAGAGTGTGAGAGTCCCTGTAACGGCTTCAGAGCTCTTTCCCTGAAGAATCTTGCCACCCAAGTTAGGGCCCAGGTTTTGGCTCCATACCTATCCAGATCTCCCTCCAGCAAGACAAAGCACTGATTGTGGAACAATCTAGTCCCTAGCACAGGTCCTTGCCAAGAGTTGTATCACAGTGTTTGTTCCTTTCTTCCTTGTCCTGGGGTTCCACAATTTTAGGGGCGACAGGTGACTACTGGGGATATGAAAGTATCTTAAAGTGAAAAACAGCTTTTCCTTCTGCTTTTCTCTCACCTGTTAAGTGTGGCAGCAAGATCCCAGAAAGATGCAATCAAATGTCTACTTACTTCCAACCCAATCTAGTCTCCATTTAACTTTATTCACACATTAAATATTCCTTTTCTTGCCCCAAGAAAGTGTCTTCCTTGTGTCTTTTCAGATTCTCACACTCAATTCGAGGGATTTCGTTCCTGAGGGCTTTCTTACTGACGTTTTGAAATGGAGGGGATGGAAGTGGGGTTGTCAGAGGTTTGCTCCAGTGACTTTCCACCTAGTCCATCTCCATTTTATCCTCAATTCTTCTCCCCGCCCCATTACTTCTTTCTATGCCCTTTCCAAGAGTTAACTCTACTCCCGGAAAGTCTCTCCTAAGTAGGAATCCAGAGATTTTTTAATAATATAGTCAAGAGAAAATTGGGTGTGGGGTCGTTTTGTATCCCTTTTATCTTGAGGTTTGCACCCCACCCCCTCGTATCCCCAGTTTTAGCCTATCCAGCTGGGAGGGAAAAGGAGGAAAGCAGAGTTAAACACCGGGGGGTTGGGGCGGCGGGGAGGGAGAGCGTCCTCATTGCTTCTGAAATGTGGCGACAAGCTAGGGAAAGACTCCAAATGAGTCTGATGGCGACACGTGATACCGTCGGAGGGAGGGGGGAGAGAGAAGAGGGAGGGATGGGGGTGGGGAATGGAGGAGGAGGAGATGATAAAAAGAGAAGGAAGGGGGAGAGTGAGAAGAGGGAAGGGAGGAGAAAGAAGAAAAAGACTGGAGAGGAGATTGAGAAAAAAGGAAGACAGAAGGGTAGCAGAAGAGTCTGCTTTCAAAATCACAAGGTCCCCTAACCTCCTCCCGCCCCTTCTCTCACACACGCACACATACACAGGAGCGCGCGCATACACACACACACACACTCACACACTCACACACACACTCACACACTCCACACACTCACACACACTCACACACACTCACCCACCGCCCTCCCTCCCGCCCCCCTCCCCCAGAGCGCAGCAGCAGCCGGGGTAGAAGATGCGCTGAGGCTAAAGGCAGCAGCAGCCGTGGTGGCGGCAGCGGGAAGCAGAGGAGGAGGTGGAAGCAGGCGGAAAGCCCAGCTCCGGCACCCGCCACCATAGCTAGAGCCGAGGTACTGTTGAGCTACCGGAAAGGAGAAGGTGACCAGGGCTCCTGAAGTTCCCGCCATGAGCTGCCGATTTGCGGGGCTCTGCAGCCCCTGGAGTTCCTACTCGTCTGAGCCGGCTGGTACCTTGGCGCGGCCACGGCACATCTAGTTCTGTCAAGCAGGTTCGCGGTCCCCAGCGCCAGCCGGCGCCTCCGCCGCCGCCACTGCCATCGGCGCCTCAGCTGCCGCGCTCCCGACACGCTTCTGTACAGCGCCTTGGCTATCGCCGCAGAGGCAGAAGCAGAAGCAGCATGTCTCGAAGAAAGATTTCTTCCGAGTCCTTCAGCTCCTTGGGATCGGACTATCTGGAGACCAGCCCAGAGGAGGAGAGCGAATGTCCCTTGTCCAAGCTCTGTTGGAACGGCAGTCGGAGCCCTCCCGGCCCTCAGGAGCCCAATGCAGTCGCTACAGCCACAGCTGCCACGGCCACTGCCACGGCTACAGCCACTGCCTCAGCCACCGCAGGGGCTAGGCGTGCACAGCGCCGGAGACGGGTCAACCTGGATTCTCTGGGTGAAAGCATCAGCCGCCTGACGGCGCCCACGGTGAGCGCCTGGCAGCAGAGGGGTGGGGGCGGAGGAAAGGGAGGGAGGTGGGCATAGGGGAAGTGGGGAAAGTTGGCTGGGGCGGGGGTCGGGGTGGAGGAAGCGCTATGGGACAAACTTGGCCACTGGAGGGGGCAGCGGGACTTTTCATCCTGAAGTACTTTTGCATTGCTTTCCATCTCTTTCAATTTAAAAGCTTCTAATTTTGAAAAGATGGAATGATAGAAATTCAGGGAACATGATCATTGTTTTCTTGTCTCTCATTAGGCTCTTGGGCTGTTCTTATTTGCAACCCTTTTGAAATTTGTTACCTAAAGAGTTTGGTGCCCCTGTTCTTCACACCCTGCTACCTCTCTTAACATTCCAGGACTTCTGCTTTATCAACCCTTAAACTTTATGAGCTTTTCCTTAACTACTTCCTTCATCAAAGTCTTCTTACTCCACTACTCACTTAATTTCCCTATTGTTAAACATTCTTTTGTTAACATATCCACTATTAAACATTCTTCTCCCGAAAATCTTTTTACAATTCTTTACCATCCTATCTGTCAGTAGATTAACCTTCTCTTTTCTGAATCTCACACCTATTATACAGGCTGTTTTATTTTCCCAGGTCGTCACTGACTTCTCCCCAAATTACTTTAAGAAGTTGCTTCTTGTCCTGGAAATCTCTTATTAACTTATGTATAAGTCTGCCCACCTTCATAGTTCTCATTTAGTTGGAGACTCAGTGATAGATCTTTCTCACTCTTTGTTGGTCTCATTTCTGGTAATCTCCCCAATTTTTCTGATTATTTTTATGTCATCTCTCTCCCTTCATTCCACTTTCATTCTTATATCTTTTCCTCATGTCTCTCTGGATATGTCCTATATCTCCCTATTTTCAGATTCCTCTATCTTCCATCTCAAATTAACATCAGATTCTTCCTGGTCTCTGAAATCCTTAAAAAATCTATTCCGTTTTATGAAGAGTCTTCTTCCTTGGTCAGGGTCCTTTTCTTTCTGAATTTACCAGGTCTTATCCATACTTTCTTATTGGCAAATAACTCTAGATCATTGTCTAGATAACAAAACCTCCTGAATTATATAGTTTCTCTTAGTGTATCCACTCCTTAAACACCCACTCTAATGCAGCAAGGCAAAGAGAGAGAGAGAGAGAGATAACCCCATTCTGGTTTCCTTGAGTTTCCCAATGCTCTATTCAGTCTTTCCTCTCTTTTTCCCCTAATATTTACTTGTTTGTCACCTTGGCTTTGAGCACAGATCAGCCTCCTGACTGAAAAGAACTTTTCCTTGCTGTCCAAATACTTGCAGTTGCTTTAGAAGTTACCTGAGTGACCATAATAAGCCTGAAAGCTACATACATATACAATTTGGCTTAATTTAAGCCCTGTGGGAGGATGGGGAGCTGTGGGATTTGGATAATTGATGTAGGGCAACAGAGTATTGAGGAATCAGGGTTTCAGAGGTCTAGATTAGTCTGGAATCCAGGAGCTTCTGGTAATTCATTATAGAACTTCAAGCAAGGGGACATAATAAAGAACTATTAGAAAATTTTATTTAAAATAAAATTTAAAATTAGAAAATTAAAAAAAAAATTAATATAAAGGGAAGCATGAAAATGCTTCCCCTCCTTCCCCTTTATTTTTCTTTCTCTTAATTTAACTAATTTCCACTTCTGAAAGGAAAAGCTCAGACATAAAATCTAAGCAAGGTTATTTTCTCCTCCAGAATTAAATAAGTGTACAATTCTCAAATAGGAACATCAACTTAGTAGTGCACAGCCTTGGGGGCGATGTTAGGTCACAAATCAAAAGTGGAAGCCCAGAGAAAAGAGCTTAAGATACACAGATAGCAACATGTACTCCTGTGATTTATGCCAATACAAAGAGGAAATAAGAAAAACATTTGTTTTCTTTACACACTCTTCATAGAAGAAGTTTTAAATTTCCACAAAAGTAATAGATTTTTGATACAGTGATTTTACTGTCATTTTGATTAAGATAAATGTTTGACTTGGTTCAAAAGCATTTTGCCTCTCTACAGTTATCCCAGATTGCCTAGGAAGAAGGAATTTACAAAAGACTCAAAAGTAAGCCAAGACACTCTTACCTAAAACCATTCAAACAACTTCTTTGGGGTATGGAGAAATCAAATATTTAACAGAAGAATGAGAACCAATGGGAATCTTTAGAATTCATTATTCACTGACTTTCATTGATGCCAATGTAAATATATGTACCAAATAGGAAAGCTTTAGTATCAGGAATGTTTTTAAAATGCAGGTTTTTAACAAGATATGTATGACTATTTCATTAATGATTTAGTTTTGTTTGTGTTAGCAGATGTTTAGCAGCCATTTAAAGTCTCATTTGGAACATTAAGTCCTTTTGAATAATGGTCTAATCAGTATTAGTTGGCTAAAGGTGTCCCCACCAGAGTCATTGAAATTCAGTCATTGAATGAATTAGGTTTTGAATCTACTTTGATTTTGCTACTCATGCTCCCCTATTCCCTTGCTCTGCAACATGGAATGCATTGTCCCAAAAAGTTCTATTGGAGGTGTTAATGAAAAAATCATACAACAATTTAATTTTCCGACTCAGCCAGAAAACAGGATCTCTCTGAGAGACTCAGAGAAATCCCAGGCATTTTCTTTTTTCTTGCAACTGAGTATTCCAATGCTTCTGAATAATACTGATAACCACCTCACTTTTACTTTTGGATTTATACTAGGGATTAATGTGGTGGCACTACTAGCAGGCTCCTATGCTATGTTTTGAAATGATTGGTAATGGGCTCTGATAACTCTTTTCTTCCTCTAACAGATCCATACTGAAGAAAGCAAGTAGGTAAAAGGAGATGAGTTTAATTAGGATATAAGATAATTGAAAGTGGTTAATATTAGTAAATGATTCAGCAACATTTAATTTTTATTCCCAGGAGAGAATCTTGTAGATTTTTCACAGAAGATATTTTAGTAGCTTAGATTTTTATAGCACTTTCCAGTTTTCCAAGTGTTTTCCCATTCTTGATTCCTTTGCCTTTTTGCGCTTGATCAGTCAGTTATCTCCAGTTTATGGATGAGCAAACTGAACTGATCACAGTCATCTTGTTATTACTAATATATCATTGTGTAGTGGAAAGAGTACTGTTCTTGCAGTCAGGAAGACAGTGTCAATTGCTAGCTCTTTCATTTACTAGCTATGTGACTATTGAATTCACCAATCCTCTCCAAACCTTACTTTCCTCATCTATTAAATGAAGACAATATTATCTCTAGTCTCTAACTCAAGGTACTTTTGAGAGACTCATCTATAATTATGTATGTGTATGTGTATAATTGTGTAGTCATTGTTATTTAATTGATTAGATAAACATTCAAAGGTAGCACAGTCTTTTTATAATATAAACTTAGCTTTTTGAATTATTAAAGGGGTAGTCATAAATATAACTAACAAAGAACAAAATATATGCTCTATAGGGGGCAATGGTTCTATAGAATGATCTTAATAGATAATGTATAACATAATTTTGAGATGATTTGAGAAAAGATTGCCACATTGGCATGTTAATTGATACATTTCCTATTCATCTAGAAAATTGGTAGGCAGGTATATTATCCTCATTTTGTAGAGGAAGAAATTGAGGCACTGCAGAGTTAAATTATTTCTCCAAGGTACACAAGTAACTCATGATGGATCCAGGTCTTCCATCTCTTTGTCTTACACCATAAGTGTATCTTGCATTAAGGTGGCACAGTGGATTGAGTACTACATTTGGGGTTAGAAAGGCTTCAGTTCAAATGAAGTAAGTTCATGAAAAGAAAGGTGGCACAGTGGATTGAGTACTACATTTGGGGTTAGAAAGGCTTCAGTTCAAATGAAGTCTCCAACACTGTGTGACCCAGGGCAAATTTCTGAGGGTCTGTCTGCCTCAGTTTGTTTTGTAAAATAAGGGTAATAATAGCACCTAAATTCCATGACTATAGTGAAGATAAAAATAAGAAAATATTTGTAAAATAATTTAAAAACCTTAAAGCAATCTATAAATTCTAGTGATAATGATGATGAAAAACCCTATAGTTGTACAAATAACCTTCTATACTTGGTTAATCATGATTTCTTAGGGCACAGATATTATCGTTACCATCTTTGCCATCATCGTTCCCATAAAAAAATCCTACAGGACTGAATTAAAAATGAAAACTGAATTAGAAGTTATTTAATTTGAAATAATTTAATACTTAGGAACACATATGGAGAAACAGCTGGGCTTTTCACATCTAGAGTGAATTTAGTAACTCATTTATTCTCAATTTTTTTTTCTTTACAACTTAAGGAACTTTGAACATTGGCATTAGGCATTAGTTTTAGGTCTGCCCTACAGGGTCAGCTGGCTACTGAGAGATATTCCATGAGATCAGAAAAGGTTTATTAGGTACTCCTTGCAAGACAAAAACTAATAGTACTTTTGGTACAATACTGCCTAAAGCAGAGGGATTTAGGAATCATCAATGAAAAGATCTGCAGAAATAGAAGTATCATAAAAAGAAGATTGGCAGGTTGAGCAGGGCAAAGATGTCAATAGAGAAAACCCATAGAGAACATCCAAGAAGGAAAGATGAAAGCAAATTAGTATTGAAGGAGCAAAAGTCTTCAGCAGTTAGAAAAAGCAAGTTGCATTTAGTCAAAAATGGAAGGAAGGAATAAATAAGATCATATTTAGCCTCTCTTAATAGGAGGTATGAATAGATTAGCACCACCTGGAAAAGTAATATAGCAAGCATAGAAGTAATGAAAAAGTAACTTTAAAAACACATATTAGCTTATTTTACTGTATATTTAGAGTAAATCCAGTTTGAATTTTGCTATTTTGAATGTGAAATTTGATACCTAATTTCAGCAAAAGAATTGTTATACTTTGAAAATTTGGATAAGTTCTATTTTGGTGGATTATAGGTTTTTGGTTTTGTACATGTTGGAAGATATATTTCTAATATACACAAATGTATTATCTATCTATCATCACTTGCTATAGTGATTCTAAAAGAGATTGAATTTTATTAATTTAAGTCAATCATATTTGAACATCTTTAAATCATCTATTTCTTTTAATGTTTTTGAAAATGTATTTATTTAGCTATTGACTATTAAGATTTATAGAATATGTTAAAATCAATCAATCAAAACTATACACTCTGTGTACACACACATATAAATATATCTGTATATACATATATATATATAAACACATTAGAGACATAACATATACAGAAATATACCACATTTTAGATGGCATTGTGTTTCAATCAATTAACAAATTAACAATTGAACACTTTTTTATTACATTGTCTATTGCTATTATTTTTTAAAGGTTCAGATTCAAATATTCCCATCAAGCTACTGAAAAATAAACAAACTCATAAAAATAATTTCTACATTTTCTTTCTTAAAAATAACTAGGGATAGACATTTTGAAGAATGGATGTATTTTTAAAATAGCATAATATTGAATAAACATAGAAAAAAAGAAAATTGCTTACTTAAACTGCTTTATTACTCACAAAGTTTTTTTTTTTCTGTTATATACAAAATATTGTCTGTTCATGTTCAGGAAATCCTAAATTGTGAAAAGAAGCAATTACCCAATTACCTAGACTGATGCTATATGTGTTTTACATAAGTGTGCTATCCTGTGTAAGTATTTTCCTGTTAGATTAATTGTTAAGCCTTTATCCAGATGATTAATTTTGACATTGGAAAATGCTATAAATTAAATGAGCATAAGTTAGCATAAAGAAATGAGATGAATACATATTTTCTGCTAGCAGCACATAATTTATCTGCTTCGAAGGACTATGAGATGTGTGAGAAGAACATTTGTTCCATTATGTATTTTTTTCCTCCAAATCTTTATTGTCTTTTGTCATTTTTCATATTTGTTTTAGGATTATTGTCCATGAATATACACATGCATGTATATATATTTGTATATATATACATGTGCCACACACAGTATTCTAAAAAGGTTTTTGAATTCTCAAAACTCAAAACTGCACCAAAACTTTTAGGACAACATATACTGTTATATAAATATTTATATACTCATATATACACATCTGTATACACACACGGATGCATATATCATATCTTTTTAATATTGATGTATAATGTATATGGAGATGTTACATGAAGATGAAAGAAAAATAAAAAAAAAATTAAAGGATTTTGTTGTTGTTGAATATTTTAATAGGATTGTATTCTCACTATTATGGATAACCCTGCAACAAAACACATTGCAATTCATCTATGCCATTCTGTCTCATCCTGTGTAAAAGTTGTCCATATCAAACCAGAAGTCCTCTTCGTGATTTGACTCAGTAGTTCAGAAGTATTACTAGATATTGTATAGGTATCAAAGGAGCATACCAGCTCTCTATGCAATCATCATCCTTTACTATTGCTCCCCATTGGTAAAAATATTAAAAAAGATGATCCTGAGTTTCAGGGAAAAGCTTAAGGATATTAAAAGCATTTCTCAATTCCCCAAAGGTAATCCAGTTTACTCTTTGTTCTCTTCTATTCAACACTATGTCCAATTTATTATCTCTCCTCAGTCAGTGCCTGTCAAAGATCTATATGCTCATGTTCCAGCTCTATGAGACATCAATACAATGTAGACCATTTTCTGAATAGCATTCTTTTTTGACTTAGTTTTTCCTGTGTAGATAGTTACCTTTAACTTTTTTGTCATACTAGAGATCTCATTAGAATCCTCTGTAATGTCCTGAAGTTGCTGTAATCAGTATGTTGTGTTCTTCAGTTAGGAGTCTTTTTTTGTATCTCTAGTACTTACTACAGTGTCAGTAAGTACTTTATGAATGCTTCTTTACTGATGGTGGCTGAGGAGAATCTAAAAGACCTCATCATTTGTAAGGGATTACCCTTCCATTTGTACTCTGTTCTGGACACGCTCCATGAGAATAGCAAATATCTTTGGCAAATTTTTTGAATGTGGCAGTAAAATAATTGCTTTTTCTAAAGGAGTATATTGCCCACTGTATATCTTTAAAGAGCTTTAGTCATCCCTATTGGAATTATATACACATTTAGGAGCAATTTAAACATCATGTATTCCAGTACTAAGCTGTGAGAATATTTTTAGGTGCAACATGTGGCTGCCATATGGACTTCAGTTTTTTCCTCAGTTTTTGTAGGAAGTGTGATCTAGAGATTCAGCCCAAACCTTTAAGTTTCCACTTGAGAACCTTTGCTCTAACCTTGATTTTTATAGCAAAGCTTATTATCTTCACATTATTAAGGAAGTTTATTTAGTTTTACTTTTTATTTTTGCCCCTTTTATGATGTTTGGTTATGTCAAATACAGTATTTATATTTGCATTCACATGACAGGAGACATGCTCAAATGCTTAGGCCTGTTTTTTTAAGTGTTTTTTATTTTTTTTTAATTATAGCTTAATAATACATTATTAATTAATTAATACATCCACTTAGTTTTCAGTTTCTAGCCACAAAAGAGGGCTGCCACAAACATTCTTGCACATACAGGTCTTAGGCCTATTTTGACTTTATAACAAGAACTTTTGAATAGAATTTCAGAATAAAGTTTTTTTTTTAATAAATAATAAATTAAATAGTATCTTTTTCCTATTGGTCTTGAAGAACAGTCTCTTTATATTTATTATATCTTGTAAATGGAATGGAAAGTACTTAGGCATCATGAGGAGCTTAATATACCCATCTGGATGACTCGTATCTAGTATAACTTGGCTGAGGTAAAAGATAATCAAAGAGAGAAATCTTTGTTAGGAACAGGGCCATGTGAATTACAAAGACTTTCCTCAAATGACAGGGTTAGCAGATCTAGGATTATGAAGTGTAAATTTCTGTATAAAACCAACAAGAAGACTGCATGATTCAGTTTCTATCCCTGTCTGATTGATAAATTTTCTAGGGGCCTGTGTTTTATTAACTATAACATGAGCAGATATATACATTTAAAATTTTGATAATCAGTTTGCTCTATGGATTGGCACAGCTTTTTCCCTATTGACACTAAGATTTGTTGCTATCTGCACTCTCAGATTGTTACAGGCATGAGTTTGAATGTTATAAACGCTGGTTTCTTTGTGGTTCCTATAATCAACATGCAACAACAGCTTTCGGTTAATGGAATCAGGTAGGGAGAAAAGAAGGCAAAGTAAAAGAAGTGATGGATAGAATGGGAAAAGCAGTAGATACACACAATCAGAAGACCACTTTCCTTTAGTCTTTTTAGGGTAATGGGAAGTTCTACTCATTTGCTGTTGTGCCCTTCCATTGAGCAGTCACATAGTTCCCTCTTTTTTAAAAGGGGTATGTAGAAACAAAGGTTTATTTTGAATATCCTAGATCCTGTTTGAATAGCCTGGATCCTGTTGTAAGGTTACCTATGGTTATATCCTCAAATTAAATTCCATAGTGAGTACTTGAGTTGTGATTGACTGTCCCCTCTTTGATCAAAAAGTATGAGATGGCATCGACAAGTCCCACAGTATATTTTTCATTCTCTTTTTTTTCATGCTTATACTTTTTCCCATAGGGTGCAGAAACTATTTGGGAGCAGGAACTGTTTCTTTTTTGTCTTTGTATCTCTCCTGCCTAGGACAATCCTTGAACATAGCAGAGTTTCTTAAAATCTTATTGGATTGAATTAAAAAAAATTGACTTCAAATTTGTTAATTGTCAAATGTATATAAGACTAAAATAGTTTTTATAAATATTTATTATGTAATTAGTAATTATTTCATTTTTCCCCCCCACAATAATCCTTCATAGAAGGTAATTCAGATGCTGTTATCTTCATTTTTATAAATAAGAATACTCTTTATCAATGGATTTAATTAACTTTTCAATGATCCAATGACTAATCTATACTAATAAATAGCAGATATAGGCCTAACATGTGTCTTTGGATTTTAAAATCAGTCATTTTCTCACTATCATGAACAGTTCCTTAGCCTAGAGAATTCCCTTGACCTCTTGCAGTTCTTATCCATAAATGTGAATACTAACACTCTCAAAAGTTATACAAACCATCTCACAATATTTCAATGAGAGCTAAATGCAATAAAGTATGTGGAGTACTTTGGAGCAGTAAAGCACCTTTCCAGTATCAGCTATTATTAGTATTATTATTCTAAACTTTAAAGATCTATAATTTCAGCAATGTATATATTTCCTCTACTAATGCAAATAGTAAACCTTCTGTAAAATATTAGATGGTCATTTTTCAGAATTCTTAAAAATTTTATTTTAATAGTATGTTATTTTTTCAATTACATATAGATGGTTTTCAACTTTTATTTTTGTAAGATTTTGAATTCTAAATTTTTTTCTCCCTTCCTCTCTTACCTCCCTCTTCCCTGTACTAGAAAGCAATCTGATATAGGTTATATATGTATACTCATTTTTAGCATATTTCTATTTGAGTCATGTTGGGAAAGAAAAATTATCACAAAAAGGGGAAAACCACAAGAAAAGAAAAACAAAAGGCAAAAAAATATGTTTCAATTCACATTCAGTCTTATAGTTCTTTCTCTGGATGAAGTTGACATTTTCCATCCAAAGTTTATTGGAATTGCCTTAAATCATTGAATTGTGGGAAGAGCTAAGTCTCTCATAGTTAAACATCACAAAATCTTGCTGTTGCTGTGTACAATGTTCTGGTTACGCTCACTTCACTCAGCATCAGTTCATGTAAGTCTGTCTTTCCAGGTTTTTCTGAAATCAGTCTGTTTAACATTTCTTATAGAACAACAGTATTACATTACATTTGTATTATTAGATGGCCTTTAAGAATTACTTGATCAATTGATTTATCACCAATAGCCAACTTGTTACTGTTTTTCCAGATTTATCAACTTTGGTCCTTTGACATTAACATAGTGTCCTTTAATGGGTAAGTGCCAGAAGTCTGTCTAATTTTGGGCCTAATAGGCCTCTTGTAGCCTGATTTGAAGAGTCTACTTGGCTAGTGGCTAACACTGTTAGGAAGCATTGATGTAGAAATTTAGAAAAAGATTAATGATAATAATTCATTCTTATTAAACAGTATGATAAAGTAGAAGGAATATTGTGGTTGGAGCTATAGAGAATGGGTTCAAAGCCTCCCTCTGACACTTACTAGCTGAGTGATTGTGGGCAAGTCATTTCTGGGTCTCAAGCAAACCATTAAGGGTTTTAACAGAAAAAAATCTGGCACAGAGAAGGTACTTAATAAATGATTAGTAATTGATTTATTTAGCAAGTTGTTATTGGGTTGTGATCTGCATTAGTATAGAGAGCCCACAGTAAAAGTTCCTCAGTCTGATGAAATCACAGGTTTCTTAGTATTAATATTATTTATTGATAATAACTAATTTTCAATATATCCTGAATTCTACATTAGAGAATGTAAGCTCCTTGAGGGGAGGGATTTTGTGTTCTCAGTACTTATTCTGTCTTTAGGATAAAATTCATATTCCTCAATTTGGTATTAAAACCCTATACAATCAC
This sequence comes from Sarcophilus harrisii, assembly GCF_902635505.1. Taxonomy (NCBI): domain Eukaryota; kingdom Metazoa; phylum Chordata; class Mammalia; order Dasyuromorphia; family Dasyuridae; genus Sarcophilus; species Sarcophilus harrisii. Next base: position 482,691,723 of record NC_045428.1, on the reverse strand, counting down.
CTCCAGACTGTTTCCCAAGTACATACACATTCCTCTTTACCTTCTCCATGGTCCAGTCAAATGGATTTGCTTGCAATTACTTTTTTTATATAACAATAGCTTTTTAGTTTTCAAAATACATGTAAAGAAAGTTTTCAATATTCAACCTTGCAAAATTGTGTTAAATTTTTCTCCCTCCCTTCCCTGTTCCTTCTTGCCCTTGTCACTAAGTAATCCTATACAGGTTAAACATGTGCAATTCTTCTAAATATATTTCCATATTTATCATTCTGTACAAGAAAAATCAGATCTGAAGGGGGAAAATGAGAAAGAAAAAAATGGGCATTGCTTGCAATTCCTGCATAGTTCTCCATCTTTCTTCCTTTGTACAGATTGTCCCCATGCCTAGGGGACTTCTCCCTCTTCTATGAATTACAGTACTTAGTTCTGATCAAAACTCAGCTTAAGTGTCACCTTTCATATAATCATAAACTGCTAGTTTACTTTTTTCTCCACACCCTCTGGCAAGTTAAATTTTATTTATCATTATTATTATTAGTTTTATGACACCTGTGACTTCACTGGTATGATAAGCTCTCAAGTAAGAGACTCCCACTTCCAATGCAGATAACCTTGTAATTACTTTGTTTTCTGTTTTCTAATTGTGTACATGTGTTGTTGCCATTTGTAGAACATAAGCTACTGCAGAGCAGGAATTGTTTATTTATTTATTTTTGCCTCTTCAGTGTCTGGCACAGTACCTTACTGACATTTAGTAAGTTTTTTAAGTATTCATGAATTGGCCAAATAATTGCTTAGTCCCTGGTTGTTGAATGCTGAATGAGTGTTATTGGTCTATAGTCTACACACTATGACAACTTTCCTGCCTGGTTAAACTGATACTTTTGTTTTGGCAGCCCCATTGTAGCCTGTTTCTGTCCTTATATTAGATTCATCAGTAAGAGTGGAAATCAGTTCATCTATTATTATGACATTATAAAGTATAGTACTTTTAACTTTGCAAACACTTCCACATCTATTTTTAAAAATTTGATCATCATAATGACCCTGTGTTTGAGAAAGAGAGTACATAGTATTCTCCCCATTTGAAAGAAAAATAACTGAGCCACTGAGGTTATGATTAATTAACCAATCAAATATTTATGATATAATTCTTATATGTAAGGCATCACAACATTATGCAAAATGCTGCAGGGTATGCAAAAAGTACACGAAATCATTTCATTTCTCAAGTTGTTAACAGTCTAGTTAAAAAGATGACATTTTTACTCAAATGTAAAATGAGGGATCAGATATTTTCTAATGTCTTTTTCAATTTTAAACCCCTACAAACCTCTGATCTGATGTGAAAAGTTAAATAGCAATTTGAGATTAAATAACAGTTTTAAAAGACAAGAGAATAAGAATATATTAATAAGGACTTATTAGATTCTTCTCATGTGCCAGGGACTGTGGTTAGAGCTGGGGAAAGAAAAAACATCAAATGTCACAATTATATTCATTTAATTCAACAAATTATTTTTAAGTATTTTTAGTTTTGCAAATAGCATCAAGTAATGACTGTATTTTAAAGGTTTCATGATGATTGGATGTCCTTCTCCCTTTTATTGTTGTTGCTTAGCTGTTTTTTTTTTTTCCATTAGTCTTCTTGACTTCATTTGGGGTTTTCTTGGCAAAGGTATGGAAAAGACTTTGCCACTTTCTTCTTTAGCTCATTTTACAGATGAAGAAACTGAAGCAAACAGGATTAAGTGACTTACCTGGGGTCATACAGTTAGAGAACAGTTTTTGAATTCAAGAAGGTGAGTCTTTCTGACTCTAAATCTGGCGCTTTATCCACTGTGTTACCTGGCTGCTACACTTTCCCAGAAGATGTAAAAGGCTCAAACTCTGTAATGAAGGGGCATATGATAGGGCAGTTTGTGAGCTTATCTTACTCTACAAAGTGCCCCTGGGCCTGTGTAGCTACAGGAAATCTGGTCATAATAGCAAGTGCCACACTATCTTGGAACTGACCTAGAGATTTTGACTAGGGTCTATACTAATTCTGGTTTCTCTGATTTCCTTTAGTAAGTGAGGCAAGTCCAGAATTATCTTGGAAATTTGTAGCCTAATTTGAAGAATTTAAAGAAATGTTTGACCAAAGAATCCCCATAATTGATCATTTCATAAATTTGTATGGAACTCAAAGGAAAAAAAAGTTGAATAACTATTTCACTTGTTCACTGTACCTGGGTTGGGAACCATCTGAATTAGTAAAAGAAGTCTGCCTTTCCTTGCCTTTTTCCTACCATCTCGTGGTGACCTGGAGCACTCTTAGAAGCAGTGTGATGAAGTGATTGGAGTGATCAACTTGGAGTCGGGAAGATCTGAGTTTGAATTAAATCTCTGATACAAGATACAGACTGTTAGATGATATGGTGAATAGAGCTAGTGCTTAGAATCTGGAAGAGTCATCTATCTCTAGATAAGGATAGCCTCTTTCTTCATGTGTACTATGTAGTAAATTTGGATATTTTAAATATTTAAAATGGCTGTCACTCAAAATTCTTAAAACAATATTGTTATTAAATGTATACAATTTTGTCTTGGTTCTGCTCATTTCACTCTTCATCATTTTGTGAAAAATCTATCCATATTTTTCTAAGATCACTGACCTCCTGAATCTAGAGGGAAAAATGACAAATAGAAATATGTATAGAATGGTTTTACACTCAAATATTTATATTTAATGGTAGTCATCTCTAGGTTGGGGAAAGAGAAGAAAAGTAAGAAAAAAAGTTTAATATTTTATATTTAAAAGTAATAGCAAATTATGCATAATAGATTCGTAATTTCATATACAATCATCTTCTCTCCCCCCCCCCATTCTACTATGTAATGAAAATGCTTGCTTTATTTCTCAACTTCAGAAAAACATAAAATAAAATAAAGTTTAAAAGTACCTTGGGGGGAAGGAAGACTCATCTTTAGGAGTTCAAATTCAGTCTCAGACACTTATTAATTGTGTGACCCTGGGAAAATAACAAGACAAAAGAAACCCACTAGAATAGAGTCATTCAACCAATTGTACCAAATCACTTGTATAAATAGGCAAAGTTAGAGTTAAAAATTAATCAAAAGCATGTTTTAAAGACTTAGATGTAATATCAAAGTATCTGGAGATCTGTCATGTGGAAAATATTAGACTTGTCTTGCCTGATCACAGATGGTAGAACCAGGAGCAGAAAATGGCAGATTTAGATTTCAACTTGATAAAGAAAAATCCCCCCAAATTAGAGCTGTTTTAAAGTGACATGTGTTACCTCAGGATTTGGAAAGTAATTCTTCAGAGGCCAAATGATTGCTTCTAAGGGATGCTGTAAAAATTAGGATTGAATTAGATGAAATTCTGAGGTTCTTTCCAGCTCGTGAATCTGTGATCCCAGAGGACTAATGTGTATCTAAGCAGAATTCCTTATAAGATGTGGCCAAATGCAGCTCTGTCCTCTGAACACTTTCTGTACTTTGTAACATCTACACTTGCTTCCTATGCTTGGAATATCTTCCATCCTCTTCAATTATTAAATATGTCACATTTTTCCCACTCAACTCAAATGCTATTTTTTCCATGAAGCTTTCCCAGATGCCTCTGCCTATTAAATCTTTCATGTCAGATAATATATGACATTGTATGTCTCTTATGCACATATATGATATTGTATGTTATAGTTATCTATATTTTATTTCTTTTCCCTCTTTTAGACTATATATCCTATACAGACTGAGAATGGGCCTTATTTGATCTTTGTGTTCTCTTCAGCATTGTGTGTGCCTAATAGTAAATGCCTAATAAGTATTTATGAATTTAAAATGAATGAAGCCAAAAGGCTGCATATTATTATTTATTGTTAACATTAAACTAAAATTTACTGAATAACTATCACATGTATTACACTGTGCTAAGCGTTTTAGAAAATACCAGAGAAGTACAAGGTAGAATTCATAATTCCATAACTTTGGGCCTTCAATTTATTCAAGAACATATAGAAATGTAGAACATATAAATAAGAATAGGAGAGAGTATTTCATTAAATGTTGAGCTTAGAGGCACATACAGTAATATTGTAGGAGTACAGAGAAAGAGGAAATCCATGTAGGGAAGGGATGTTGATGGAGAGAAGAAATAAGGGACATTTCAGATAGGCAGTACAAGATGATCAAGGATATATAAATGTGAATTAGCATAATTCAGTCTGGGCATAATATGATGTATAAGATTAGTATTGAGAATAGTGGGAGATAAATAGAATAGTGAGAAATAAATGGTAGAATGATAGGCCTGGGCCAGATTGTAGATGAATTTAATTGTCAGTGTTGGAACTTTTATATCTTTTTTATGACATTTTCCAATTTTCAAATGATAGATAAGGATTCACTGAAGCTTTTCAGATGTTTAGGGAATGTCTAGCTCTTATTTTCTGAGTGTATATTTTTTCAGTTGATTTTCTTGCTATTTTAGACTAAATCTTTTTTTTCATAAACCAGAACCAAAAATCCTGATAATACTTACTAGTATTTATCAAATGGAGTTTGGGTTTTAGATTTAGATTAGTCTTTAAAAAGTGACAGGATGAAGTTTTAGGGATGATTTGCTTATGTATGATGATATATTTATTACACAAGTAGGATTAATTCATAAATCTAACGAGGCTGATTTGGTTCATTGGATATTCATTATATACTGTCTTTTAAGCCATTGTTTCTAGGAGTTTATATCTTTGATGATGTGGACCAGATAATAATACAATTAGGTGATTTGGAACTGGCTAGATGACTGACTAGTAATAATGATGATCCAGAGCAATGACCTAAGTTTCAGAATAATAAGACTGAAGAGAAAACACTGACAAAATACAATATACAGCATTATTTTTAAAAATTAGAGAGCATAGTAGTAAGTGGAGTTTTCCTTAAAATGATAAGTTATATCTATTTAAAACTACCAGCAAACATTATATGTAATGAGGATAAGATAGAAGCATTCCCAATAACATCAGGGGTGAAACAAGGATGCCCATTATCACCACTGTTATTCAATATTTTACTAGAAATATTAGCTTTATCAATAAGGAAACAAAAAAATTGAAGGAATTAGAATAGGTAATAAGGAAATAAAACTATCGCTCTTTGCAGATGATGTGATAGCATACTAGACAATCCTAGAGAAATAACTATTAGAAACAATTAACAACTTTAATAAAATTTCAGGATATAAAACAAACACACATAAATCATTGGGATTTCTATATTTGTTGTTACCAACAAAGCCCATAAACAATAATTAGAAAAAGAAATCCCTTTTAAAATAAATATAAACAATATAAAATATTTCAGAGTCTACTTGCCAGGATAAAGTCAGAAACTATGTGAACACAATTGTAAAATACTTTTTAACACAAATAAAGTTAGATCTAAACAATTAGAAGAATATCAATTGCTCATGAGTAGGACAAGCTAATATAATTAAAAATAACAATTCTAACTAAATCAATCTACTTATTTAGTGCATAGCAATCAAACTGCCAAAAGAGGAGGAAATAATATCAAAATTTCTCTGGAAGAACAAAATGTCAAGAATATCAAGGGAATTAATGAAAAAAAAATTAAAGGAAAGTAGCTTGGTGGTACCAAATCTAAAAAAACTATATTATAAAATGGAGATCATGAAAATACTTTCTCTGACCAGAATTTCTTTGGAAGATGTAATCATCACTGACAGATATTTACTGAGTTCTATATTTAGGGCATCATGCTAGAAACTGAATACAAAATAGTTATACAGAATCATCCTTGTGAAGGAGTGGTTTATAAACTTATTGGACAGACAAGACACATGTAAATCAACTAAAGTTAATATATTTTTCTTGCAAAAAAGGACCTGTATCTCTCTATCTTATCTATCACTCATCTATACCCATCCTTTTTGTCTAAAATGCTTTACAGTTAGAGACATCACCAAATAAAGTACTGGACATTTCAAGATTCCAAACATTGTTGCAACCTATTTGATTATATTTTAATAAGAAATAAAGGATGGGATAATTGGAATAAAAAACTTCAAATCAATCCCTGTCCCCTAAAATTTCAGAGACAGCATAGTTCAAATCCAAGTTTTCACCCCCATGATCTTATGTTTTTTAAAATAAAATGATTCCTTTTTAGAAATTCTACCTTTCCCTAGCTGTACCAGACCTAAACATATATTATAAAGTGTTGGTTATCAAAACCATTTGATACTGACTAAGAAATAGAGCAGTGGATCAATGGAATAAGTTAGACTTATAAAACACAATAATCTATGCTTATAGTGATCTAATGTTTGATAAAGCCAGAAACTCCAGCTTCTGAGATCAGAACTCACTCTTTGACAAAAAATTCTTGGAAAATTGTAAAATAATATGGTTGAAATTAGGCATTGACCACATCTAACACCTTTATCAACATAAAGTTGAAATAAGTTCATGATTTAGACATAGTGATATTTTAAGCAAATTAGTTGAACAAGGAATAATCTACCTCTCATATTTATGGAGAAGGAAGGAATATGGCCAAAGAAGAGCTAGAGAACATTAAAAATGCAAAATGGATAATTTTGATTGCATTAACACTAAATCAATTTTTGCATGAACTAAATCAATTCAGCCAAGACTAGAAAGCAAGCAAAAAGCTGGGGAATTTTTTTGTATCCAGTGTTTCTGATAAAGGCTTTATTTCTAATAGGGAATTGACTCAAATTTATAAAATACAAGCAATTCCCCAATTGATAAATGACCAAAGGATATGAACAGATAATTTTCAAATGATGAAATTAAAGCCATCAATAGTCATATGAAAAAATGTTCTAAATTACTATTGATTAGAGAAATGAAAATAATGACAAGTCTGAGGTACTATTTCACATCTCTCAGATTCACTATGATGACAGGAAAAGATAATAGTAAATGTTGGAGGGATATAGTAATCTAGTATTTGATAAACCTCCAAACTTTAGTTTTGAAATAAGAACTCAATATTTGACAAAAATTCCTGGAAAAACTGGAAAATGACATGTCAGAAACCCGAAATAGAGCTACATCTCATAGTCAAAATAAGGTCAAATCATGGATACATGATTTGGGCATAAAGGATGATACTATAAACAAATCAGGACAACAAGGGATAATTTACTATTATCAGATCTTTGGAGAAGGGAGGAATTTGTGACCAAAGAAGAACTAGAGAACATTTGAAAGGTAAAATAGACAACTTTGATTACATTACACTAAATTTTTTTTTGCCATTTTGCCCTTCCCCAATTGATAAATGGTTAAATGATATGAACAGACAATTTTCAAATGACAAAATTAAAGTCATCTATAGTCATATGAAAAATGTCTAAATTACTATTGATTAGATAAATTCAATTAAGACAATTCTAAGATACCAGTTCACACCTCTAGGATTGGCTAAGATGACAGGAAAAGATAATGATCAATGTTGGAGGGAGTGTGGGAAAACTGGGACACTAATACATTGTTGGTGGAGCTGTGAAATGATCCATCTATTCTGGAGAGCAATTTTGAACTGTGCACAAAGCGCTACCAAAAGTGTGCATATACTATGATCCAGCAGTTCCATTACTTGCTCTGTATGCCAAAGAAATCATGTGCAAAAATGTTTGTAGTAGCTCTTTTTGTGGTAGCAAAGAATTGGAAAATGAGTAGATGACCATCAATTGGGGAATGGCTGAACAAGTTGTGGTATATAAAAGTAATGAAATATTATTGTTCTATAAAAATGATGAACAATCTGATTTTACAAAGGTCTGGAAAGATTTATATGAAATGATGCTGAGCTAAACAAGCAGAACCAGGAATACACTGTACACAATAACAGCAAGAATGTGCTATAATCACCTATGAAAGACTGGTTTCTTCTCATTGGTTCAGTGATTCAAAGCAATCCCAATAGATTTTGGACAGAAAATGTCATCCAGAAAAAGAACTAAGGAGACTCAATGTAAATCAACACATGCTATGTTCAATTCTTTTTTCTCTTTTTAAATCTGTCCCATGGTTTTTCCTTTTTGCTCTGATTTTTTTCTTCCAGCATGATTCAAAAAGCAATGTTTAAAAGTAAATTTAAAAAAATGTTGGAGGGGATGTGGGATTGCATTGTGGGTAGAGCTGTGAACTGATGCAACCATTCTGAAGAATAATTTGAAACTATGCTCAAAGGGCTATAAAACTGTGTATATTTTTTGATCCAACAGTGTCTCTACTTAGTCTGTATCCCAAAGAGCTCATAAAAAAGTGAAAAAAAAAATCCACATGTGCAAAAATGTTTGTACCAGCCCTTTTTGTATGGCAGGGAACTGGAAATGGAGTGTATGTTCATCAGTTGGAGAATGGATGAATTAAGTTATGGTAAATGAATGTAGTGGAATAATATTGTTCTGTAAGACATTATGAGCAGACTGATTTCAGAAAACCTGGACTTATATGAGAAGCAAGAGAACATTGCACAGAACAGTGAGGTTATATGATCACCAGTTGTGATGAACTTGGTTCTTCTGGACAATGCAATGATTCAAGGCAATTTCAATAGACTTGGGATGGAAAAATGCCAAGTGTGTCCAGAAAGAGAACTATGGAAACTTAATATGTATTGAAGCTTAATATTTTCACCTTTTTGTTTGTTTATTTTTCTTTCTCATGGGTTTTCCCTTGTGGTCTTATTTTTCTTGCACAACATGAAAGATATGGAAATATGTTTAAAAGAAGTGCATATATTTAACCTATATCAGATTATTTGCTGTTTTGGGGAGGAGGAATTAAGGAAGAGAGGGAGTAAAATTTGGAACACAAAGCCTTACAAAAATGAATGTTGAAAACTATCTTTACATGTATTTAAAAAATAAAATACTATTGAAAATTAGAAAGAAATCATTTCATCATCAATCTAATCTATCATGATTTGTTTCATTCATATTTAACTGGATATATTCATATATATGTAAATGTAACTGGGTACATTTAACCTAGAAAAATAAATACACTGGGAACTTATTAGCTATCTTCAAATATTTAAATAGCTAGTATTTGGAATATGGTTGAGCCTCAAAAAACAAAATGAAATAGAGTGTAGAAGATTTCTGTCTGACTTAAGGAATAGCTTTCTAACAATTAGAACTATTCAGTAGTTTAGAACAGGAGGTAGTGTGCTCTCCACCAATGAAAGTCTTTGAATCAGGAACTCTTAAATTTTGTATCCTCAGTAGGTAGCACAATGCCTGACTCATTGTAAGTGCTTATTAAATGTCAGTTAACTTATCTTTGGCAGCCTATTGAAGTCTAAAGACCCCTTTTCAGAAAGATGTTTTTAGATGTATAAAATAAAATTGTTGTTGTTCAGTTGTGTCCAACTCGTTTTGACCCCATTTTGGTTTTTTTTTTTTTTTTTTGGCAAAGATACTGAAGTGCTTTTTGGTTTTCTTTTCCAGTTCATTTTACAAATGAGGAAACTGAGGCAAATGGGGTTAAGTGATTTGCTCAGCATCACAGATATAGTAAATGTCTGAGGCCAGATTTTAATACAAAGATGAGTTTTCCTGATTTCAGAATTGGTACTCTATCTACTGTACCACTTGTCTGCCCTTTAATAAAATATATAATATTAGAAAAGAAATAAATTATATTGAAATAGTTATTAAAAATGCAAAAATTATGATATGGTAATTTATCTAAAGGAAGATCTAATAACTATGTTCATTATAAAGCAGCAATCCATATTTTAAGATATGTGTAGCATCATTAATGTAATATAAAATATCTGTGATTGTTACTGGTCTAAGTTATAGGTACTGTTCATATTGCTATGATTTGTTGCCTACATTTATAAGTTAGAGAAACACTCATTTTAACTTAAGATCAGTGAAAGTAAAGATATATTTTTCTCTTCCAGATTCATAGAGTTCCTGAAAGCTATTGACCATTTTACAGATGAGAAAACTGAAGCAAACATGTTTAAGTGACTTTCCCAGGTTCACAAAACTAGTAAATGTCTGAGCCAAGATTTGACTTCAGTAGAAGTATTTCCTGACTCCATACTTGGACTACACCCTGCAAAGAGGATAGACTAGTTATCCTCCAAAGCCCCTTCCTGATAGGAATTTGTCTAACTCTATCAGTCCCTGACATTCAGTGTTGTGGGTAGTTTTCAGAGTCTCGATGTCATCTCCACCTGAATGTTTTAGTGGCTAATACTTTAGATTCAACAGATCCTACACTGAATTCATCATCTATTCTTTTCCAACTACCAGTTATTCCAATTTTTCCACCTTCTAAACACTCTCTGCATTAACTAGACTCAAAATTTTATGGTCATCTTTGTCTTTTTTCTTTCCCTAAGTTCCTATTATAGATATTCAGTCCAGTGCCATTCCCTCCAAAGTATATTTCACAACTTATCTTCTCTTTCTCCCTATATCATCTTCACAGGATTTCAGAGCCTCTTTACATTTGTATCATAGTTACTCTTCCTACAGACTTTTTCCTCTCCAATTCATGCTTCACATACCTATCAAAATTATTTCCCAGATGCCTCTGCTTTTCTTACAAACTTTCAGTGCCTTCCTTTTGCCTAGATAAAGTAGAGAACTCCTTGGCCTGTCATTCAAGGCCTTCTACAGTCTTACTTCTGCCTATCTTTCTCTCCTTATTTTACTTTACTCTTCATCCACTTTATATTGCAGTGGGACTGGATTCTTAGCTATTCCTTATCTTGTCTTGCACTTTCCTGCCTCCATAAATTGAACAGACTGTCATTCAAGAAAAAACAGCAAATTCAACCTCCTGGAAATGCAATGATATAGTTAACTGAGTTAGCATATGTAGATCAATTAAAGAATTATAATACGACGATGTATACATAACAGTAAACCTACAGTCCCTGTAATTTGGATTTTGTTTGGTGATTTTGAATTTTTTTTGAGATCTTGTAGTATCTCAAACTAACCTAACAAAAGTTTATTTAATTATGAGTCTGAAATATCACTGTAATTCAAGGACTGATAAATTTACTCAGAATTTACTATATTTTACATAATGTATATAGTAAATGGCACTCTGGTGGTCTACACAATTTAATTTGCCCTTTGTCTTGCATTCTGTTAATGGAATTATTTGGGCCTATGTAGTGGAAGTCCATAAAACAGGAGTCTTTATACGTTTGTAACTTTGTCTGTATGTACTTGTGGTGTTTATAATGTTTTCCTTGAAAAGTACTTTAAAACTTAATGATTTTTTTTTTTTTTTTTTTTTTTTTTTTTGCTGCAGCCTTTACACTGAATTCTGATTCTGGATGGTTTTGACTTGACTTTGGGGGAAGTGGCTATTCTTTTCTGTCCTTCTTTCCCATTTTGGCAATTGTAGAAAATAGCACTAATCTTTCATTCAGAAATGAATGTATAATAAGATGTGAGCATTGGCTTGAAGACTTTGTGTTTGCTATTGTTTTTTGTATTGCTATCTCATTGCATGAGGCTATAAAATATCGACTTGGTTAAGGATACATATATCCTCATTTGTCCTCTTCTCTCTATTTATAAACTCTGCCAAATTATGCTTTCATTTAATTTAATGCTCTGTGTATCTTTAGTGAGTCTTAGTCGATATATCTATGTTGTTTCAAGGAAACTTCCCAACAATTCAATATCTCATTCAGTGTTTTATGAATTTTTTCTGAATGTAGAACTATACTATTTAGTGAAGTAATCAGTAATGACAAAGCTTGTAAATATTGCTGTTTTTTTTTGTTTTCTTTACATTTCTAGTCATCAGTTTCATGTTTTTATGAGAAAACATCTTCAACATTTTTTTCTTATTTGAATATGTAGATATCCACTTACTGGTTGTTTCTTTGGCCTGGCACTAACTTGTTTTTGTTTATTTACTTATTTTTCATTCATTCACTTGTTTTTTGTTATGGGCTGAGGTTTGAGTTGATGCACTGAGGTCCCAAGTACATGAGGCTAAATAGTAATTGGGCTATACTCTATTAATATACATGATTGGATAAAGAATGGTCCCTGCCCACTCTCTGTGCAAGTCCTGATATGTTGTGTAGGAAATGATGAATTTGGTGGGTGGAGGCAGAGAGAGACACAGGAAGAGAAGCTGGGAGAGATTGTGCCTGGGCTCATACTTCTAGAAGCTGCCCGTGTGGCTGCTGGTCTAGCTAGCTTCTTGACTCAGCTGTACACATTGCTATCGCCGATTCTCTTCCATCTCTGATCTTTCTTCACTGAGAATAAAGACTGACGATTTTCCCCTAACCTGTATTCCTGACTCCTGCTGATTTAAAAATACGCGATCTTCACAGTTTTTGTTTATTTTTATATTCCTATTGATACAGGAGGCTGATGACTTTGTACAACTCTGCTTCACTTAAATCCAATTCACACATGAATGAAGACATTATTCCATGATATTATTGGTTCTCTTCGAAATGAAGAACAAACAAGAAGAAAGACTTTTCATAGAAATTTGTGAATAGTATTCTATTCACCACTGCATGAGCAGAGTCTTGGAAGAGGGATTGTGCATAGTATGTTTTGAGAACATTTAGGAGACTTGGCATTGCAATGTAGACTCTCATTTTGATGAAACCCATTTAATCAAACAGATCTGTTATTTATGATCAATCTTCTCAAACTAGGACTGTATTACAATGTTAAATAAATAGAAAAGGAAAGAAAATAAAGTCTATTTGCTCTACACAAGTCTTTCCAATAGACAAAACAAGAAATGGGTTGAATTTTCTCATTTTTCTCTTGAATAAATTGTCATTTAATGAACATAGCCTAAAATGAAAAGGAAAGAAGTATCAAGTGGCCACCAAGACATTGTGACATAGCATGAATAGAAGAAAGGGAGTATTTTAATCTTGGTCCTATTTGTTCTTGGTCTAATTTATTCTTGATCTCTAGAACAGTCACTGGTCTGCAATTATATATATGAAGTTAATTGAAAATGGCACAATGCATTGAATTTCCACATTACCTAAACTTCTCTGAACATTTTTTTCATCCTACTAATTACATTCACTTTTAAAAAAAAATGAATTCTGAAATTTTAGCACTTGGTTTTATAAAATTCTCCTTGCTTCAGTCATTTTATAGCCAAAGAACAAAGCTTATATCTTCCTATGAGTGCCTATATTTCATATCTAGCTTATGGTTGACTTAGACTTGAGTATTTTTCTTATCCATTTAGTGATGAAACCTATGCAAATTAACACCATATGGAAAACAATATCTTCTGAAGAGTATTTGTATTCAATTTTTCTCTTTCTTATTTTAAAGGTAGTTTAATAGTTTTCCCCACAGTTCACTGAATTTTCTTTGATATTATTGGTAGGGCCACTTAGGAAAGAGACCATGGAAGTAGAAGAGAATTGGGCTTGCTTTGCTGGTCTTTTAAATATGTAGACAAGTACAAAGGATATAAGTAGCCAATGGAGAAATCTTCTTATTAGATATCTTTTGTTTTGTTTTGGGAATTCTGACTGCTCCATTTCTTTAGTTTTTCATCTGTAAAATAGGGACAATTGTGAACTCTTTGGGCATCAAGTTCTTTCTCTGTAAAATAAAGGAGTAGGATTTGATGTCCTTTCAGATCCTTTTAATTTCTAAATTTATGATCCTGGGATCCATATATACCCCAGAGGGATACTGTAAAAATCAAAATTAAATAATAAATGTGAAAATGCTTTGAAAAAGTAAAAAAAAAAAAACACATTAAAATTTCCATCTAGAAATAATCATTTATTTATTTTTCCTCTTGTGATTTTCCAGAATCCTGGGGAGATGAGTATTACTTCCTTATCCCACCAAGATACCGTTGACTGAACACTAGATCAGACATAGAAACTCTGTGTTTTGTTGATCTGGGGGGTTAAAAGATGGCATATTGGACATGTGTTTTACTATCCCTGAACTGAATTGTAATATAATACTCTAAGTTAATGTTATCTTATATATATATATATATATAATATATATAAATATATATATGAATAGAATAATAATTTATTACAACCCACATGGATATTTGCGAATACACTATAAATGACCTAAACAAAAGATTTATTTTTGAAATATCTGCTTGTCTTTTTGTCTTTCTCTTTCTGTTTTTCCCTGTCTTTTTCTTTCTTTCTCTCAAGGCTAAATTGCATAGAAAGTGTCACCTAAAAATGGTAGAGAGCTATCCATATTGGCTCTGTGACTCTGGGCAAAGCACTGAATGTCTCAGTACTCTGACTATCTCTAAGACTTAAGTTATAAAGAAGGTGCCACTCTGCTTTGAAAAGGGCAATGCCTATCCCAGTGAAAATCAGAGGTATTGTCCTTATTTCTCCTCCTTTATTGGAATTTTAATACATTTTAGTCAACAACAAACAAAACAGTAAAGTTCATGTTTTTTATTATAAAAATAGAAAATAAGAAAAGTCAACATTATCTAAAGAATAAATTTTAGAAAACATCATATTTCTAATCTAAGAAGTATATATTAAATGCTTACTGTGTGCCAGACTCTGTGCTAAGCCCTGGAAATTCAAGGAAATATTAAAAAAAACAGTTCTTATCCTCAAGGAGAATATATTCTATTTTTTGGGGGAAGATATATGGTAAAGAAATAAAACATTTATTAAATGCTTCATATGATCCTAAGCCTGATTTAAATGTAATTAAGAAATATTTTAAAAATACAGATAAGTTATAGCATAAATGATATTAATTTGTGGATTTTTAAATCAATATACAGCAAGCATGGATCCCTCTTAATTTTTTTTAATTAATTAAAAATTTTTGTTATGCATGTGCATTATTCTTTTTTTAAACATATTTCTTTAAGGATCATGTTGAGAGAGAAAAATCAGAACAAAAGGGAAAACCCACAAGAGAAAAATAAAATCAAAGAAAATGAAAAAAGAAAGTGAACATAGACTGTGTTGATTTGCATTCACTCTCCACAGTTCTTACCCTGAATGTGAATGGTGTTTTCCTTCCAAAGTTTATTGGCATTGCCTTGAATCACTGAACCACTGAGAAAACCTAGTTATCCTAGAAACATCCTAGAAAACAGTTATCGTCCTGTAATCTTGCTGTTACTATGTACAATGTATTTCTGGTTCTGCTTGTTTGAAAGTTTACAATTCATGTAAATTTTTCCATCATTTTTATAGAACAATAACATTCCATTACCTTCATATACCACAATTTATTGCTGTTACTATGTACAATGTATTTCTGGTTCTGCTTGTTTGAAAGTTTACAGTTCATGTAAATTTTTTCATCATTTTTATAGAACAATAACATTCCATTACCTTCATATACCACAATTTATTCAGCCATTCCCCAATTGATGGAAATCTATTCATTTTTCAATTCTTTTCCATCACCAAAAGGGCTGCTTTTTTTTTTTTTTGCACGTGTACATCCTTTTCCTTCCTTTATTATTTTTTTGGGCTACAGACCCAGTACTGGCACTGCTAGATCAAAGAGTATGCATAGTTTTACAATCCTTTGGGCATAGTTCCAAATTACTCTCCAGAATGGCTGGATCATTTCACAACTCTCCACCAACAATACATTAGTGTCCCAGTTTTCCCACATTTATCATTATTTTTTCCTGTCATCTCAGCCAATCTGAGAGATGTAAGGTGGTATCTCAGAGTTGTTTTAATTTTCATTTCTCTAATCAATTGTGATTTAGAGTATTTTTTCATGACTATAGATGGGTTTAATTTCATTATTTAAAAATTCTCTGTTTATATCATTTGACCATTTATCAATTGGGGAATGACTTTTATTCTTATAAATTTGACACAGTTCTTTATATATTTTAGAAATGAGGCTTTTATCAAAAACAATGGCTGTAAAATTTCTCCCCAACTGTGTGCTTCCACTTATATTCTATTTAAAAGATATTTCATTTTAGCTCTAAATCAGCCTGCTAAATACTAAAGTCTTTCTCTCTCCACCTCAAGATTTCTGTCTTTCATTGAAAAAATATCTTTATTTTGACTAAATCCTCCTTGGTCTCTCATCACCTCTAGGTGCCTCTGCCAATTTCCTTTTTCATGTGATTTGCTCAAAGTATTTATGTGAAATGGCCTTTTCTTTATGTTGATTAATATTACATCTAAAATGGAGATGATGGAATAGATCAATGTCAGATGCATATACAAAGAGGGAAACACATTATGATTTCATAAGGGCAATGTATTGAGTTAGTTTTAAAGTATGATGTTACCTGTGTTTTATTGCATTTTTAGTTTTGTTAAATATTTCCCAGTTACATTTTCATCTTGTGTGAGCCCAGTAGGGAAGAACACTAGGGAGTATTGTCAGCTGCATGGGCTGTGTGTTTTCCACTTCTGGAATAGATGATCTGTGGGGTTTCTACCAATTTTAAAATTTTGTGGATCATATAACTTGTTCTTTGAATGCTTGAACTTAGAGAATTTGCTTGAGCTATCCTCTTTGAGAACTAGCATTAGAAGAAAAAGGGCAATTATCAAAACTCAGAAACTCAATGAGGAGACATTTAAAAAATTATGTTGTGACTCTTTCCTTACAAGATCATAGAGCTAGAAATAGGATGCACCTGAGAAGCTATCTAGTCCAATCTCTTCAGCTTCAGGAATCTGAGAACCTGGGGAGGTTAATTTGGAGGAGGGTTTGATCCTAGGTTTCTTGACTCTAGGTCCAATGCTTTTTTCTACTGCACCACACTGCCAAAATTTATCTTTATCCATGTAGAATATCCATACAGGATGCATATGATCACCCTTTCTTGCCTAAGCATGTGCTTTTCATAATTTCTATGGTAAAATATTTCCCTCCTTCCCTCCCTCTTTCTCTCTCTGTCTCTGTCTCTATATCTCTCTGTGTCTTTCTGTCTGTCTCTGTCTCTCTGTCTCTCTCTCTCTCTTTCTCCTTTCTCTCTTTTCATCTATCTATCAACCTTCTAGCAAAAACCTTTTCAGTAACATCTGGATCAGTCCTTGGATTCTGGTGTTGTATTCTTACTTGAAGTCTTTTCAACTTGGTTGGGCATAACAGATCTTGAATACTGAGAACAAATAGCTTTTGAGAAACAAACATTATGAACAAGCATGATGAGTAGAGCTTCACTAGAAGTAAGATAGCTAATTTTGCACAGGGTTTGAATAACAAAAGTAGCTGACTGCTAAGGACAGGAGGAAAAATAACTTGCTGTCATTACACTCTGAACAACTAATATAATTTCATAGAAATTTGGAGTAAGCTTAATTGTCCATTTCTAACCTTTTACAAAATTAGATGCATGTAATGAGAATATCTTTTAATTCTTGGATAAAGGAATCTTCATCCAAAAGCATTCATTGTATGAAGTCATAATGAAGGAATGATTGTGTTGTAATGGAGCAGAGAATTAAAGGAAGAGTAAATCTTAGTGCTATACTATTGTAATTTCATCTGAAGTTTCAGATAGAAATGAAGCAGTTTCTAGTGTGGTTGCTGGGTATGAGTGATTTATCCCCACTTCAAAAAATCAATACATTTTTTTGGGGGGGGGTCAGATAATAATGTTTGCAAGCTGGAAAATCTTTTTCTCTCCAAGCTAACTATAGGTGCCATTAAAATCACCTCTTCCAGAAAAGCTAGTCTTTACTTTTGTGCCTTAATGAAAATTCCTTCTTCAAGATGGGTTCTTATAAAGTACTCATCTAACTTCCTCTCTGACAAAGAATTGCATGGAATTTGCATTGCTCAGAGAAGCCAGTTAGCATCAAGTATAGTGTGCTAAACAGAAATCACCTCCTTCATTTGATCTTGGAATAGGTTCTGTCTTATTTAGGGATACACTTTAGGAGCGATACCAGCTTTAAATCAAGTTATAAGTGAACTTGCAATGTAAAAACTAGTTTTCGTTACAAACAAGATAATCCAAATATTCAGGTCTTGAATGAAGTCAGGGAATAATTTTATATTAGAATGGTCTGAATTATTTGAGTAATTGTCTCTGTCAATCTTCTTACTTCAGTCTTAGAAACCTAATATGTTATAATAATGATTACTAAAAAAAGATCATAATCACAATAATTATTAAACTAATGAAACTATTGGAACACATGCAATTGGAGGATACATAATTTTGCTTCAAATTATATCAATAAGCATAATAATTTCACTAAGATTATACATCTGAATTAGTTCTCAGTAGTGGAATGATAAAAAAATCAACACAATTACAAAATTATAAATTTATATTTTAAAAAATAACTATGGGCTTTTCATAGTTAGGGTCATATTAATGTAACAAAAGATTTTGTCCAATATATGATACTGTTTGCCACCTGTTATTGCAGCCTTGAAATTTATTAATTTAGTTGAAATATAGTTTACATACCTAATACCCTGTATCAAGATAAGGTCGAAATGGGTTTATGATTTAGAAATAAAAAGTGATATTATAAACAAATTAGAAGAACAAAGGATAGTCTGCTTCTCAGATCTGTGGAGAAGAAAGGAGTTTTTGATCAAAGAACTGGAGTATATTATGGAATGCAAAATGCATAATTTTGACTATATTAAGTTAAAACATTTTTGTACAAGCCAAAGCAACGTAGACAAGTTTTGAAGGGAAATAATAAACTGGGAAAACATTTTACATTCAAGGATTCTGATGAATGTGGCACTTTTCAACAATGAGATGATTCAGATCAGTTCCAAAGGTTTTGCTATGAAGAGAGCCATATTGTGTTTTCACTTTTTTGTTGTTGTTTGCTTGCATTTTCTTTTCTTTCTCATTTTTTGACCTGATTTTTCTTGTGCAACATGATAATTGTAGAAATATGTATAGAAGAATTGCACATGTTTAACATATTTTTGGATTACTTGCTATCTAGGAGAGAAGAATTGGAGAAGGGAGGGAACAATTTTGGAACATAAGGTTTTGCAAGGGTGAGTGTTGAAAATTACCTATGCAAATGTTTTAAAAATAAAAAAGCTTTAATTAAAAAAGAAATATAGTTGACATCTCAAAGTGATGTAATACCCAGAAAACTGAAGATTACAGTACATTTGCTATATTAAAAAAACAATTTATGAATTATTTCATGTAGTGTGAACTATGGAAAATATAGTTGACATTAGAAATTTCACAAGAAATTTATTAAGATAACTGAAATAAGTAGTATGTGATTCTGGCAGAAGAGCTAATGTAAAAATGGAAGCCAAGGAACACTGGAATTAGTAGTAACATTCTGATCCTTAGAATAATTGATCATTTGATAGAATAAAGATTAGAGTCTAGGAGAAATTGTGCAAGTAACCAAAATTTATCAAAATGTGCTTGAAATGGCATGAGATTTGAGCCATTATGCCTTAGTGTAACTATAAGTCAATACTTTAAGTCTCCCAAGGGTACTTGTATCCAACCTTATCTAATTGTGGATTAAAAGGATTTTTCCCACTATGAAAGGAATTCCAAGAATCAGTCAGCAGATGGAATATTTCTGTTTTGTTTTGGGTATGTGCATTTGTGTATGTGAAAAGGTTCCTAGTATCTCAAAATTTTTACTACTCAGGAAATTACCTATTCTGTCTTTGAATATGGCTAGCTTGTATTTATTCTGTAGGTACCTATTTATGTATAAATTCTTTCTCTTTATAGAATGCAAACTTCTTGGGGGCATGGCACGATTCATGTTTATCATTATATCCTAAGAGATCTTGGAGTAGTGGGTAGAGAACTATTCAGAATTAGGAATATCTAAGATCATATTCTACTTTTGACACATCCTAGTTGTATGACCTTAAGGAAGTCACTTAACCTCAAAGCGACCTAGGCAATCCCTAAGATTATAAATTACAGAGAAATTGCCACTTTGCATAGAGAAATTTCCTCTTCTAGACGTTCATGTCAATAAAAATTACAGGTATAGCTCCTATTCTGTATCTCCAGTGCCAGACATATAGTAGAGCTTTAATAAATACTTGTTGATTGATTGGTTACCCATATTTGACAACCAGATTTTAGACATATTTAGTGTTTATGATACTAAGAGCTTTTTAGAATATAAGATCATTGTAATGTTCTTGGCTAGTAGGGTTCCTGCTGTTATCATGAAATAATGCCAGTTCATCAATGGATAATTTTAGTTAGCATTAACAAATTATTATTTTACCCACCATAGACTGATATTTTAGTCATTAGGAACTACTTCAACTCCATGGGAGCTCATTGTGCTAAATGGGATTGAGGTTTTTTCAAAGGGATATAATATCGAGAGAATTTTTTTAGAATTACAGAGAATTTGCTATTTAAAAAATGAACAAATGAGTTCATGTGATGTGAACTATGGATACCCCTATGTTAGGTTCTCTAAACAACTTCCTTTTTATGGTTCTTAATATTTATATATATATATATATATTTTAATTTAATAGCCTTTTATTTACAGGATATATACATGGGTAACTTTACAGCATTAACAATTGCCAAACCTCTTGTTCCAATTTTTCACCTCTTACCCCCCCACCCCCTCCCCTAGATGGCAGGATGACCAGTAGATGTTAAATATATTAAAATATAAATTAGATACACAATAAGTATACCTGACCAAAACGTTATTTTGCTGTAGAAAAAGAATCAGACTCTGAAATATTGTACAATTAGCTTGTGAAGGAAATCAAAAATGCAGGTATGCATAAATATAGGGATTGGGAATTCAATGTAATGGTTTTTAGTCATCTCCCAGAGTTCTTTTTCTGGGCATAGCTAGTTCAGTTCATTACTGCTCCATTAGAAATGATTTGGTTGATCTCGTTGCTGAGAAGGGCCTGATCCATCAGAACTGGTCATCATATAGTATTGTTGTTGAAGTATATAATGATCTGGTCCTGCTCATTTCACTCAGCATCAGTTCATGTAAGTCTCTCCAGGCCTTTCTGAAATTATCCTGTTGGTCATTTCTTACAGAACAGTAATATTCCATAATTTTCATATACCACAATTTATTCAACCATTCTCCAACTGATGGACATCCATTCAGTTTCCAGTTTTTAGCCACTACAAAAAGGGCTGCCACAAACATTCGTGCACATACAGGTCCCTTTCCTTTCTTTATAATCTCTTTGGGATATAATCCCAGGTTCTTAATATTTATAAAGGAATTCAGCTTAATTTTTTTTTTTAAGGAAAATCAAATGATATCAAATCAATTTCTCATTCTTATGTATTATCAAAATCCTTTGTTTAGGGTATGTGTGTGTGCATGTGTATGTATGTATGAGTGCATATTTATTTACATACCTTATATGGTTTAGAGTTTGGTTGTTATATGTGAAGATAAAAAACAGGATGAGAGTGAAAATTGATTTATTGTTCTAAAGAGGAAAGTTTTGAAAAAGAAAAAGTTTCCATTTCCCATTCTTAGACAGCTGTTCTCAATCTCCTCTTTCTTACTCACATCCTCTCTCACTCCCCCTCTTCCAGTTACTAATTTTCCATTAGAAAAGGAGAGATAAACTACCACCAGTATAGTAATGGCTGGTTCAGATGAGACAGTATAGTAATGGCTGCTTCAGATGAGACCAAGTTTAATGGAGGTCTTTTCCTTTGATAACAATTTAAATTATAATGACCTTTTGTATAATTAAAAAAATGTTTTTATTAAGGAAATTTAAGGAGGATTCTGGATGAAGTGAGAGACCTTGGGCTTTTTAAGCCAAGTTCTTTAATAGGTCTGAGTTTGACTAAAAGAATTTCCCACTGAGTAATTAAGAGAAGGTAAGAAGAAATGAGACAAAGAAAGTCCTTTTTAAATATCAAAAAAAAAAAAAAATCAATCAGGAAGGAGATTTCTAGGCAAAACAGAAACAATTGCTATTTATTTTCTCCCTGAGGTAATTTGGCCCAAAGACCAAGTGGGGCTTTTGAACTATTCAATGAAAACCTGAGTGATTTGGGTTTAAGTCATGGTCCTTAAGAAAGATATCTAACCCAACCACTGTAATTGGGAGAGAACCCAGACTCCTTTGCAACTTAATTATCTCATCTAACTACACAAACCTAATAATATGTGATGTATAGAACCATTCTCTTGCTTTCCTTGTTTTTTCAATCTTAGACTTTTTTGAGAATTGATAAATAGTTTCCTGTTAGTTACCTGGTAAATATTCTAGTTTATGTTATTTAATTTCTGACTTTGCTGGGCATTTATGTTTCCAGCCTATGAATTGGGAGTGGTGTCCATTTTTACTATAATTCACTAAAGACTCTTTCAGAATGTTATTTCTACATGTAATACATCTTTTCCTTTGTCTATTTCTCCTATATAGGGTTCTAGGCATTGGATGAAAGAATATGAATGGTATGGTACCAGCCATCACCACTATTGACAGTTTGGAAGATAGTAGGAAATATAGAATGAATGAACAATGATCTTGGCAGGAGTTTCATTTATATGATCTATTCTAAATAGAAGGTTATGCAATTAATATAAGAAAAGGAATTCCAATTATAATATACTGGACAACTAATCTTTTATCTTTGACTTGAAGTTTGGCCAGAAGGGAGAAGCTACTACCTCTTAAGTTAGATCAATCTATTTTTGGATAGCTCCAAATATCAAGCATACTTTGTTGATATCAAGCTAAATTTGCTTCTTTTCTAGGCCATAAAAATGGTCATTTTTTTACAGTAGATTCTTATATGACATGGATTCAATCCCCTTCTTTAGATATTCTTCACCTTATTGATATTTTTCTTATTCAGTGATGCCCCAAATTGAACACAATTCTCCAGATGATGTTTGTAGAGGACAGAATTGACTGGGACCATCAACACCCTATTTCGGAAAGTCATACTTCTCTTGCTCAAGATGGCATTACTGGTTAACCATGACTTCCTCATTTTGTATTTATAAGTTGACTGTTTATAGCCATATGTAATATTTTACATTAATCCCTTATTAAATTTATTTTGTGAGTGTCATACCAAAAGAATGGAAAAGATAATATATAATATTTTAAAGAAAAAGGCAATAGAGAAAGCATAAACAATTATAACCCCAGTACTCCTGCTTTCCCTTCACTATAAGAATGGTCTAGGCAGGAATCAATGATAAAGAAAATTATCCATCCTTTGAAAGAGAGGTAAAAAATTAAATTCACAAAATGAGACACATAATGCAATTTCTTTTTCTTGACAATGTATATTTGTTACAAGTATTTTGTTCTCTTTTCTTTTTTCCCTGGTGGCAGAGGTAAGTGTGAGAAAGAAAATAAAAGTTTGATCATTGAAAAAAAGTCTAACTAAAATAATTTGTTAGAAAATATGTAGCTATATTGTGAAGACTGTGTATTTTAAAATCAGCCGGAGTCAGGAATTCAGGTTAGGGGAAAATTGTCAGTCTTTATTCTCAGTGAAGAAAGATCGGAGGTGGAAGAGAATGGGCACTAGCAATGTGTGCAGCTGAGTCAAGAAGCTAGCTAGACCAGC
Organism: Sarcophilus harrisii; assembly: GCF_902635505.1. Lineage (NCBI taxonomy): Eukaryota > Metazoa > Chordata > Mammalia > Dasyuromorphia > Dasyuridae > Sarcophilus > Sarcophilus harrisii. The sequence goes on along the minus strand of NC_045428.1, from coordinate 482,668,147 downwards.
AGCCACAGGACCAGCAGCTAGGAGCATAGAATCCAGGCCAATTTCTCCCCGCCTCTCTTCCTGTCTCTCTGCCTCCACCCACCAAAATCATTTCCTATACAACACATCAGGACTTGCACAGAGAGTGGGCGGGGGCCATTCTTTATCCAAGCATGTATATTAATAGAGTATAGTCCAATTACTATTTAGCCTCACGTGCTTGGGACCTCAGTGCATCAACTCAAGCCTCAGCCCATTATACTATATGATATTTTAAAATTTTAAAATATGTGATATTTTCATATTGGTAGAAAATATTTATTTAAAACTGTAAAAAATATGACCTGTTAGCCTTCCTACTTTAGTTTCTTCACAAAGTTTTTTGCATTTGAGTGTGAGTTGTTGTTTATCTGTTGTTGATATCATGGGATAATGTCCCATGACTTAAATGAGGCAGAAGTGCACAAAGTCATTAGCCTTAATTTTTCTTTCAGGGTTATTAAAGACCAATGATATAAAGTGAGGGAAACATTTTTCCTGAAAATGCCATCTCAGTAATAGAGGATCAGAATTTATCTGTATAGCTGACATGGATGACATTTTGAAGATGTCTTTAGTATGATGGTTTCTGACTAAGTACAGTGTTTCCAAATTAATAGCTGACATTTATATGGTGCATTAAATTTTAAGCATTATATATGTTACACACACATAGCAGCTATACATAGACTATAGTATGTATATGTATGCACAGGTGTATATATGTATGCATATATATGTATATTTATGTAATCTTATTTGAACCTCACAAAAATTCTGAAGGAAGTACTACACAGGTATTACTAAATTCATTTTAAGATGAGGAAATTGAGGCTGAAGGCTTTAGTGATTTGCTCATAGTTACGTAGACAGTATCAGAAACTAAATTTGAGCACAATCTTCCATACAGTAGGTCTCCCCAGAACATTCAACTTCCATGTTTGAATTATTGGACTATTATTTAAGAGGTGTTTAAAGGGAGACCCAAAGGTGTTATAAGACTCTTGAAGTTTTGTATTACCACTGGGTTTTTTGTTTCTCTTTTAAAAAAATTAAATTTCTTTTCCCCTCAATCATCCAAAACCTTTTTTCTTTCTCTTTCACTTTCTTCTAATCTATTTGAAAAAGAAAAAAAAGAAAATTTGCTTTTAAGCAAATATATAATCACGTGTAAAAAATCTTCTACTAGTCTTGTTCAAATAAACATTTCAGTCTAAACTCTGAGTTCATCACTTATCTGTTGGGTGGTACTTTCACCATGAGTCCTTGAGAATCATGGATGGTCATTGCTTTGATTAGAGTTCTCAGGTCTTTCAAAATGGCTTAGGTTCATTGGTTGTCACAATGAGGTCATTGGGGAAGAGAATCATTTCATGGCTTTGTACTATCTTACAATCAGATTATGTTTTCTGTAAGATATACACAACTACATTGCTTGATTTTAGAATTGGGAAGTTGGACAATATATATCATACTCTATTAATATGTAGTATAATTAATTTCTCCATTCTCTATAGGCTGAGTCAGTCCTGGATCAGTAAAAGGATTTTTATTTAATCATAGTAGATTCTTAGGTAGAGAGGAATGGGGGGGGGTATTGGACTTCACCCATACCCCCAGAAATTAATATGGCTCACTGTTGAGAGTTCCTAGAACCAATCCATGGGAGTCCTTTATTGTTGAACAACCTGACTCAGAGAAACCTTTTTGGCTCATCCATACCTAGTTTTAGAACAACGCAAGGATCCTTAGGATGGGCATATCCCTTCATATGACTGATATAACATGAATGACTCCATTCTGTGCTGCAAAGAATGGAAAAAACATGGACTCTTTTAGCACAGCAAAGCCAAAATAGCCCAGAATACACATGAGCTAATCACTTCTAAATTGTCACAGGAAAAAAAAAAGCCCTCTTAGGAAAAGTTAAAGATATAGAGATGATTTAGTTTGGAGAATAAAAAGGTTGAGAAGTGCCATGCTAACCATTTACAAACATGGGAATAAGGCTTTATGCAGCTGTTTTCCATCTTCAGTAAGAGCACAAGAGGAAATGAGTCTAAGTTGGATCATAAGGGATTTAGGATTGACATACAGAAAATTTCCCAGACATGAAGGTTTTAAACATTGGAAGGAGTTATCAAGAAGTTTGTGATACTGTCTCTGAAAGTGTTTGCAAACAAGATAAGTTTTTGTAATCTGTTAGATTGGAACTGGTCTTGGGATCCTTGTTACCTAGGATAGTATTTGGCAGATATGAATATTTAATACATTTTTGTTGATTAGTTGATTATCTGTGACATAGTCCTATTTTGCCAAAGAGGGTAATATTAGGTAATATTTCAGGGTATGTCCCCTTCCTTTGTTACTTTGAACTTTCATAGAAGTTTTTGATGAACTGAATTGCACTGAATAGGGAGAGAACTAAAATGAAATAAAGGTCAAATTTTCAAAAACATTGACAGCAAAAAGAACTAAACATGGGAGAGTAGTTATAAAGTTGATACATAATAATTTTGTATCATTTGGAAAAATAAAATGATGACTTGGAACAGTTTTCTTAGCTAAAAGATCATGATTTTAAATCAAACTAAAATTGAAATTTTGGTCCCCCCATGTGTGCTATTTAATTTTGCCTTGTTTTCTGGACACAGTTGACATCTCCCATGCTTTTCACTTTTAACAGAAATGCAAACTACTAGGAATAGCAGGATTCAGGTTGATAATGTGAGTACATTACACTATCTATCACTACTCTTAGACAAATAGTTCAAAGAGAATGCTATTTTTTGAAAAAGGGTCAGTAGCCTTATTTTCTCATACCAAAAATAGTACATTTATTTTTTTTAATTATTTTTAAACAATTCTGAATCCTATTAGTAAGTTGCTACCGTCCTTTTAAATAGTGTCCCCAGGTTTCCTTCCACATAATGAGTAGTCTAATAGTTTTAAGAGATTGGGACCAATAGGAGAAGAATGTCATATTTTTTTAAATGCTCAGGAATTTTGTTGTAATTCTACCTCATCATACTCTGGGAATTATGAAAATATTTGCTAGTATTTTCCAGATGTGGAAGTGAAGGCATTTTCCCAAGGCTTGTTGGTCCCAGGTGAAGCTTTTTGACCCCCTGAAAAATTTTAAAAGGTCAATTACACAGCTGGGACTAAGACAGAGGTCCTGATTTCAAATGATATATGTAGTTAACAGTCTATATTTCCTTTCTTTTTATGTTGCAAATAGACTCATAAACTGGGAAAACCCAGAGGTTCAAAACATTAACCTACTTTGACAATTGCCTGTTTATTCTCATTTCAAAAAGTATTCAATCTACTGGTTAGATTGAATTGACTGGTATCCTAATGGGTTTTATTGATGTTTTGACTGCAAGTAATCTTTAAACATTAAAGCATTGCCCTAGCTCCACACAATGGAAACAGTTCAGCAATATAAAAGCTATTCCTATAAAGAATTTTGTATTTGGACTTATTTTTACTGCTATCTCCACTAAACAATTACTTACTTACCTAGGGGCAGTGAAGAAACTAGGGAAGAGTTGAATAAGGCATCACCTGAAGAAGGCAGGTCTGTGTAGAGTTCCACTGATGGTTGGGGAGGGCTTGGGGCAATAATAATGTTGAGAAATTGAGGAGAAAAAATGTTTTTTTGACAGTTGAAAAAGAACCAAGAAAATGAAAGTGGAAAGATACTGAAGACAAACCACCATTTTTATTCTTTAGTTAAGGATGGGCATACTGATATAACTTTGACTGAAATACCTAGAGGCAATCATAATGAGCTAATGATAAAGCACTCATGCTAAATATTTGTAGCAGTTTTGTGTATAATATCAATTTAATCATTTAATCTTAAGAAATAAAGCCATTGCTACTATACTTAAAGAAAATGACTTAATAAAGGTGTGTTAAATCACTTAATCTATCCTACTCTAAGAATATATGTTGTGTTAGGATATTGTTTGTATTATTTAAAACCAGATTAATTTAAGTGGACATTTAGCAAAGTCTAACTGAGTATTTGTAAGAATCAATTTTAGGGTTGAAAGATACATTAGAGCCTACCCCTTCATTTTCTAGAAGAGGAAAGCTGGCAAAGTTAAGTGGCTTGCCCAAAGTCATACAGATAGTAACCATCTCCCTTGCCTTTTTGATTATCCTCATATCATATTATGTGAAAAAAGCCTTTATTTAGGTGCACTCAATGTTCAAAACATGGTTACTTTCCTAATTGATAATATTTGCTTTCCGATTCACTTAGGACATCATACCTAAATCTATGTGCTAAAGAATTTCCAAAATACTTTCTTATATATTTTTCTATTTGCAATCATTTCAAAAATTTCTGGTAGTTAATTTTAATCATAATTACTCTACAACAACATAAAGAAAAGAAAGTTGTTTATTGTCTACAACTTAGAACTAAAACTATTTTAGTCACTTCAGTTTAAAAAATAAGCAAACATGGTTGTGATATATTGATATTATGATTTATGCAAATTGCTCTATGCTTATACCCCCTCATTATGAATAATAGTATTGTGAAGAGTCTGAAAGTGATAGTTTTTAAGGCACTTTTACAATTTTTTTCTCAGTTGAACGTCACAACACCTCTTCTATGTTTGAAAACTCATATAAACTCTTCTCTTCTGATGACCTGAATTTATTTTACTAATGACATTATAATATCTCTCTGCTCTGTGTCTTGCAATTGTCTGACTAGAAGCAATAGTAATTTGACTTATCCATAAACACTAGTACACTGAGTGGCAGCTAACATATAAGAAAAAATCTTTATGTGTCCCCTTCACTTATCTAATTCAATTGGTTTTTCCTTTATTATAAGGATGCATGTGACTGTTCGATAGGAAAACATTATTAACATTGAACAGTTAAGTTTGAATTTCCTATGTATTAGACTTACCAATAAGTTTCACTTGATTATCTCCCAATAAGAATACCTCAAATAAATGCTCAAGGAATGATTTAAACAAATATTTCTCAAAATATTTTACCTCAGACCATGGTTGGTTGATGTACAATTATTTTTTAGGGAGCTTACAAAATGGTACCTTAAAGGACTAATGTATAAAGCATGATTGTTGTAGTTTACATATTTATATGTCATAGATCAGGGGTCCTCAAACTACGGCCCGCGGGCCAGATGCAGCAGCTGAGGATGTTTATCCCCCTCACCCAGGGCTATGAAGTGTCTTTATTTAAAGGCCCACAAAACAAAGTTTTTGTTTTTACTATAGTCCAGCCCTCCAACATTCTGAGGGACAGTGAACTGGTCCCCTATTTAAAAAGTTTGAGGACCCGTCATAGATTATCATAAAATATCAGTTTCGGAACATTTCATCAAAAGAAAATGATTCTTTCCATGTCTTTCTGGTGTGTGTGTGTGTGTGTGTGTGTGTGTATGTGTGTGTCTATGTGTAATGTAAAACAGAAATACATGAGATTAGAGAATAATGGAGTCTTGTGCCTGGTTAAGTCACTTATTAATTTTCTGTTATTTGTTCTTATGTAGCATTTGTTTATAGTCTGTTCTAATGTCTGAATTCAGGTCATTATGCATTATCTATCTATCTATCTGTCTATCTGTCTATCTATACTAAAAAAAAAAAAAAAAAAGAATCATCACTAGGGATAGTTCCCTGCATTTGGAGTCAACACCTGGGTTCAAATTCTGGATGATATCAAATCTATGTGTTCTTGGAAAAGTTATTTCCCTAGTTTTCATTTTCCTTATCTGTAAAATTAATGGTTGAATTAGATGGCCTTTAAGGTCCTTTCTAGCTATAAGTATATTATGCTATCACCTTCAACAATTCTAAAAGTCATGAACCTATAAATATTTATAGTGGGAATGCCCAACACTTGTTAATAACAATTATAAGAGATCATTATTTGCTAGGCTTAAGCATGGGTCTCTCTCTTTGTAAACTATGGAACTCCCAATAAACATGCTAATGACATAAATGCATTTCTGGCTCACACAAGGTAAAATTGACTTGCTAAGCTAAGCCTCCCACCCAGAAGTTCTTCCTTTGGTGGGTTCTTGTATTCTAAGTGATTCATTGACATTCAGTTTAGTGTCCTTTCCTCTTACCTTGGGCTGCTTCTAGCTTTGCTGGAATTCCTAGAAAGAGGGTACACTTAAGAATTACTCTGACTCCTCTATAGGCTTCTGGACTTTCAGCTTATGCTTTTGAGTCATGATTCTGTGGATCTCCCTGAACAGAATGACAAAGGCCAGTATCCTACCTTTGCTATTTATAATATTTTGTAATCTTCTGCAATTAATTCTGCATCTATGTATCTTAATCTTATAATGAAAGGATAAGGTAATACATTGCTAATGTCTCTTCTAGCTAAACAAAAACCAAACCAAACCAAACCCTATAAAATGCTCAGCATCAGTTATTTCATCATTCACTGGATTAGAGAATGGTCTCCTTTTGTGGACTTTAATTGACTCTGATGTTTATTCTCTAGCTATTTTGGCAATCCTCTGCCTAGCCCCACTTCTCAGTTTCCCTTCCTTTCCCTGTAACTATTTAGATGTGGAACTGTGTAGAATATTAGGGGTTATTTTCCTTCCCTTTATACCAAAATAGAGTACATGACCTGACTGTACCTCTAACCTGAAGTCTCAAATCTTCATTTTGAGAATTTTTCTTGTGTAATCTTTCCTCTATTCCTCACCCCCACACCATGTTGGTGATTTATATGTGTCAGGAAAAGCTTTCATTCCAATTGTACCTATTGTCTCTATTCTTGGGCTGGTGGAATTGGTGCTATTCCCTTTTGAAATCAATCATCATCACCTTCATCATCATCATCATTACAATCAACAACAAGAAGCTTTCAAAGTACAGAGGCCAAAATTTTGGAGAAGCATGATGTGGCAATTGCATTCCTCAAATATGTATATCCCTATCTCTCAGTTTAAGAACCATATCAACTCTATCATTCATGGGAGAGAGATGTCAGCCTCTAATGGCTCCATTCACTATCTCTAGAAGTTTCTAAAGTTCCTCTCTATGCCATCCCTTTCTTATGTGTAGTGTCTTCCATTATTAAAATGTAAGATTCTTAAGGACAGAGACTGATTTCACTTTTGCATTTTTATCTCTAGGGCCATAGCATATACTGAATACTTAGAAGTTGTTATTCATTTACTTATGTCTCTGCGTCCTGTCTTTTAATGGACTTGTTTCAAGGATGTGCTCAGTGAACTTACAAAGATGAACTAATATTTTCATACTTTTATTCAAGTACAAAAAGCCATTTTGTAACTGGTTTAAATTAGGCAAAAAGTTTGATGGATTTTTATCCATCAGTGTAAAAGTTTGTGGAACATTGATAATAGCAGGATATCTCCTTGTTCCAGACAGACAGGCAGAGACAGAGATAGACAGAAGCACAGAGTGAGAACAAATTATCTGATCCCCATAAAAAGAAAGAAAACGAGGTAACAGCATCAATAATAGTTGATATATTTATAGTGGGATTTGTGAAATATTTTATATATGATCTCCCAATTAATCTTCATATCAACTTGTAAGGTAGAAACTAAAAATATTAGTCTTATTATTCAGATAAAGAAATTGATATTCAGAAAAACTGAGTGACATTCCATGTGATGTCAACAAGCATTAATAAGCACCTACTTACTTACTATGTGCCAGGAACTGTGCTAAGCCCTGGAGATACAGAAGAAAAAGCAAAAACAGTCCCTGATTTCAAAGTGCTCACAGTATTTCTCTAGGCAAGACAACATGAAAACAGCTCTGTGTAAACAAGGTATATACAGAATAAATTGGTCATAATCAACAAAGTAAAGACATTGGAATGAGGAGGACCAGAAAAGGCATTTTGCAAAAAGTGGGATTTTAGTTAAGGTTTGAAGGTAATCCAGAGACAAAAGGAGGAAGAACATTCTATACTTGGGGAGGCAGCCTGTTAAAATGCATAGAGTTGAGACATGTCTTGTATGGGAGTAGCATGAATGAAGTCAGTGTCAGTCCCTAGAATATTATATCTATTTCATCTGTATTTCTTGAATCTGCATCCATTTCTCCACTTACACAAATAGAACCCTAGTTCTATGGTTAAAATTTCACAATCTCTTCTCTGGACTTTTGCAATAGCCTTCTAAATGGTTTTCTGGCCCCAAGTTTCTACTATTTCTAATGTATCCTTCCTTTGTATTGGCTTTCTATGGTTGTAATGAACTCTCTTCTTACATCTCATCTTAAATTCCAAGTTTCTTTCAAGGCTCTTTTATAAGAGCCACCTTCTTTGTGAAGTCTTTCCTAATCTCCTCAACTTCTAGTGGCTTCCCTTTAAAATTATCTTGTATTCAGTTTGTGGAAGTCTATATAATTCACATGCTGTCTCACCCAGATAGACTGTAAGCTTCTCAAGGGTAGGGACAATTTCACTCTTTGTATTTTTAGCACCTAGCATAGTGCTTAGTGGATTGTGGGTACTCAATAAATGTTTGTTGATTGATTAGAGGTAAGAACTGTCCCTAACCAAGAGATTGTAGTTTATTTACATTTATTCTTTTGGCCAATTTTGCTCAGTTATGGAATTTTTTCAAATGTGAGAATTTTTCTTTCACTTAGTAGTCAGGTCCCTACACAGAGTGATCTTAAATCTTGAAAGGCCTCTGTGAAATGAACTTTGATAAACCAGGAGATAAAGACATTTTCTGTCTGACAGCAACCACAGAGGTCTATTGGTGCGTTGGAAAAGGCACACTGGTCCTGGTTAACCATAAGGTTGATATAGAATGGCTTGGATTACCTGAAACGCTGCAGAATGTTCCCAGAGAATATTTTCCTTTTAATGCATTTTAGAGGCAGCAAATTTAACTCCTGCTGAGAGCAGGAGTAATTGCTTTACACAGAGAAGAAAAAGTTCTTAAAAGGCTTAATTTTTCCACAGGAATGTGCTTTCTGACAACCATTTGAGTTTTAAAGATGGGAAATTCTTGGTAAAGAGAAAAAATTATGTTTTGTACAAATGAGGCTTGAGTAACTGACCCCATGTACTCTGGTATCTATTGCTACATATTTTGTGTCTAGACCTATTGCACAAGCCAATCTTGCCATGGTATTCTCCACCCTTCAGACATATTGCCAACGAGAAAATTATCTTGGCTTAGGAATTGTCAGTCCAGTGCCAGAGATCTCGGAATCCCAGGAGTCCTGCCAATGACTAATGATGGTTTGGTTTAGGTTATTCTTGAGTTAAACCATTAAGGCGCATTTCCCCCTACCCCTTCCACCCTCCACTATCCCCTGTACACTACTGCAAGTATTATTATGCTTATATCTACCCATTCATATTAAAATCTATAATACATATGACTGTGCTGCAGTAGCCAAAAATCTCCTCTTTAGGGTTATCTATAGTTTGGTTTCCATGTTTTCCATGTGTAAGGATGTCTTATTTGCCCTTGGTTTATTGCATGGAGCATAAGTTGAAAAGAACACTCTGCTACTCTAAATAGCAGGAAGATGGAACTGATGTTTATCTAGTTCTATAAAGATAAAAATGTTCTCTAGAGACACTATCTCATCATTTGGGTCTTAAAATAATCTTTTTATTACTGTTTTATAGATGAAAAACTGGGGTTAGAGAAGTTAAGTGACTCCCTTATGGTCCCCAAACTAGTAAGTGTCAAAGGAACACAGATCTTACTCCCAAGTCCATTACTTCAGTCACTACACTCTTTTTTTTTTTCTGTGTCCCTGACTTTGGTACTCAGATACTTTTCCAATCTTGTTTAATGAAATTAAGCTTCTATCATGGGAAAACTTTTATGGATTGATTCAGACTGAAATAATCAGACCCAGAAAAACAATATTGGAAAGAACTTCAATCTCATGCCCAAACTATCATCTCTTCTTTTTCATTTCACAATTTTGTGGGGATAGCTGAATTAGGAGGTGACATAAACTAGGGTATTGAGAACATCAAATCATAAGTCCCAAGATATTTACATGAAGCAAGTGAGCAAACTGTCGGTTGCTGATATATCATCTCCTCTCTTTCTACTGTAGTATTTTCCTGATTTTGCAGCAAGGTGACATTTTGTTGCAAGCTGCTTCAGCTTTTGACCTTTGCTCTTAGAATGATTTATTGACTTCCTGTTTGCTCGCTGGATCAGTAGTTTTTGTAAAGCCCTAGTTTTGGAGCTTAGCTGTTTCTTCATTCCTTGGTTCCTGTGTCTTTTCTGTATATCTTTAATTTCCATCCACAAATTGTCCACTATTCCCTTAACAAACAAATGAATTGATAACCCAGACAAACCCTATTATTTTCTGAATACATGATACAATGGAGAGAACACTGGGTTTTGGGGTAGAGGGTATGGGTTCAAATCTCTAGCTCTACTACTCATTACCTTTGTGATCTTAAAAATGTTATTTCATCTCTCTAAGCATCAGTTTTCCTATTTATAAAATGAAAGAACTGGACTTGATAAATTATTGGTGAACTTTATGATTATTCCAGAGTTTTTTGATACTTACCCAACACAAGCCTCAATAGTCTATGTAGAGAAAAATCATCCTTGTGACAAATCATTCATCTGATAGTTTTAATGACTGATATCATGATTTCCCCCCTCCCTCATTGATTTGCTCAATATTTTGCCCATCATTATTTTCAATTACTATTTTATTAGCAAAAATACTTTTTTCTTTTGTTCTATTTTGTTTTGAATGTTTTGTGATCTTTTTGCCTTTCCTATAGCTTCCTAGTTTTGAAAACCCTCCTTGAACTGAAGAATGTTAAGAAATTTATTGATTGTCATAGGAATTAAAAAAATTATTCTGAATTATCAGAGAGAGGAAGAGGATTATAAAGTTTTGTCAGGAATTATTTGGGAGTTGGTAGCAATTTAATGTCCTGCCTCCAAGTCCTTGTGACAGTCTCAAAAATTCTCTAGTGTTTTGCTAACAGCCCAATGAGCTTGAGAAAATTAGATTGGTGGTTACTCTCTGTTCATGAATAGGCAGGATCATTTAAAATGACCTTCTCCCCTTAGTCTTATGCTAGACTCATACTCCTAAAATTGATTTTCAAAGCCCTTTTATAATAAAAACAAACAAACAAGAAAATTAATAAATCTCTTTATAAAAAAGAGAATTCCTTTCATTATCTTATCTTCATCATCACCTCCTCCTCAAAAGAAACTCCATTCCTGGAATCATCCTGGCTTCTGATATTCACCTTATCTTGCTAGGCCATCTCACTCTTGTCCTATCTGCAGCCTCCCTCATTCCCACTTTACCTCCATTTTTAAAAATCTTTATATTTTATCTTCACCTATTAGCATATAAGTTCCTTGAGATCAAGGATCATCTTTTTCTTTCCTTGTAATTAAAGGCCTTAGTAAAGTGCTCAGCACACAGTAAATGCTTAATAAATGCTCTATCTAGTTGGCTATCATCTTTTGTTTATCTATTTCACTTTATTGTCTCTTGACTGAACAATCTTTGAAATTTTGGTTGAAATAAAATAGCAGGACTTGTCAGAGATCCCTACTGGATTGGACACCGTTTATTATGGTTATATGTCTCATTTCTTTAAACATATTGTTAATTCTTTGGGGGAACTAATAACCTCATCATCTCCAGTACTAAGCACATTGAAGGAATTCAATTTTGAATTAAATTGAGTAACTGAAAGAATCTTGAAGAAAACACTAGAAATATAATAGTGTATTTCACATGGAAACTGCCTGAGATGATGGAGGCCTTCTTTTAGTTCCTGTAGGGAAAACACATGGCAAAATGCAAAATGGGTAATATTCTAAAACAAACAACATTATGTGGTAAATCAGTAGCTACTTAGCTGTCTATGATGCTTGGACCAGGACTGGCAATGATTTGCTGATAATATCTTTTTTTAATTATTATTCTGCAGCCTCAGATTATACAGCAGACTCTCAAGAGGACACTACAGCATTATGAGCATCAAGTTATTGGGTGAGTAAAAAGGATTTTGGTGATTATCGGGAGGGGGGGTAGATTGGTGGTAAACTGCTCACTAATTGTTGAGCAAATGTTTTTCTGCCACCTAACCCTTGGTCTGAATGATGTGACCTATTTTCTGTTTCAGTTTCTTGATATGCCTATCTGGTAGTCAGCTATTATGGACAGTAGAAATGGATTTTTCTAGTGGTTTCTTTATTTCCTTGACTTATATTTAATCATTTGAAGATAAATTCCTTTGTAATATTACTTTTCCATCCTTCACATGTACCTCTCTCTGTCACATGTACCTCTCTCTGTCTTATCTCTTACTATCTAATATTTCATTCAGTGAAGTATATTAGAATCCTAGTGATGGTTTTTGGATAAGATTTTGTAATCTGATAATATACAATGATAGCAATTAGCATTTTATAGTATTTTAAAGTTTTCAAAATCCTTTACATATATTATTCCATTTGTTTCACATAACAATCTTTTTAGATGCTATTGTTAGCCCCATTTTACAAATGAGGAAGCTGAAACTGAGAGAAATCAAGACACTTGCCCAAAGTTACAAAATTGGTAAGTGTCATATAATTTGACTTGAGCATACATCTTTCTGACTCCAAATCTTTCACCCTTTCCACTGATAACCACTTACCAATGGAAAACCACACATGGACCTAACACAGTCCTCTTAGATAAAGGTAGCTTAGTTAAAGCTAACTCTCTTATATTATCATCTTTCTTTTTTGGTCCCACCTTCTCATTTTCCAAGTTATGTCCATAATGATTGTTAGCTCTTCCAAATGTATCAGAAACGCAACTGTAGCAAGATCTTAGATATTATTGGGAAATATAAAACAGTTCTGAAGTCTACTTGTTTATATATCATAGCTTTTTATATTTTACTTGACTAAAGCTAATGTATGCATAAATATACATATACATGCATATAAATGTATTTATAATTCACACTACAATTCAGAATCTATATTTCCACAGAGAAAATCCCTTGTAAAATTAAAACCCACTTGGTAGTAGAGTCAAAATTCAGAATGCACTTACTCTTTTTTTTCTGAGATTTGTAGCAAAGAACTTGGGAAAAGTCTTTGTGGTTGGGATAAAAAATATTTTTTCTGGCTTTTAGGGAGTTCTAATATTTAACAAGGAACTTATGAGAAGAAAATCTTCCAAAAAAAATCAAGAGAATGCCAGGGACCCTGTGGACATACTCTATAATGGTTTTAATGATTATGTTAGTTTTCATTATAGAAGGGATTTTTTGGGAAGTTGCTATATCAGTACTCTAGTATGTGCAGCTGGAAAAATGGCACAGTAAAAATGTTAATGGAAGAACATTAGATATTTTAAACTATATATTAATTAGAACATAGATCCATTAGACAACCCTATTAAGTATAAATATTTTGTCAAAATTAATCTCCCTTCTCACATTCCCAAATAAACTTGATCTCTTATATTAAGCTTGCTGCTTAAAGTATACTTTTCCACCTTTTGTAATACATCTACAATACTTGTTGTCCTACAAATGACATTATTCTGTTTATTGTAAAATCTGATACCAGGAGATGTTCTAGTTTTTATTTTGTGGCTGGATCTTTAAGGCAAATTAAATCAGATTGCTGATAACTTCAATAGCCATAGGCAGCCAATTTAAATTATTTTAATTAAAGCCAAAACCTATAAATTTTTTCCTGTATCACTATTGTCCATGCAACTCAAAGAAAGCAAACAAGGAACTAAACACAATGCAATGTGAGTATAGTTGACTGTGTGGTAATCATTTCAAAAGACCTAGTTTCTAGTATCTCCTAGCTCACTTGCTCCAAGTGATTTTCTCTGCTCTGGATACTAGGTATGCTCCATTTTCCTGCTTGCTTTGGCCTCTTCTTGCCCTTCTGTTTTTGGAAATTTCCATGTTACATCCTTGTCCTCTCTCTTTGGTCCAGTCAGTCTCCATGCATCAACTAGTCATCAGAATTTTTTTGTCTATGACAACAGAAGGACCCAGGTGAGAACTTGCCTTTATTCTACAAAACTTATCTCCTACAGTGGTTTCAACATCCTCTACCTGTAGTAGTGTTAAGGTGAAAATAATTCTAGCATCCTGCATACTAGGTATGGAAAGTCTGAGAAGTGCTCAGTGAAACTATGTGTGCTGAATTCAATTGCACTCTCTTCAAAGAGTCGTTGCTGCCTACCCTTCTTTCTCCTGCTGTAGCCTCCAGTCTAATAGTGACCAGAGTCCTGGTGACTGGTCTGCTTTTTTACCTTCTCTCATTGTCCCTGTTTCCCTCCCCAGTGAATGTCTATTAAGGATTTGACTCCACACTTCCCCCCCCCCCCCCCCCCCCCCCCCCCCCGAGACAATTGAGGTTAAGTGACTTGCCTAGGGTCACACAGATAGGAAGTGTTAAGTGTCTGAGACCAGATTTGAACTCAGGTTCTCTTGACTTCAGGGGTGCTTCTCTATCCACTGCATCACCTAGCTGCCTCAACTCTATACTTCTGTGAGTTATAATAATATCACGAAGGCCTGTTTCTTTATTCTTTATTGTTCTTCTGATTTTTTTGTGAAGCCTTGCTTAAATTTCATGCCTCTGTATAAGAACTGAATCACTAGTCAAAACTGCTTTAGCTAAATAGTTCTTGCTTGGTTGCATAGGAAAGTAGACCTTAGGATAATAAATATGGAGCTAGAAGAGACTCCAGAAATATCTAGTCGAACTGTCTTATTTTATAAAGAGACTAAGGTCCAGGGAGGACACCATGATGGAAGTACTTTTATTTGTAACTTCTGTCTGATCCTGCTATTCTACTGATAAGCAAAGCTAATTTGGTACTAATAAAGCTAATTTACATTACATTTAAATTATGTTATTTATTACATTATGTAAGGTAATTATATTACATTCTGATGTACTTGGTCTCACTTTTGTGCCCCTTTTCCTTCTCCTCATCTCTTCTAACCCATCCAATACATTATTTCTTTCCTACTAAGTTTCCTTCCAGAGGACAGTGCCTTTGAATTTTTCTTTTCCCCTTCTCCACTAATGCAGAAAAGAAACTGAAGTGATAATTTATGCTTTGTAATTCATTTATGCTAAAATGTTAATAATTTTAGGTATGTTTATTTTATTTAAATCTTTTTGTTCTATTGCAGAATATAAGTTTAGTTAAAAGGAAGTATATCTTTAAAGAAGATAGGTGAAATACATATCTTATTCAAACAGAGCAAGTTAGATAAAAGGGACAGTGACATTTTATATCAAGAAGAAATACACATACCTTTAGAAATTATTAATAACTGATAGTGATTAGTTTATCAAATATTATAAAATAATTTATAAATTATTAACTATTATTAGCAATTGTTAATAACATTTCTAAATCATTCTGACATTTACAAAAGAATTTCTCCTAAGCTTTATGAAATGATAGAACATATATTAATACCCCCATTTTACAGATGAATCAAAATTCAAAGGAGTTATGTGACCTTCTCCAGGTTACACAGATAATGAGTTAAAACTGGTATGTTAACCCAAGTCTTTTGACTCCAAATTTGTTATTTTTCCATCACAGCACATTAGCTGATATTAAAAGCTTGCCCTTATGTCCTCTTGCCATTCATTTAGTCTTGCCAGATCCCAATCCTGGATCTCTGCCACCATCTACTTTTCTCTAATCCTACTCACATACTGCTCAACAGAATTGGAGGAACTCATTAAATCATATTAACTGGTCCATTGTAAATTTATGTTCCATAATTTTAACTGAGGCTTCACAAGCAATCCTTTTACTTCTCCCTAATTAAATCTCTAACTTTCTCCATATAGTGACTGGTCCAAATCTTCTCTTCTTTCCCCAAGCTTCCCATGACAACTTTTCCTGAATCTCTCATTTAAGGATCTTAACTTCTGATTTACTGAGCAATCAGAAGTTATTCTTCCTTCTTTAGTCCAAAATTAAAGCTCCTTCTTTTTCTTTTCATCTCATACCTTCTTGGAATCATTCTCTATTCTTTAGACCAACATTTGATAAAGAGATTGTATGTTTTGCCAATGTTTTCTATGAGTACTTTTGATCCCCATGTTTTCTATAGTAAATAGCTCCCTTAATTATTTTCTCCCTCTCTAATGTTTAGTCTCTTGCTACTTATTAGTTGCTTCTAAATAGCCTATAATTACATTAAAGTCTTTTTTAATCTTCAGAATCTGCAGAAGTTTCTTCTATCCTCTCAAACTCTCATCCTATACCTCTTCTATCTTTCTCAGAAAAAACTTGTGCAGAAAATAAAGTGTCTACCATTACTGTTTCCATTTTTCTCTCATTCATGGGAGAGATTTTTTATATCCCAAAGGGAAAATATTAATAATGCCACTTCCTGGTACATTTTTATTCAAGGTACCTCTGGGGAAAATAGAAAACTAGAAGAAATGTGAAATAAGGAGCAGGACTTACTTCATGTTTTGGAGGATTCTGCAGGAACTGAAAGCTAATGATAATGTCTGACACACTTGGGATTACACATTGGGAATAGTCCATGAAGCTGCTACTCTTCCATAGTCCTATACAAGATGTAGCATTCTATAATTATATACTATACACATTGGACAGATGGAGAAAATGTAGATGAATTATGGAAACAAATTACAAAGGTGATAGAAAGAAAAGACGTTGTAATGGGAAGTTATTTTGGCTTGGGTGATAAGAAAAGAAACTCAATATGAAAATTTTCCTTTAAAGGGAATAGAGTAGAGTTCTGAACTACTTTGCAGAGCAGAACTGAGCCT
The DNA here is from genome assembly GCF_902635505.1 of Sarcophilus harrisii. Taxonomy (NCBI): domain Eukaryota; kingdom Metazoa; phylum Chordata; class Mammalia; order Dasyuromorphia; family Dasyuridae; genus Sarcophilus; species Sarcophilus harrisii. Next base: position 482,651,292 of record NC_045428.1, on the reverse strand, counting down.
GTTGTATGGAAGAACCCCAGGGTGGGAGAGAATGAAAATGACTCAGATTTTGGTTTAACATTAGAATTAAAAACAAATAAATAAACAAACTACTTTATTTTTATTTTTTTTAATTAAATAACTTCTTATTGACAGAACCTATGCCAGGGTAATTTTTTACAACATTATCCCTTGCACTCACTTCTGTTCCGATTTTTCCCCTCCCTCCCTCCACCCTCTCCCCAAAGATGGCAAGCAGTCCTATACATGTGAAATAGATTACAGTAGATCTTGGATACAATATATGTGTGCAGAACCAAACAGTTTTCTTGTTGCTCAGGGAGAATTGGATTTAGAAGGTATAAATAACCTGGGAAGAAGAACAAAAATGCAAGCAGTTTACATTCATTTCCTAGTGTTCTTTCTTTGGGTGTAGCTGCTTCTGTCTATCCTTGATCAATTGAAACTAAGTTAGATCTTGTCTTTGTTGAAGAAATCCACTTCCATCAGAATACATCCTCATACAGTATCACTGTTGAGGTATATAATGATTTCCTGGTTCTGCTCATTTCGCTCAGCATCAGTCCATGTAAATCTCACCAATCCTCTCTGTATTCGCCCTGCTGGTCATTTCTTACAGAACAATAATATTCCATAACATTCATATACCACAATTTACTCAACCATTCTCCAATTGATGGGCATCCATTCATTTTCCAGCTTCTGGCCACTACAAACAGGGCTGCCACAAACATTTTGGCACATACAGGTCCCTTTCCCTTTTTTAGTATCTCTTTGGGGTATAAGCCCAGTAGAGACACTGCTGGATCAAAGGGTATGCACAGTTTGATAACTTTTTGGGCATAGTTCCAAATTGCTCTCCAGAAGGGCTGGATGTATTCACAATTCCACCAACAATGTATCAGTGTCCCTGTTTTCCCACATCCCCTCCAACATTCTGCATTATCTTTCCCTGTCATTCTGGCCAATCTGACAGGTGTATAGTGGTATCTCACAGTTGTCTTAATTTGCATTTCTCTGATCAATAGTGATTTGGAACACTCTTTCATATGAGTAGTAATAGTTTTAATTTCATCATCTGAAAATTGTCTGTTCATATCCTGTTCATACCATTTATCAATTGGAGAATGGCTTGATTTCTTATAAATTAGAGTCAATTCTCTATATAGTTTGGAAATGAGTCCTTTATCAGAACCTTTGACTGTAAAAATGTTTTCCCAGTTTATTGTTTCCCTTCTAATCTTGCCTGCATTAGTTTTGTTTGTACAAAAACTTTTCAATTTGATATAATTAAAATTTTCAATTTTGTACTCAATAGTGATCTCTAGTTCTTCTTTGGTCATAAATTCTTTCCTCTTCCACAGGTCTGAGAGGTAAACTATCCTATGCTCTTCCAATTTATTTATGATCTCATTCTTTATGCCTAGATCATGAACCCATTTTGACCTTATCTTGGTGTATGGTGTTAAGTGTGGGTCAATGCCTAGTTTCTGCCATACTAATGTCCAATTTTCCCAGCAATTTTTGTCAAATAATGCATTCTTATCCCCAAAACTGGGGTTAAACAAACTACTTTTGAGGACAGTTCAGTTTGCTGAGTGATTTCACTTAGATTGGTCATAGAAGTTACATGATTGTCAAGAATGATATAGGTGGGATTTCCATACCAAGTCAGAGACTAGAATCCAAGGCCCTCTCCATCTCTAAAACTCTATGAAGCTATATAATTCAATAGTCCATGGTACCAGAGAAAACTAGAAGCATTGATGCTAATTTCAGATACTGGAGATCTAATAAAGAACCAAAAATATGGTTTGGCTGTAAAAAAGTAATATTAATTAAAGTAATTTTATATGACCTGTATACCATTTATATTTAATCACATTATAACAAAATAATGATTATGCATACCATTAAACATATATTCACATTACCCTTGTTGTCACTTTTATTTGCTTCCAAAGAGAATAATATTTCTATACACACAGGTTCACTTATTTGTATGTATTATTATGTATGCATAATTTGCTCATATAATATGATTATCTTTTCACAATCTAAAAAATTATAGAGAATATTAATTGTAAGTATAAATTTTAGGCTAGCATCTTGTAATCTTGGGTTTTTAAAAAACAAATCTTTTTTGAGAGTGGATGAATGGCATGAATGTTGAATAGGCAAAAAAAATAGATGCTACATAGATATATGAATAGATAGAACATTTGTCAGTCATTTACTATATGTCCGACATTATGCTAAGAATGCAATTATTCTATTATTACAATTATTATACAAGAATACCTTATGCTGTGGATACAAATAAGAACTAGAATACAGTCCTTCTCTCAGAGACTGGAGACTCAGGAATAGTGTTCAGGTTTGAAGTAGGAAAGATGAGAATAATGGTTAGAGTGAGGGTAACATGATATGGAATTGGTAAAGAAGTGGCATAGAATCTGTGTTCCAGATAAGATAACTCAGAAAAGAGGAAATATACACGAGGATAGACAAAACACAAGAGTTATTATAGGACTGGAATCTGAGGAGAGCCAGAGATGTAGGGATAATATGATTCATCATATTAATTGACTTCGTTAAATTACCATTGTTCTTTCTTCAACCTCTCTCACCCTTCAAACCTTTAAATCTTTTCAGCTTTGAGCTCTTTAAGCAGAATCCAGAAATGGAATCAGTTAGCTGCTTGGAGTCTTAAAGATGCAATAGTAGAAACTAGATATACATGTTCAGTATTTTCTCAAGCAGATGTCCACATTTGTAAGAGTGGTAGCTAGTAATTGGGTTTCACTGGCTGTAGCTTCCCTGTTATGGTCAAATGTGTGTTTAGGTTTCAGATTTCTCTATGTAAAATGGATTCACACTTCTCTTAATATGTTACCAGAACACATTGTTTTAGTTATTATTAACAATCAGCCCAGAATCTCATCTATGGACTGATTTCTCACAAAAATTCAGGACTGGTTACTGTTGAATCATGAAATCATAAGATTCATAAAGAATCTTAGAGTTTTTTTCTCATACATTACCTAATTTGACAGAGTAGGATCTTGAGGTCTATATTGGTTAAGTGTAGGCATCAATGAACCAAGATTTATTAGATTACTCTGTGTTGAGTACTTTGCTAGACAAAACATGGACTAACTCCTTTTTAGTACTGATTAGGAAGTAAGTACCATGAAGTCTGAAATGAACTGCCTTCTATAAAATTATACAGATATATTTCCACACTGAAACATATATAAGAAGATACTCAAAATATCAGAATTTATTTTCTCCTTTATACCAGAATAACTTTTTGCCTAGACACTAGAATTGCATCTGAAGCTTGAATTTTCTAAACTATGTCTTTGACAAGTGATCATCCACATTGTACTTATAGACCTTTCTTAGTGAACACATTATACCCAATATAATTGATTCCATTTAAAAATAACTTCAGTCATTAACAAATATTTCCTTATATGAACCAGAATTTTAGTTCTCTATAAACAGCTATTCATTAGTTGGTCTTTGTTTTTCCCTCTGGGAATAAATAGAGTCAGGGTAATATAAAGATGCAGATTATTATATTGGATAGAGGTCTGTCTTTGCAATCAGTTTTGTTTTGGCTTTCTTTTTCTAACACATACTGGATATGTAACAAATAATTTAGTCATCTGTGATAGTCAAGAGAGTTTGTGACTCTTTTTCATGGCAACTATTCAAATATTTTAAGACTGCAGTTTTTTTTTATGAAGATTAACACCTCTTATTCCTCTGTCCTGTTAAGAGTCATATAATCTCAGAGTTGGAAGGGACCTTAAAGGTCATCTAATCCAACCCATACCTTAACAGGAATTTTTTCTACAACATCCCTGACAAGTGATCATATAATCTCTGCTTCTAGTGATGGGAGACTCTTGGTTTCCTTCAGCTAAAGGAATTACTTCTAGATCCATTATCATCTTGATCATCCTATTCTGGAATCTTGCTTCATCTCATCAATCTTCTTTCCAAAATGGAGTCCTCAGAATTAAACACATTTCATCAGGTGTGTTCTGGGCAGCACAGAGATATATATATGTTAGACTCTCCCCTCAGTCTTTTCTGGGATTATAATTCTGTTCATGAAGTTCATCATCTGGTTAGCATTTTTGGCCACTCACCATTGTTGTACTTCATTTCAAGCTAGCAGTCTTCTATTTCCTTTTTATATTTATTACTATCTAGACATCTCTCTCCTTGTAATTTTGAAGTTAATCTTTTGGATTTAAGTATAGGCCTTTACATTTGTCATTATTAAATCACCTTAATAATTTAGAATAATGGGCCAAATATAATATAAATTCAATAAATTAAAATGTGTGAGTGTAAAAACCTAATGCATACACTCAAGCAGCTGCATAGATGTAGCATTGGGGAAGAATATAGATACAGTTCATGTGAAAAAGTTATTCAGCCATTTCTGAATCATCTAATGATGTCATCCAAACCTACCTGTCTATGATTCCCATAAGGTTACTCCTGTGAGATGTTTTGCCATTGCTTGCTACAACTATGGCATTTCCTAATCTACCAATCAAATAAATTTGTTTGGATAACTGAAGTTCCCTATCATAACTTTATTCTTTCACTATGCCAGCCTTGTGGTCTGCATGAGAAACTTTTTGTTCCATTCTTCCTTTTGATCAAAGGATTCATGTACTTTCCCCCCATTATATCATCTTCAGTTTGTGATACTTTCTTTTTATCTTTAACTATTTGCTCTCCTATGCTTACTCTTATGTTAGTGAATTTATACAAAGATATTTCTTTCCTTAATATATAGCACTCCTCTGATTTTTTTATCTAGTTTTTTTATCTTATTGACAATATCAATTACTTTTTTCTTGATATTCTTTTCATTTTAGATTTTTTTGATACTATTCTATCATGGTTTGCCTATCTATCTCACCTCTTCTTCTCTATATCTCCTTTTCTGGTTCTTCATCCATTTCACTTACACGAACAGTGTCTATTTTGGAACCTCTGTCCTTTTCTCCTTATATTATTTTTCACTTGGTGAACTAATCAACTCCCCTGGTTTCAGTGATGATTTATATGCCAAAGACTCTCAGATCTTTTTGTCTAGCCCTAATCTCTTTCTTATCCTCCAATCTTACAGCTCCATCTGCCTTTTAAGACATATCAGATCTATAAATATCTTAAACTTGCAATATAGAAAATTGAACCCATTATCTCCTCTCACTTCTTGCAGTTTCCCCTTTTTCTAACTTCTTTCAGACTTGCAACTCAGATGTCATTCTTAACTCTTTACTCTAACTCATGGATCTGAGTTAGATCCATCTAACTCATCCAAAGTATTACCAAACCCTGTCATTTCTACTTTTGTAACATTCCCCCTTCTGTCTTCTTAAACTGCAACCACTCTGTTCCAAGGCCTCATCATTTGCAATAATTTGTTGGTTGGTTTTCCACTTCAAGTATCACCCTGTTACAATCATGTTCCTTGTCAGTGTCAAATTGTTATTCCCACATTGCAGATCTGACCTTTATTAGCCCCCTTCTTAATAAACTCCAATGACTTCATGTTCCCTTCAGGATTAAAGATAAAACCCTCTAAATCTTTATAATGTTACATTTCTAGTCTTATGCTTTATGTACTCTATGATCCAGTAGCATGTGGCCTTGTCTTTGATGCTCTATCTCTTGACTGAGTATTTTTGCTGGCTGGCCCCCATACCTGCGATGTTCTCTCTCCTTGTCTCTGATTCCTGTTTTTCTTGACTTTTTTCATATCTCAGCTAAAATCCCATTTTTTATAGGAAGCCTTTGCTAGTCCTCATGCTTAGTGCCTTTACTCTGAGATGATTGCCCTCCTCCCATTTTTTCCTGCCTATATCTTGCTTGTTATTTGCATGTTTTCTGCCTTCATCAGTTTGTAGGATACTGCTGATCAGGGGCTATTTTTTCCCCTTTCTTTGTATCATCCATGCTTAGCACAGTGCCTGGCATATAGTAGATGCTTAATAAATTTTAGTTGACTGACTTTTGAACAATTTTTAATCACTGCTATATTCTATAGCTGTGTTGTGGGCATGGTATGCATCTGGTCAAACATTTAGCAGTTTACTATAATTTCATATTTGGTTTCTTGCAATATTGTTTTAATACAATGAATAATTTCTGCCTATTAGATGTTAGAGTGGAAAATATTTTCTCATTGCCATTTAAAATTAAGTCCATTATTCTTAGTATTACTGTGTAAAGTATTCAATTTCACACACTTGAACTTTTATTCTTTCCCCATTTTTAGTCAGTTTTTAGTTGGTCTAATTATTGTTTTATTTTTAATCCTTGATTTGTTCTCCAGATCTATTGTTTTTCTTACAATGTATCTCACATTCTCAGCTATTGTTTAATTCTTTATATTTTGTTTTATTATTTCTTCATTCTTTATAATTTCACTGGCTTCCCCTTGCCTAATTCTAATTTTCAGAGTCATTTTCCCCCTGATTCTGGATCTCCTTTTCTAAGCTGGTTGAATTTCTTTTCATAATCTTGTTTTTCTTGGGTTAGTCCTCTTCTTCTCCCTCTCTCTCTCTCTCTCTCTCTCTCTCTCTCTCTCTCTCTCTCTCTCTCCTTAATTTTCCCCTTAATCTCTCTCATTTGATTTTTAAAGTTTGTTTAGTTTATCTATGAATTCTTTTTGGGTAGATAATCAACCACTTAACATTATTCTGGAGTAGAAGGGTTTTTTTTTTTTTTTTTTTTTTTTTGCTTCTGTATCCTCCTCTAAAGATGAACCCCCCAGTCTTCCCTATACCCATAGTAATTTTCTAACATTGGGTTCTTTCTCCTTTGCCTGTTCATTTTTTTTTTTTTTTAGGAAGAGCTTGTTAGTGTAATTAATTCTAGTCCTGGGGTGGTGGGTGGGGAATGATGCTTTTGACTTTAGATTTTTCTACAGTTCTCCATCCTAGAGCGTTTCTTCTCTCAGGTTGTCTCAGGAGAACCACTGTTTTGCTCCAATTTTTATTTGTTTTTCATGCCCTGGTATGCAATTTTGTTTTGTTGGTGGGGGAAATCTGAAAAGCTTATAATATTCTGACTTACTCTGCCAATTTTCCAGAATGCTCTCTCCTATAAAGGATGGATTACATTAGGTTGATTTCAATAGGTATATTGAATCTATGACAACTTATTATAAGGATCATCTCTAGGTATTGCAGATAATAAGCAATGGACCTCTTTGATAGTTTGTTTAAATCTATGAATTCCATGGAATAATGTCTTTGAATGCATAAAATAACATCTATATGATTGTCAAGGAAAAAATTATATTGAAATATAGTTATCAACATACTTTAAAAAACAAATCCACATGGGAAAACTTTGAAACACATGGTTTTGTAAGGGTCATTTTTGAAAAATTATTCATGTATATGTTTTGAAAATAAAAAAAAACTTTAATAAAAAAAAATCCATAGACCCCAGGTTAAGAAGTCTGATTTAATTTACTCCATGCTGCTTCCATGTGATGAGACCTCCAAGCATGATTTTAGTGAGGTTGTTTATCTATGGGTATTTTCATTTATTATTCTTTTTTTATTTTTATTTTAATTTTTAAAAATTTTTAATTGCTTTTTATTTACAAGTTATATGCATGGGTAACTTTACAGCATTGACAATTGCCAAACATTTTGTTCCAATTTTTCCCCTCTTTCCCCCCACCCCCTCCTAGATGGCAGAATGACCAATACATGTTAAATATATTAAAGTATAAATTAAATACAAAATAAGTATACATGACCAAACCGTTATTTTGCTGTACAAAAATAATCAGACTCTGAAATATTGTACAATTAGCCTGTGAAGGAAATAAAAAATGCAGGCAGGCAAAAATATAGGGATTGGGAAGTCAATGTAATGCTTCTTAGTCATCTCCCAGAGTTCTTTCACTGGATGTAGCTGGTTCAGTTCATTACTGCTCCATTGGAACTGATGTGGTTCATCTCATTGCTGAAGATGGCCAGGTCTATCAGAAATGATCATCATAAAGTATTGTTGTTGACGTATATCATGATCTCCTGGTCCTGCTCATTTCACTCAGCATCAGTTTGTGTAAGTCTCTCCAGGCCTTTCTGAAATCATCCTGTTGGTCATTTCTTACCGAATAAGCAGGAAGAGAATTAATTAATTTTGATTTGATTAAAGTGGAAATGGTGGGAAAGTTGCAGTGATAAAGGGGCTGCTTGACCATCATTTTTTATCTCTCTGGGAGAAAACAACAAGCAGTGCTTTTTAGCACCAAAATGATGCTAAATTTTTAAACCAAATATGAAAGCATTTTTGCATCTTTGGAGGATAGCACACCTACTGAGACTCAATTTTTCTTTTTCCCTCTAGAAGATTTGGGAACCTCATTGTAAGGTCTATGCAGTATGGCTTAGATTTGCTAATAATTTAAATCTAATTCCACCCTACTTTCAGGAATGTTTGTACATCTGAATCTGCTTTTAAAACATCTGTTAGAGATTGCATCAACTTAGTTGTAAGAAATTAAACTGGCACTAATTAATTGGGTGATTGTGTTCACATAATATTTATTGTTAATTTTTTTCACAATTTATTGACTCATTTCTGTTTGATTTCCTTATTTATATTAAGCCAGAAAGTGCCCCCAAAATCTATGTGCTTCCAAATTCTTATTAAATATCTACCCACCTTGTCTGTTTAGCAAATGTCAGTTCATTCATTAAAGCTGTTTTCTGTAAAATTCTATTGATCATGTTCTTAAAAAGTCCTGAGTTACTTGCTTAAAAGGTAAGTCCCATCTTAGAGCAGTTTTGGTTATCTTGTAAGGAATAAATTGGTTTTAGGAATATCTACTTCAGTTTGGAAAGATTTATTGCCAGGGTATTGCCTATAGAATGAGAAATACTTTTGATAAGATAATTAATTAAGATAGATAAAACATTTATTAATAGCTTAAAATACCAGATACTGTGTTAAGCCTTGGTGAATAAAATACAATTAACTAAATTCAGTTCTTGTTCTCCAGGAGCTTACATTGTAATGGGGAAAGAAAATGTATATAAAAGAGATCTGGTAAAAGATGGAGAAGGTAGCATTATATGGGAATTGTCCTAGAAGCCTGGTTCCTGGCAAAGTGAGGCTTGGCTCATCTATGAGAGCCAAGTGTCCCAGGAGTTCAAGGTTTCCATTTAAGTTTCTTAGCAGAGAAGTTATGGGATACAATGACTAAAGAGAAGGCAATATGATATTGGAATTGGGAATTCAACTGTCAATAAGATATTAAAAAATTGTAAGGATGTGTTGTAAATGATAAAATCACTAAACTTTGAAGTACATACCTAGATGTGACAAAGAAAGAGAGAAAGAGAGAGAGAGAGAGAGAGAGAGAGAGAATAAAAGTCTATTTAAACCCACAAGATGGTTGTCAAATGAGATAAGATGTCTCTATCCAACAATGATGTCTCTGTCCAACAATGATCTGTGTCTATTTGCCCAATGAGACTAGGTTTTACCTCACAGATGCTGGACTCACCATCTCCTGCTTTGTATGTACCAGGCAACTTCACTAGATAATCACATTGCCAGCAGGGATGACGCACACAAATAGTGATGCATTTGCTAACTGCTAAATTTTGGTTTTCTTTTCTCCCCTCTCCCCCCTTATACTGTTGCTTATTAAGGAATGTCTCCAATTTCATTCCCATGCTGTTCATGCTGATGCTAATGGTGGGTTTTGTCAGAAACTATGTCTTAAAGCGTCAGTTATTTAGGAATGCTATTGGGCTAAAAGGAAGGAGTACAAGGGGTCTGTATGTTCTTGTGAATGCACTTTCAGAGATGCTTTAAAATTTCCATATGCTCATTTTTTTTTCCATTTTAGTTACAGGGATGCAGAAAAGAATTTCTACAATCTCTCTAACAGATGCTCCTATGCAGACCATTCCGGTAAAGAGGAAATTGAGGATGTCTCAGGAATTCTTCAGTGTACCGCTAACATGCTTGGTATATTTTATCATTTATGTTGAGAGAGAGAGAGAGAGAGAGAGAGAGAGAGAGAGAGAGAGAGAGGGAGGAGAGAGAGAGGGGAGGAGAAGGGGAAAGGGGGAGGGGAAGAGGGGGAGGGGAGGGGGAGAGGGAGAGGGGGGAGGGAGGGAGGGAAAGGAATGAATATATATATATGGTGAGGGTTGTTTCCTTTTCTTTGGATAAGAGACCTGGAGGGTAGTAAAGACTGAATCTGTGAGGTTGTCCTTGGAGACTTTTTCATAATATACTAGAAGTTGGCAGAGTGAAAATTGCAAATTCACTTAAAGACTGAAAAAGTTTATGATGAAAATTTTTTCCTTTGAGCTAAAGAATCCCTATATGAAATATTAACTTTGGATTCAATTATCATTCTGTGTCACTGGATTTATAAAATTCTGGGATACGAATTTGGACCTCTATTTTCCAGTGGAAGAACAAAGTTCTAGTATCAGGGGTCCTCAAACTTTTTAAATAGGGGGCCAATTCACTGTCCCTCAGACTGTTGGAGGGCCAGACTATAGTAAAAATAAAAACTTTGTTTTGTGGGCCTTTAAGTAAAGAAACTTCATAGCCCTGGGTGAGGGGGATAAACATCCTAAGCTGCCGAATCTGGTCCTCGGGTCTTAGTTTGAGGACCCCTGGTCTAGTTGGTTGTTTAAAGTAACAAGAATAGGATGCTGTTAGGAATTAAAGGATATACTAAAATTTCTTGTATCTCTTAGTCTGAGTGACTCCAACAATATTGGTTCTACCGAATTAAAAAAAAATACTTTTTTTTTGTAGAAGAAGCTCATGAATGGAGAATTATTCCATTTATAATGAACAAAGAATGAGGTGATATCTTATGGAATTTTGGGAGGGTATCTCAAATTTTAAATTATATAACTCCAAAAAGCTTTGCATGTGCCCTGACAAAGTGATTTCACCCTGGTTGCTCTCTCTCCTGCTTTCCTATTAAGATAAGGGCACCAAAGATTCTCAGGATTAACATGTTGAAATATACCTTATCACTAAATAATGGTAAATGCAAATACCTGAAAATTAAGTATTGCCAGAGAATCACAGATTGCATACAAAGAGTTCATGGTCAGATAATAGAGAAGAGGTTCTTTAAGAGAATTTCTTTCTATGTCTAAAGTGATTATAACTTTTTTTTCTCTTAAGTATTGTATCTGTTGAAAGTCTGGGCTCACTGGCAATACTTCATGAGCTACAGGTATAATCCTAGGATAAAAATCTGACCCCTTCTCTTCAGAAGGCTTGTCCAAAGTCACACACATAAGAAAAAATTAAAAATGAATGCTTTCTCCTGAATTGCTCCTTTCATAAATTCTTGGATGGCAACTATCTCCACTCCTACCCCTTTGTCAGTAGACCTTCAAACTTTACTGGGCCATTAAAAAAACATATATTATAAAACTGTATATATAAAACCATAACAAATGATTGAAAGATTTTTCATTTTCTTTCAGGCAACTTAAAATGTTACCAGAATTCTTTTCTTACTTTGTAGATAAACTGATAATATGACTGCTTTGGATTATAGTTTTTTGTTAGTTGTAGTTAGTATGAACATAAACTTAGCATTACTAATCTTTTTGATTTGTTCATGTAATAAAAATGATTCCAATCAACCTCTTTTCTTCTCTAGATATTGTAACCTCCACTCAAGGCCAAAGAACATTAAAGACACAGGATGCAAAAGAACACTGCTCTTATGCGCGGGCACTTGTGTGCTTGTGTGTGTGTGTGTGTGTGTGTGTGTGTGCGTGTGTGTGTGTGGTGAATGTGGTATTTAAACAGTGAGGAGGAAAACTGAGTGTGTGGGAGGAGGCTGTCTGTGAGGATACTAATTTTCATTCAAATCAAGCAGTATCTTCAATTTACAGATAGATTGTGCTCCCAAAGTTTATTTGTAAGTCAGCTGTTTTCAATTAGGAAAAGATTTTTCTTGTAGGAATAATGTTACATTTGTGGATTGTTTTTTCAAAGTGGCCTACAGAAATCTGTTTAAACCACATTTAAACTAAAACAATGCAGAAAACACCATAGTATACAACATATGCATATATAATATATCATACACATACACACATGCGCACACACACACACATATATACACACACACCGAGAAACAAAAGTAATAAGAGATGGAATTTTATTTTTAATCCTGGTATTCAAAAATATGAGTTTAATTTTAAAAATATTAAGAATTTATGTGGTAGATAGCAAAATTACCAAGGCAACTTTTGGGCATATTTTAAAGCTATAGAAGTAGATAGTAATAGTCCTTTTAATGTTTAAATAATTTTAAAAAATTATGACTTTCCTTATCCTGATACAGATAAATCATTTGTATTTCTAAGTCTAGGTTCAAAACCTAGTTCTGACACTAGGCATGTGACTATAATAAACAAGTCACTTAAACTGAGATGCACTTTTTTCTATAAAATGGGGATTATAACCTAGCTCACATAAAATAAAGTAGATGTAAGAAACTTTAAAGAGTTATATAAATGTAAAACTATTATCAACCATAATTAGCAGTTTTTAAATAATCAGGAGTAGAAAAGTAATAATTCACACTTTTGGTTTACATTTCTTATGATAAATATGTAACAAAGCTATGTATAATATTAATACGTCCATTTCACAGAAGAGCAAATAATATCTCAATGAAGTTAAGTAATTTCCCTGAAATCAAATAGCCAATAGTGTTGTTGCTGGAACTCAAATCCAATTGGTTTTGGCATGGTACCTTAATGCCTTCCTAAATGCATTCTCTTTATGGCATTCTCATCCACTTGGTCTAACAAGTCTGACCAAAAAAGATGTTTGCTTGATGAGAACTGTCCTTGATGAATTTATGTTGTCTCTCAGTAATTCTTGATTCCCTTTATAAATGTCTACAAACCATTCTTTTAAAAATATACCCTAAAATTGGTCAGAAATGGAAATCGAGCTTACTGGACTTTTTTTTTTATTGGGAAAAATTTTGCACATAATTTCTGTTTTTTAAACAGACAGCAGCTCTACAATCACATCTACAAATTCTTTCAGAGCTCAGAGATTTAGTTGATCTTGACCAGCGGATTTGAAATCATTGGAGGCCAATTGGTGCTCTTCTACCACCTTCTCTTTCTCTTTAGTTTTGATGTCTGTTAGTCACTTTGATTTTATCTTTCCAATCCCAATTTTTTTCCTTCTAAGTAGCCAAAGTGGGAGTATTTTAGAGTTCAATAGTTCTTTCTTTTCTCTGTCTATATTATCTCATCTCAGGCACCTGAAGCAACAGTCCAGTTCTTTATTTCATCTTTCTCTTGTCCTCAGAAGAGTTAACTTAAGTAGAATGAACATGATTATTTTAATGATAGGAGGTTAGTCTAGAGCCTGGATCTGCCCTTGATCCTATGCTGTTCAACATTTTTTAAATCAATGATTTAGATGAAAGGATAGATAGTGTGCTTGCTAATTTTGGAGGTGGTACAAGATTGAGATTAGAAGGGGAAAAGGATGAAAAAAGAGTATACTTCAGAGTAAAAATTGGGTGACATGGAGAGAGTAAGAGGCCAAATGGGTCTTCATAATAGCCAAAAGAATTATTTTCAGTTCAGCATAGCCTATTTGGTGTCCAGAAGGAATAGGCCTGACAATGGAGTATCTTGAAGACTAGTAGAGAGAACAGAGGCACTGAATAAACAAATGTCAAAAAATTTATGCTATTTTTCAAGTCAGAAGCTTATGATGACAAGAGGAAGAGGAAGAAATTTTTATATTTTTCATAGAACTAATATTTGCTAGAAAAGGTTGCCATTAAATCCTCCCTTCCTCCTTTCTTCCTTCCTTCCTTCCCTCCTTCCTTCCTTCCTTCCTTCCCTCCTTCCTTCCTTCCCTCCTTCCTTCCTTCCCTCCTTCCTTCCCTCCCTCCCTCCTTCCTTCCTTCCTTCCTTCCTTCCTTCCCATTTTTTGGACCAAAAAATCCATTTATTAAGCAGTTATATTTCTGAACTGTGTTGAACACTGAAATTATCGTTTTAAAGTGAAATAATATTTCCCTTCAAGGAGTTTATATTCTAAAAGATAACTTCGAAAGTTATAGAGATGGAGAATAGAATAATAGCACAATTTATTGACAATCATTTTTACAAGTAGTGATAATATTGATTTGTTCCCATTTCCTAGGATAAGAGGTAAGAGGAGGATATGCATGTAGAGGTAGGGAAGAATATGACTGGAATAAAAATATATGGTTATATGTTTGTAGACCATAAGTAGGTGAATTAGTGCTTTCTGGACCTGACAATTGAGGGTCTGATTTAGTTAATGAAGTAACCACAGTGGCAAGGAGAAGGATGGCTGAGATGAAAAAAGCATAGTCTCAGGCCAAGTGAGAGATGAATAGCTTAGTAAGCATGCTAAGGGCATAGTTGCTGGTGCTCATACAATCTATTTTTAGTAAATGGTGAAAGATAGTATAGTGCAATGGAGAGCACTGGATTTTCAATCAAGAAGAATTGGGTTTGAATCTCAGCTCAATCATTTACTAGCTTCTTGACCTTGTACCAATCACTTATTCTTTAAGTCTTTGATTAAAGCAACCTTTGATTTCTCATTTTTAAAATGAAGATTAAAAAGAGAAGCTATCCCATGGGATAATTGTGAGACTAAATGAAGGTAATGAATATAGAGTGCTTTTCAGACTATCATGTACTCTCCATTTGTGAGCTATTGCATGAGTTCTTTTAAATAATTAAAAATAAAAAAAATATTGAAATGAAAACTGGCTTTTGAAAAAGAAAATACTATGTTTTACACATTATTCCTTAAAGATCTGCCTGACTCCTTTGGACTCTCCTCCATGGTGAAACTTAAGCAGCTTTTCTAGACACAGCAAACAGAAGCTGCCTTTTTCCTGAGGCACTGAGCTGTGGTTTATTCTTGACATCCCTGTGCTTGATCTGTTTTGTTCTTGGTTGCCTTTTAAATTGCATGGTGTAACATATAAAAGAATTTAGAGATGGATTCAACCTCAAACAGGGTTAAATGAGTCAGAAATTCATTTTCTTTCGAAGTGGTGGAGGAGAGGGAAAAAGTAGAAGAAAGACTGATAAAAAGACTTAGAAATGTTTTCAATGGCCTGAGATCAGTAGTGTTAGGAAATAATTTCTCTGCTTAGAGAATTCTTAGAATATATGGATATGGTTATGGCAGCTGAAAATGAAGTCTGGGAAAACATTTTTCTCTCATTTTTTTTTAACTGCCTGGGTCTAACAGAAGTAGGGAAGATGGGGAGAATAACATGAATTTTTTGTTGGAAGTTGAACAGAAGGGGAAAATTGAACAGAAAGAAAATTATTTACTTCACTGCTGTTTGTCTCAGTTTCCTTATCTATAAAACGTGTATAATAAGTGCCTCTGTTTCCAAGAGTTGTTGTAAAGAAATAATGAGATATTTGTGAAACACTTTGTATGTCTCAAAGTGCAATATAAATGGTAGCTACTGTTATAATAAGAACTTTTTACTTGTACTAGCTTCTCCATTCAGTTATTGTTTATGGTGAATTGCCTACTTCAATTGAAGCTCCAGGCCAAAGATGAGGATTAGAGGGAAAAAAAAGGAAACTCAAAGGAAGCAAGTATATGATGAGTATGTAATACCCACACATCACACACACACACACACACACACATATAATTTTCACGCTTTTTATCACTCATATTCTTAACAATCAATATACTATGAGAGTTGTTAATTCATTTCCCTTTCTAAATTAGCCAGTATTTTGGTCTTTTAGTACTTTTCCTCTTTTCTTTAGGTGGATAGCTTTATTTTCTACCAAAATTTTTGCAGAATGGAGATAATAAGGTACTTGCTTTTTTGGGAGGCTTTGAAAATTGAATGCAACAATAAGCTACAGTATTTGTAAGAGGCACTTAAAGCTTTAAATCGGGATATTCAAAGAATAATTTGAAGCAAAGAATACCATCTTTGAATTCCAAGGTGACCTGATAAAAACTGTTGTTCAGTAAAGAAATGCTTGACTAGATCATATCGACATTATTAATACAAAATACATTTAAATTTTAGAGTAGCCTAAATTTGTGTGCATACAATTCTTTTTTCAGTTTTAAAGGTATTATAGTTAGTTTTCATTAAAGTAATGAATTTAATAGATTAGTATGATGGAATAATTGCTTCATCTATGTGAACTCTAAAAAACCAGGTGTTTGCTTTTGGAAAAAGACAATAGTTATTGAGGGTCTTCTCTGTGCCAGGCATTGTACTAAGCATGGGGGAAATAAAGATTAAAAAGACATAGTCTTTGCTCCCAAGGAACTTCCATTTGAAGGGAAAGACAGCAGTTTGCATATGTTGGCAAAAACAAAGTCAAGGAGATCATGTAGGCATCAGTAAGATGTTGGTTGGGGAAACAGGAAAGGTGATGAGGGATTGAACCAGACTGAGAGCTATATGAATGGAGAGAGGATTCTGTGAAAGGTGTGGAAAGAGAAATGAAAGGGATGGACAACTGATTGGGTAGGTGGGATGAGTGAGAAGGAACAAGCAGTGCAAGAGTTTTCATGTCCTTGACAGTAACAGGGAAGTCTCAAAGAGTGCTGGGTGCCATCCGGAGGAAAGATAATCATTTTCACTTTAGATGTGTTGAATTTGAGATACCTACAGACAGCATAGAATGAAAAATATGCAATTAGTGATAGGAATCTGGAGCTCAGAAGAGATTAGGAGTAGATAAATATATCTGGAAATCATCTTCATAAAGATGATAATTAATTTTATATTAATTGATCAAGTAAACAAGTGAGAGTATAGAGGAAAAATAAAGGAGGATCCAATTCAGATTCTTGGCATATAATCACTTTTAAAACTGTGATGCAGATGATGAATTGAAAGAAAATACTGAGAGGGAGCAGGCAGAAATGTAGGAAGAAAACCAAGAAAAAAGCACAATCATGAATACCTAAAGCATAGAATGTCCAGGAGAAGATTGTGGTCCAAGGTATCAAATATTGCAGAGGTAAAAAAGGATGAGGAGTGGGACAAAGCCATTAATTTGTCTTTGGTAACTTTGGAGAGAGCAGTTTTAGTTGAGTTTTGAGGTAGAGAGCTAAGTTGCAGAGAAATAAGGAGTGGCGTGCAAAGAAATGGAGGCTACAAGTGTAGAAACCCTTTTCAAAGTATAAGAAAGAGACAGAGAAAAGATTATAGCTAACAGAGATGATCAGGTCTAGTTATATTTTTATTGTTTAAAGACAGAGAAGCAGGCAGCAAGAGAGAAATCTAGAGATAGGGAGAAACTGAAGACCAGAACAAAGAATGGAAATGAAAAGCATTTACTAGTCATTCTATGTCACTTATTGTACCATGTTGACTCTTGTCTCAAGCAGAATAGTATTTTATATTTTTCAAATATGTATAAAGATAGTTTTAAACATTCATTTTTGTAAGGTAGGGTACAAATGTTTTTCCCTCCCTTCCTTACCTCCTCCTCTCCAAGATAGCAAGCAATCTGATATAGCTTATACATGTACAGTACTTTTAAACATATTTCCATATTTGTCATGTCATATAAGAAAAATCAAAACAAAATGGAAAAACATGAAAACATGAGAAAGAAAAAGCAAACAAACAAAAAAGGATAAAAATACTATGTTTCAATTCATATTCAGTCTCCATAGTTTTCTCTCTGGATGCAGATGGCATTTTCATCTTAAATCTACTGAAATTGTCTTGGATCATTGCACTGCTGAGAAGAGCTAAGTCTATCATAGTTGATCATCGCATAATCTTCCTGTTACTGTGTACAGTGTTCTCCTGGTTCTGCTCACTTTACTTAACATCAGTTCATGTAACTCTTTCCAGTCTTTTCTGAAATCAGCCTATTAATTTCTTATAGAACAATAATATTCCATTACATTCATATGCCAAATTGATAGACATTCACCCACTTTCCAGTTCCTTGCCACTACAAAAAGAGTGGCTACAAACATTTTTGCACATGTGGATCCTTTCCTTTTTTATGATCTCTTTGAGATACTTACCCAGTAGTGGGACTTATATATTGTAATGAGGAAAAGAACATATAAATATAAATATAAATAAAGAATCTACAAGAAATAGAAAAATTGGAAGGTGGTACTTGTAATGTTCTTGGTTGGTCTTCTGGAGAGCCTTTCATATTGGCCTTGGTCTCTGGGGGAAGTGCAGGAGGCCAGGCCAGCCACCACGAGGCTGGTGAAGATGGAATGAATGAATCTGTCTCTCAGTCCCCCAGGAGAGCCACTAGGAGCCTGACTGAAGATGAAATGAATCTTTTCCAGTCCTTGCTGGCTTATATACTCAATTATCATAGGTGTGAATCTTGTGGAACTATATTAAGTACTAAATACATGTAGTGAACTAGAGAACTATTAAGCATCATTCTAAACTAGGTAACCCTTATCTCATCAATTCCAATGACTCAACACCTTGTAAGAATCCTTGCTTCAAATTCAGAATTCTGGCCCATAATAAGTATTGAAGAGAAAATTATAAGCAATTAGAGCCTGGAACATCCTCTGGCAGAAGGTGGAATTTAAGAAGGGATAATCTGAAAAAGACATAATAGAATTAGATCAAGAGAATATTTGCATCTATGTTGAAATCAGATGTTGAAAGCTGGAGTTGGGGTTGAAGAGGGAGATTGAGAATCAAGTACTGAATCCATTGATAACAAGGAGTATATCTTTATACACACACACACACACACACACACACACACACACACACACTGTGATAGATTTAAAGTGAACCTCAAAGAAGAAAAGATTGATGAGTGATGGTGATAGTGGGAAAGTCTGGAAAAGACATTGAGAAGCAAGGAGTTGAGATTGGAAGGCAGCATGACAGAAAGAAAAACTAGTTCTGTAAATGATGGCCAGAGATTCGGTGTCATCTTTAGCAAGGCTAGGTACCAAAAATTGGAAAAACCATGAGAGAAAGGTCTAAAATTAAGGAAAAGCTGAACAAACTTACATGATATTTATCAAAACTGTGCAGAGTGGCAACTGAGATCATATATAGCACTTTATTGTGCCACTATTTGATCCTGGCAACAGCTCTGTGAGATATATATTATGGGTATTATTATTACTCCTGTTTTATACATGAAGAAACTGAGGTTAAATAACTTGCTTCTTATCACACAACAAATAAGTATCAAAAGTAGGATTTCAATTTAAATTTTCTTTCCTTCAGTATATAGTATGTTATTTTTTATCAGCCAATGAGTTTTTATTAAGCACATACTGTATTAAGTGTTGGGGATACAAAGAAAGGCAAAAGATAGTCTCTGCTTCCAAGGAGCTAACATTTCTAAGGAAGGACACAGTCTCATATAATTTGGCTTTTTATCAGGTAGGAAAAAAGTTTCGTTATGAATTTTTAAAATGTGTGTTTTGAGTTATTCCTGTAATTGCTGAACAAGTCAACCATGCCCTAGTGTAGCAACGTCACACAGGCAGAATCCCATATTTATACCACTATATTGTTATGTAAACATTGTGAGCTGAGATTTCACAATAAATTTCTTTTTTAGGTGACCATCCATTTTGAAAAAATAACTTTGTACAAATCTTTGTTATGGCATTTCATTTAAAATTTAAAAGAAATTTTATTGAATTCACTACTCATTATTGTGACTGTATCTTAGTAGTCAGAGACCAGTTGCAACCTTGGATTTAGATTTTAAACAAAGGATAAAACATTCTCTCTTGTCTCTGTTCTCATTCTTTCTTGTAATAATATGATGCTTCTATGTAGTGATAGATAAACATATTTAGGCAGTCAGATGAAGGCAGGTAGGCCTTCTTTACACAAGCACAAAGTTGTCTTTGATTTATTGTTAGAAGCATTTTCTGAGGCCATATATTTATTAAGGTTTTTGTAACTTTTGAAATTGTTGACCATTCTCATGGGTTGACCTTACTTTATTTCTTATTTTCCAAGATATAGTCTCCTGGATCTCCTATTATAGCTAACAACAACAATAATAATAGCAATAATAATTACCTTTTAAAGTTTTTTAATATATGCTAAGTACTGTGCTATTTTATGATTATCTCATTTCATCCTTACAACAGCCCTGTGAGAAAGGTGCTATTATTATTCCCATTTTTACAAATAATTAAACTAAGGCAGACAGAAATTGCTACTTATCAAGGATTACAACCTAGTAAATTGGATTGGACTCAGATCTTCCTGATTTTCAACCCTCTGTCCACTGTGGCCCCTAGCTCCCTCAGTCATACTACCTGTCTGATGCCTCCTTTATACTCTTTGCTGGTTCCTTTTCTTCCTTTCACTCTGTCTTAGTGCACTCCAAGATATTGCTTTTATCTTGCTTTTCTTAATGCAAAGCTTCTAATTTCTTATTTTCGTTCTAAGCTATTTCACACACTCCTATGACTTCAAGTATTACCTTTATATGACCACTTTTTAACACGTGGTAGGAACTCTATCTGCCCAAGTTTCCTCATTTACAATATGGGGATAATAATAGCACCTATTTCTCAGAGTTTCTGTGTAGATAAAATAATATTTGTAAAGTGCTTTTAAATCCTTGAAATACTATTTAAATGATATTTTTTACTTTTGTTTTCATTATTACTATTATTGTAAATGCAATTTCACTGACTCCATATAATTCCTAAATATGTTTGTACAACAACATTTTCTTCCTTAAGTTCCAAGTCTACATTTCCTACTATTTGTGGACATACCACTTGATTTTAAACAATATATTTCAAATAGAACTCAACTTTTCCCTTCTAAAACATATCCTTCCTTCAATTTTGCCTACTTCTGTTTGTTTTTTTTTCTTTTCTTAAAATTTTTTAATTTATTTTAATCACACATTGGTTTATGAATCATGTTGGGAGAAAAATCAGAACAAAATGGATAGACCATAAGAGAAGGGAAAACAAACAAACAAACATGAAGCAAACATAGCATTGTTGATTTACGTTCAATCTCCATAGTTCTTTTTCTGGATGCAGCTGATATTTTCTATTGAAAGTCTATTGAGATTGCCTTGGATTATAGAAACACTGAGAAGAACCAAGTCTCATAGTTGATCATCACACATCCTGGCTGTTATGGTGTACAGTGTATTCCTGGTTCTGCTTGTTTTGCTTAGCGTCAGTTCATGTAAATCTTTTCAGACCTGTCTAAAGTCAGCTTTTTCATCGTTTTTAATAGAACAATATTATTCCATTACTTTCGTATACCACAACTTCTTTAGCCATTCCCCAATTGATGGACATTTGCTCATTTTCAATTTTTTGCTACCACAAAAAGAGCTGCTACAAACATTTTTGCACAAGTAGGTCCTTTTCCCTCCCTGTAGGATTTCCTTGCGATACAGACCCAGTAATGCTACACTTTTTAATAGCCCTTTGGACATATTTCCAAATTGCTCTCCAGAATCGTTGGATAATTTCAGGAATTCCAACAATAATGCATTAGTATCCAAGTTTTTTCACATCTCTTCCAGAATTTGTCATTATCTTTTCCTGTCATCTTAGCCAGTCTGAGAGGTGTAAGATGATACTTCAGAGTCACTTTTTGTCAGTTTGATTGATATGGCACTGAATAAGTAAAACAATTTAAGCAGAGTAGTCATTTTTGTTATATTAGCTCAGCTTACCCATGAGCAATTCTTATTTTTTTCCAATTTTTTAGATCTATTTGTGTGAGAAGTGTTTTGTCACTGTGTTCATATAGTTCCTGGGTTTGTCTTGGCAGATAGACACCAAAATATTTTATTTTGTCTACAATTATTTTTAATGGAATTTCTCTTTCTATCTCTTGCTGCTGGGCTTTGTCAGTAAAATATAGAAATTTTGATGATTTGTATGGGTTTACTTTATATCCTTCAACTAAAGCTGTTAATTGTTTCTAGTAGATTTTTGGTGATTTTCTGGGATCCTCTAAGTATATCATCATTTCATCTGCAAAGAATGATAGTTTTATCTCTTCATTGTCTATTCTAATTCCTTTAATTTCTCTTTTATTTTCTTATTGCTAAAGCCAACATTTCTTGTATAATATTGAATAATAGTGGAGATAATGGGCATCCTTTTTCACTCCTGATTTTATTGGGAATATGTACAGCTTCTCTCTATTACAAATAATGCTTGCTGTTGGTTTTAAATAGTTACTGCATATTATTTTCAGGAAAACTCCCCTTTTACCTATGCTTTCTAGTGTTTTTTAATAGGAATGGATGTTGTATTTTGTCAAAAGTTTTTTTCTGCATCTATTGAGATTATCATATGATTTCTGTTAATTTTGTTATTAATATGTGTGATTATGGTAAAAGTTTTTCTGTTTTTGAGCCAGTCCTGTATTTCTGGTATAAATCCTACTTGGTCATAGTGTATTATCCTGCTAAAAGTTGCTATAATCTCTTTGCTAATGTTTTATTTTTTGTATCAGTATTCATTAAGAATATATGTGTGTAATTTTCTTTCTTTGTTTTGGCTATTCCTGGTTTAGGTTTCAGTACCATATTAGTGTCATAGGAGGATATGGTGGGACTCCTTTTTTTTTACCTATTTCCCCTAAGAACTGCTTTGACTGCATCCCATAAGTTTTTGTATGCTATTTCATTATTGTCATTCTCTTGTATGACATCATGGATTGTTTATGTAATTTGTTGTTAAACCTACTCATTTTTTAGAATTAGATTATTTAATTTCCAATTGGCTTTTAGTCTTTCCCTGGCCCATTATTTAATATAATTTAATATAATTTTTATTGCACGGCAGGTCTGAAAAGGAAACATATACTATTTCTGCCCTTCTGGATTTGATTATGAGATTTTTATGCCCTAATACAGAGTCAATTTTAACGTACATGCCATGTACTGCTGAGAAAAATATGTATTCCTTTCTGTCTCTATTCAATTTTCTCCAGTGTTCTATCATATCTAGGTTTTCTAGAATCCTTTAACCTCCCTTATTTTTTCTTGTTTATTTTGTGTTTAGATTTGTGTTTCTTTGATATCATCACATCAGAATCCATCCAACCATACTCTCCATGTATGAGGTACCCCCTCTTTCTGCCTCCAGAACATATAGTTCTCAAGAATTATAGATATCATTTTCCTATTTAGGAATGTAAACAGTTTAAACTTTAAATAATGTATATTTTCCCCTGTTTACCTTTCTATTCTTTTCTTTAGTCCTGTATTTAAAGACTGCATTTTCTGTTTAGTTCTGTTTTTTTTTTCAATAGAAATGATTGAAAATCTCTTACTTAATTGAAGATCTATCACCTCCTCTGAAAGATAATGCTCAGTCTTGCTGGGTAGTTAGTTTTTCGTTGTAATCCCAAGCCCTTTGCCTTCTGGAATATGTATTTCATACCTTCCAGTCCTTTATTGTAGAAGCTGCCAGATGCTGGTCATTCTGTCTGATGTTTTTTGACATTTGAATTGATTTTGTCTGGCTTGCAATAATTTTTCCTTGAGATTGTAGTTCTGGAATTTTGCAGCAATGTTCCTTGGATTTTCCTTGTGTGACCTCTTTCTGTAGGTGATTGATTGATTCTTTCAATGCTATTTTCCCCCTCTTTTTCTAGAATATTGGGGAAATTTTCCTTGATGATGTCTTGAAGAATGCCATCCAGGATCTTTTTTTTTTTTTTTTTTTTTTTTTGTCATGGCCTTCAGGTAGACCAATAATTTTTAAATTGTCCCTTCTAGATCTATTTTTCAGGTTGGCTGTTTTTCCAATGGGGTATTTTACATTTTCTTCTATTTTTTTCATTCTTTTTAATTTGTTTGACTAATTCTTGATGTCTCATAGAGTCATTAGTTTCCATTTACCCTGTTTTAGTTTTTAATGTGTAATTTTCTGTAGTTAGATTTTTGTATCTCTTTTTCTATTTGATTAATTCTACTTTTGAAGATGTTTTCTTCAATGGATTTTTTTTTTTTTTTGCATCTGCCCAATAATATTTTTTTAAGGAATTGCCTTCCTTTTTCCAAGATGTTGATCTTCTCTTGCATATATTTCATTTTCTCATATTTTTCTTCTACTTTTCTTATTTAACTTTTAAAGTCTTTTATGAGCACTTAGGCTTGAGACCAATTAATATTATTTTTGAAATTTTCTCTATGGACAGTTTGTCCTTTTTCTGATTTGTGTTTTGGTCTTCCTTGTCATCATAGTAGCTTTCTCTGATCAAGTTCTTTTTTGTTTCTCACTCCTTTCCTTTCCTTTCCTTTTCTCATTTCCTTTTTTTTTTTTTTAATTTTTACAGTTGAGTTCTTCTCTTGGGTTGGAAGGAGTGTTGTCCTAAGTTTCCTGTGCAGCTCAGAACCTTGACTTTGGGCACAGGGTCCCTTTCATTTGATGGGGGTAACTTTATCTGCTTTTTCCAGGAAGCAGCCTGACTTTAAAATTTTCCATCTGAGCTGGTATTGGAGACTGCCACACTGATCTGTTTCTCTATTGAGCCAGGACTGAGGGTCTCATTTGCTGATTTATTGTGATTAAGATCCTCTCACTGTTTTTCCCAGACTCCTGGGCTGAACAGTGAGTTCGGTGAGGCTAGTGAGACTAATCTTTCTCAAAGTTTTTCCAATCTATCTTGAGCTGGATGGTGGTTTTATTTTGTCAGACTCTGTTTAGAGGCTTGGTTTCCTGTGGTTTTCAAGGGAAACTGGGAGAGCTTGAGCAGCTTCCTGGCTTTACTTCACCATCTTGGCCTCTACCCCTGTAAGTCCCTATTTCTATTAATAGTTTTCTAGTTACTGAGACTGGAAATACCAGGGTACCATTCTTTTTTTTTTTTTTTTTAATAGCCTTTTATTTACAGGTTATATGTATGGGTAACTTTACAGCATTAACAATTGCCAAACCTCTTGTTCCAATTTTTCCCCTCCTTCCCCCCACCCCTCCCCCAGATGCCAGGATGACTAGTAGATGTTAAATATATTAAAGTATAAATTAGATACACAATAAGTATACATGACCAAATCATTATTTTGCTGTACAAAAAGAATCGGATTCTGAAATATTGTACAATTAGCCTGTGAAGGAAATCAAAAATGCCGGTGGGCAAAAGTATAGGCATTGGGAATTCAATGTAATGGTTCTTAGTCATCTCCCAGAGTTTTTTCTCTGGGTGTAACTCGTTCAGTTCATTACTGCTCCATTGGATCTGATTTGGTTCATCACATTGCTGAGGATGGCCAGATCCATCAGAATTGGTCATCATATAGTATTGTTGTTGAAGTATATAATGATATCCTGGCCCTGCTCATTTCACTCAGCATCAGTTTGTGTAAGTCTCTCCAGGCCTTTCTGAAATCATCCTGCTGGTCGTTTCTTACTGAACAATAATATTCCATATTATTCATATAAGGGTACAATTCTAACTCTTCAGTTCAACAAACATTTAATTTAGATTCTTTCCTCTATTTTGTACCATCTCACTCAATGAGTTCCTAATTTCTTCAGTTCGCCCTTTATATCAGAGTATTTTTTTTTAAATCACAATCTACCCTGTATCTTCTTTATCTGAGTATTCCTGTCCCTCTACATAGAATAGAATAGACGGGGCAGTTAGGTGGCATAGGATAGAGTGCAAGACCTGGAGTCAGAAAGACTCATATCCCTGAATTTCATTTCTTTCTCCTGACACTAGCTGTATGACCCATGGCAAGTCACTTAACTCCGTTTGCCTCAGTTTCCTTATTTGTAAAATGAGTTGGATTGGGAAATGCCAAACTGCTCCAAACCACTTTGCCAAGAAAATTCCAAATGGAGGTAATGACGAATATGATAGTATTTAAAAAGGACTGAACAACAAAAAAACAATTAGAATAGAAACTCCAGAAAGGCAAGGACTTTGTTGCTTTTCTTGTATCTCTGCACATTTACTTAGTGTATCAGTAGCTGCTGTATTCATCTTTGTGATTCTGGCCAAGCCACTTAACCACTTAGTTCTCTAGGCAACTCCAGATTGCAGAAAAAAAGTCTATCTAAACTAATAGAGGGAATTTTTTCTTCTAGTAGTTTACAATATCAAGAAAATCACAAATTTAGACTGGATCCCTTTTCTGTGTCTTTATGTCCAGTATATTTCAGTTCTATATTTCAGTTCTGCTCATTTAATTTCTCTTTTCAAGATCCTAAGAATCATTTTTGTTGCTCTTTCCCAGGTTGTTCTTATATATTCTATTTACTAGCTGCAAATATTTATCCCTTAAAAAAAATAAAACAAAAAAAAAAGTCCACCAAACCCAAAAACATTCTTCCCAACACATCTGCCAGAACTTAGAAGAGGCACCATAGGACAAGGAAGCTTAGCCCAAGGTCGTGCCATGAACTTGTGAGCTTAAGGGGAAAGCCTCTGAAGTCTGAGCCTGCTGGTTGGCTCACTGACCCTTCAGCAGAAGTATTTAAAAAAATATGTTAACACTAATTATTTTTGGTTTTCTCTGAGTCACACAGAAGATAGTTTGCCATTTTTTTGCTATGTGATAAGACTGGCAGTATTCCTCAAATTCTTAACTATTTTGACCTTTTTCTTTCGCCTTGCCATATCATGGAATAAACTCACAACAATTTGTCATGTGCATTGTCATTTTCATTCTATTTCTGATAATACTACTTTGTCAGTTTCTTTACTCCACTGGCTATTCATCTTTTTCCCTAGAGAGAGCTTGCATTTTTCTCAGGTTCTTGCAGTGTATGTATGTATTTTTGTATGTATGTATATATGTATGTATATGGATTTGTATTTTATCATTCCTGATAATTTAATTCTGGTCCTTTGTGTTATTTTTCTTTTAATTGCTTTTTGCCTTCTTTTGGATTAGGATCTTTTGGATCTTAATTAATTTGTTATTTACTTTTGTAATGCTGGAAAAACTGAGACAAGATAGAGATTAGAGAGTTATAATATTTTATTTATTGGAGAGCTATTTAATTGACTGGATCAGACACTCCTCTTCAAGTATCCAGTATGGGATATGAGATTCCAGAGATTCTTTATAGGATTTTAGTGATAAAAAAGAACAATGAAAGAAGGGGGCGGGGAGTAAGAGTGAGCACTGGTCATTCTGATAAGTTGGGAAGGTCTGGAGTCATGATGTCTAAGACAGAAGGTCTTTCTCCTTATCTGGATTAAATATTTACAATTTATAACTTTAAAATAGCCAGCCCTAAATTATATCAGTCCTAATGGTCAGGAGGGGGAGAGTTGCAAACAGGGGGATTGAGGCAGAACAATTCAGGGAAATTGAGGTAGAACCATTAAGGAAACTGAGGTAAGACAATCAAAGGATACTGTGGCATAACACTTAAATGATCTTGATTATTAATACATTTTAAAAATAAGATTAAGGGTAAATTCAACAACTCAGATATCATAATAGAATTGTTGGTATTGCCATTACCGTTTATTTCTTATCTTCCAGATCAGAAATTCCAGATTCTGATCTTCCAGATAATATTTAGTACTTTTGACAATCCAAGTCAATTTAGATTAATTTGAAAATAAAGGTGTTACTGTAATCAAGGCACTTTGTGTTTACTGAATTCTTTTCATTATCTCATCCAGTTGTTCCTTTCTTTAAAATTGTAAAAAAAAAAAAAGTCACAATTTGCTCCAAACCTTTTCAGTTTTGTCCTTAAATTTCTAACTGTTTTTTTTTTTTCTATTCTGCATCTATGGCCTTCTGAGAAGTATGGTAGATATCTTCTGTTTTAGTACCTGGCCCATTATATTGTGAGCTCCTTAAGAGTAGGGACTAGATTTTGACTCTTTGTATCACCAGGTTAGCACAAGCCCTGGCATAAGGTAGGCCTTATTTACTGATAGTAGAGATTAATGTTTATTTACTGATAGTAGAGATTTAAAAGACTTAACAATTCAAATTCCAAGTGGCTAAGCCCCAGAGGTACTGATTTTTCATTTTCTGACTTTCCTTCCCTAACCACTTTTTTTAAAATTTTTATTTCATTTTATTTTTTTTTAATAATTATAACTTTTTTATTGACAGAGTCCATGACTGGGTAATTTTTTTACAACATTATCCCTTGCACTCACTTCTGTTCTGACTTTTCCCTCCCTCCCTCCAACCCCTCCTCCAGATGGCAAGCAGTCCTATACATGTTAAATATGTCACAGTATATCCTAGATACAATATATGTGTGCAGAACTGAACAATTCTCTTGTTGCACAAGAAGAATTGGATTTAGAAGGTAAAAACAACCTAGGAAGAAAAACCAAAATGAAAAAGTTTACATTCATTTCCCAGTGTTCTTTCTTTGGATGTAGCTGCTTCTGTCCATCATTGATCAATTGAAACTGAGTTAGATCTTCTCTTTGTCAAAGAAATCTACTTCCATCAAAATACATCCTCATACAGTATCATTGTTGAAATATATAATGATCTCCTGGTTCTGCTTATTTCACTAAGCATCAGTTCATAAGTCTCTACAAGCCTCTCTGTATTCATCCTGCTGGTCATTTCTTACAGAACAATAGTATTCCATAACATTCATATACCACAATTACCCCAACCATTCTCCAATTGATGGACATCCATTCATTTTCCAGTTTCTAGCCAATTCAAACAGGGCTGCCACAAACATTTTGGCACTTTCCCTTCTTTAGTATTTCTTTGGGGTATAAGCCCAGTAGTAGCACTGGTGGATCAAAGGGTATGCACAGTTTGATAACTTTTTGGGCATAATTCCAGATTGCTCTCCAGAATAGTTGGATTCATTCACAACTCCACCAACAATTATAGCTTGTTAGTTTCAAAGAATTTCACAATCAAAAGGTGCTAGAAAGATCCCTTGAATAATCCCTTTATTTTACAAAAGAAGTAGTAGCAGGCCAGAGTTTAAGTGATTTGTTTAGTGCTTAACTTAGTGCCTGGGACATAAATGGGCATTTAATACATAATGCTTGTTGACTTAATTATTAGAGTTGACCTACCCAAGGTCATATAGTTAAACTTGGCACAAGTAGGAAGAGTATTGGTTCTGGAGTTAGAAGACCTGAGTCCAATCCTGTTTCTGATGCTTTTTTTCCTATGTGAACTTGGACTAGTCACTTAAGCTCACTTTTTTTATCTGTTAAATGAAGAAATAGGGTGGCTATATGGCCTCTGAGGTTCCTTCCAATTCTTTATTTATGAGCTAATGGTAGACCTACTATTAGAACCCAGTACTCCTGATCCCCAGCCACCCCACACTGTCTTAAGATTGGATTCTCTTTACACATATAATGATTCATTCTGTTTTTAAAGATCCTTATGGAAGAAGATTCTCCATCTTTTTTTTGGTAAATCTTCCTATCTTTAAAAACCTTAATTGTTAGGCAATTTTATTTTGTATTTAATCTAAATCTTTCTTAGTGATGTCTACGTCAATTTCCTTTATTTTCTCCTTAATGAAGATGAAAGATATCATTTATGGATTCTTCAGGAGCCCTTAAATAACCATTAAGTTGCCCTTGGGACCACCTCATTTCTAGACTACAAAGCTCCAATTTGCCCACAGGAACTAATTTCCCTTTCATCAAGTTCAAAGATCTTCTTTGAAACTGCTTCATTTGGGGAATTCAGCAGTGAACTCTAGACTTTGATAAGATCTGTTTTGTTCTATATTAATAGGATTATTTCCCTGAATTTCTATAGGACTTTCTGCTTGAGTATTGCGAATCAGGAATTTTTCATTTGGATATAATTTGAATCTTTCCTTTGGGGAGGCTTCAAAAATTAAATAAAAAAATCAAAGTGAGTGAGCCATCAGAAATATAAAATTATTCCTCACTTCTTTTGCATCACCAGTTAATTGTAATAAATCACTTTCATCCTGTAAAAATACATTTTGTTCTCAAAAGAGAAGCATCTTCTTTTACTTTATGAGGAGTTAACATCTTGTTAAAATGAAATAAATATTCCACATCTATGAAAGGAGCCATTGGACAAAAATTCCAAATAGAATTTTAATGACAAAAAAAAAATTCTTAAAGAACAGACATCACCTTTTTTCCCACTGCAAATGGTATCATTTCCCAAGGTATCAGCTACTTTTCCTTGTTTTTCTAGTGTGATTATTCACATTATTATGTTAAGATCTCTTGCTTCCTTTCTTGATCCTCCACAAAAGAGTATTTCATATGTCAGTGAAACATCTGTATTATCCTAATCATCTTGGGTTTCATTTGCTTGGTTAAATGGAGGCAAACCAAGGGTGATTTGAAAACTTTGTGAGGTGTGTGTGTGTGTGTGTGTGTGTGTGTATCTCTCTGTGTGTATCATTAATGTTTATAAATGACTTCAAATACATCACTTTGAACTTCACCGCAACAATAATAACAACAACCTTATGTAGTAGGTATTAACGGTATTAATTCCTCCATTTTATATTTGAGAAACCCAAGACTCAAAGAGGTCTGACAAAGTTACACAATGTTAGTGTCAGAAGCAGCTTTTGAACTTTGATCTTTCTGAGTTTAGTCTAGCACTCTGTCCTCCAAATCCCATTTTATTTTCTCTTTCAATATTCTTTCCTCAAGATCCATAATTTTAAATGGAGAATAATGCAAGAAAACCAGTCCCCTCATAATTCAACTTTCAGTTGAATATTCATGGATGTAAAGGGCTGAAACTATGAAAAGGTGTACTTGAATCAGACAACAGAGCACTTAAGGCTAATTACCTATTTGATGTGAGATAATGACTCTATTAGCATATATTTTGGGTAAATGGCTTTTCTCACTCTTTGGTGCTTACTCAATGTTTGATGTTAAGATAATCATAGGCAAGGATTAGAAGGTAGGGTGACAGAGGCCAGAGACTTACTTGGTGACAGGATGAGAAGGAGAAAGGTAGAGATTCTGGGCTCCAGAATGAAGAAGAGATCTTTGGCAAAACTCCTGACTATTTGCCTGCTTCTTTCACTCTTCCCCCTAAATACCAAGGACTTTTACTTATCCTGACTCTGACTGATCCTGAGACCTCCAGAGAGCTAGCCTGGACTTTATATTTTGGTGCCCAATGTGGGGCCCCTCCCTGACTTCTCAAGAAAGGAGGTGAAAATACCACAAAGGAAGTGATCACTCCCCGACCCCCGACTTCTTAGAAGGGAGGTGAAAGCACTACAAAAGAAATGGTCACACCCTCCCTGACTTCTCAGGGAGAGAGATGAAAAACACTAAAGGGTAGTGGGGAGTCAAGCCAGATATTGTTAGTGGGTTTTCAAGTCCTACAAAAATCTTATCATGTCTCAGGAATTCCAATGATTCCTGAGGGTTTTGAAGTCCTGCATCAATCTCATTAACATTTTTTGATGCCCATGAGTCAATTGCCATAACTGCCATGCTTTTTCAGTGGTGGGCACAATCAGCAATGGAATCACCCAATGTTTCTTGGGTCTCCTTCATTTCAAGGGTTTGCTCCATCTCTCTCTGATGGACAAGGAGAATATGGCAAGTTGACACCCATCTGATTCCTTCTCCATCTGTAGAGACTCAAGCAAACCCTCTCCCCCAAGCAGTTAATCTATCTGGTCCCTTCCATTCACCACTTTCTGGATCTCTCCATATCACCTGGCGATTATCTCAAGATAGTGGAGCTGCTTGCACTGGATACATGGAATTTATTGTTTGTTAGGTATAATAATTTGATCTCCCAAGTTCTGGAGGTAGGTAACAACTCCATAGTAGTTCTAATGTGTCTTGGTTTCTATGGGGGAGGCAGGAGGACCACTACGAAGGTTTCTGTCTTGAAGTCTGTCTCAGTCTGAAATCTTGTGCTCTAGCCTCCAGCCACTGTCTTCTCCGAGTCTGTCTCTGGGCCCTTCTGACTCTGTCTCTGAGCCCTTCCAAATCTATGTCTGGCCCTTCAGGAGAGTCACCAGGAGCCTGACCAAAGATGGAATGTCTCTCTCTATCTCTGTCTTTGTTGGCTTCTTATATATTCTATTATAATTACATCATCATAGGTGTGAATCTTGTAGAATAGGTGTTAATCTTGTAGAACTATATTAAGTACTAAGTTCATATATTGAACTAGAGAACTACTAATCACCATGCTAAACTAGATAACCATTGTCTTATCAGTTCCACTACTGAATTAACACCTTGTAAGAATCTGTGCTTCAAGTACTGAGTTCTGGCCCATAACACATATCCATAGTTATGAAACAAAAACTATTTCCATAGTTTTTTTTTTTTCTTTTGTTTAATTTATTATAGGACTTGGGTTATCAGTTTCCCTAGCACTTATAAGTCTTTTCACCTTACCATTAGTCAAATGGCAACAGTGAGGGAATACTTTCTAACCCAAGGTAAAAATATAGCGATAGAGTAGTTTGGTCCTACTATAGAACAGAAATTATGAAAGAGGGAAAAAAAAACCCACCAGCTATTTATGTGCTTAGCATAGGACAAGTCATTTGGACATTTTACATAGGTAAGGCAGAGAGGTGGTCCAATTTAGGACATAGCAGTTAGCTAGTTTTTCACTAAAACTTCCTCTTTACCACCAAATGTTTTGTAGTTCATTCTATCTTGCTTTCTTATGAATTGCAAACCTCTGCATTACCTCTCTTCAACTCTACTTCAACTTTCCTAATTCCTGATGTTTTTGAGTTATCACTACTTCTGTTTGCTGTTTCTTACCTCTTTGTCAAGCTCTTCCTCTCTACTTTATTAGCGTGTCTCAAAAGACCCCAGAATAAAGAAGGGAAAAGATTGCTGAAACATGTTACACATTAAAAACCATTTTTAGCATTCACCATCATATACACTGCTTTATGCAATTCTATGCTTAGATTCTCTTTCAGATGGCAAACTGTATGAGTGGAAAGAATCTGCCTTATTGTAAAACCTCATTAATTCTGGCCCATTAATTTGAAATTCATGATAATTGGGATTCATGCTGGGATTAAATTTATTTTTGTTCTATCTCTATAAAAATATAAGTAAAGCATTGTCAAGTCAGTTCTTCAATGGGTTTGAGATCTTCTCAATGTGGATTCTGAAAGACTCATCTTACTGAATACAAACTTGGATAAATTCCAACACTGTGGGTGAACTTCACTCTAGTTTGAACAAATGGTTTTCTAAGAATTAATGTGGCTAAGGATGGAAAGGATCCTTACCAGTAGTCTGGTCATTTGGGGATGACTTCTTGACCACTGCAACCATAGAACCAAAAATATGTAGCTCTTTGTCTTGTAGAAATAGAAAGTAAAGACTGATTTTTTTCCCTTTGTACTTTGAAGAGGACCAAAATCACCACAACGTGAGGGGCAATGTACAGTGTATCTAACTGTGGTTGATGAAACCAATTTAATCTCAGAAGACTCTCACAGATCAGGCACAAATAGTAGGAATATTTTGGAGGGAGACATCCTCTCTCTTTTTTATTATAGTAAGTTTATTTATTTTTAAAACACATGGGAGATGTCTCTAAATTTTTGCATCTCATGTTTCTTTTGAATTACTAAAATTCTGTTTTGTTGATCAAGCATAGTGCCTTCTTTAATGTGGGTTCACCATGCTTTGCTGTTTTGTGCCAGTGTCTCCCATGTCTTATGATACCAAATTTCTTCAGAGAGGTCTTCAGAGTGTATTTGTATTGCTTCTTCTGACCTCTTTGAGTACTTACTTTGAATTGTCTAATTCTTCTTTCTTTATGTGTACATAGTGACCCTTCAACAATTTGAAAAATAACCTTTAGGAGTTGATGTCTCAGGCAAAGTTGATCCATTGGTTAATTTTGGTGAATTGTTTGTCTCTTTTTATTTGTCTTTTAAAAAGATGGGTAGAGGGGGTAGGTTTATTTTCAAATGAAGATTATAACAAAAAAGTAATACTAATAAAAATTTACAACAGCTAAAGTGGCCAAATAATGATCATCCTACACATAACCTGGTGACAAGCCTCTTCAAACTTACCTAGTCTGGTACTTGGATGCCCAACATAAAGCCTATCACTGACTAGTACTTGAAGCCTCTTTATGGCCTAAATCTTGGCTGAATTTGTTGTCTTAGTATGAATCTAGGATCATTTCTAGATAGTGGAGTCCAATTAGTTATAAAATATTAATATACTAATTATAAAAATATGTTCATTCAAGTAGATCTGGCAGGATCTATAAATGGCAATAGTTCATGTTACTATAGTGATACCTCTAGGGAAGAAAATTTCTTGGATTCGTCTTTAGTCCAAAGGGAATTGAATAAATTACCTGGCGTTTTAAATATTCCATAATCTGTCTCAGTTAGATATGATTGTGGCCTCTTACAGAAAAGATTTTCTATTTAATACTTGCATTGACTGCAGCTCAATATGTTGTTATATGTAATTAGAGAAAAGGAAAAACTACATGTGAACCAGAACTGAGAGCTGTTTATTATGTGTATGCTATTTTAGAAGATGATATGAAGCCCTATAAATCTTGATATCACAATTATTGCCCAGATTGATATTCTTCTTATCCAAAATAGTGGAGACTATTTGAGAAGTATTGTATGGATATCTATTGTCAGATATCCTAGTTATCCAATAGTTTTGGTTTGAAAATAATAAGAACAAAGATCAAACCAAATAGAATGTTTAGACTATTATATATTGAGCTCCTTCTATGTATCTGCAGTGCTTAGTACGAGGCCAGGCATATGGTAGGCACTTAAACATATTTATTAATTACTTGAGAATAAGAACATTTTTAGTTATGGGAGAACTTCATGCAGTTATAGGAAGACTTCAAGTGCTTGCATTTATTGTGCCTAATAATTGTAAAAGATAGAATGAAAAGGGATGACAATGGTTTGTGAAAATGCATGGAGAAGGGAAATATGTTGAATTTAGGTGGCAAATAAGTGTCTGACTTGGCAGCAATGCAAGCACAATAATGTAACATAAGTTTGGAAAGGTTATTTAGAGCTGTATTGTGGAGGTTCTTAAATACCAGGCTGAGAAATATTTTCATTTTATTCCAAGGACAATAAATAACCACTGAAGGCCATTGGACAGTATCACAATATGCCTAATTGTCAGATCTAAGTTTTAGAAAGATTATTATTATCATTTTGCTTTATGAAAGATGACTTGGAGAATTAAGAGACTAGAGGCAGGAAGAAATGAAGACTCAATCAAGCCAAAATATATATATTGAGTTCTAGTGATATGCACAAATGTTTCCAGACACCATAGTAGGGAAACACTTGTCATTGCCCTTGAAGAACTTATAGTCTAATTGAGGGAGATAGTTAAGACTAAGACTAATGAAATATACATTGCTATATAAATTGTGAAGTACAAATAATAAGCATTGTATAAGGAGAGTGAATTCACATGAGGGCTAGAGTAATTTGAGAAAGCTCTATGAAAATTATTGAAGAGCTTTGTGGCACATTAGATAGGGCACTGGACTTGAAGTCAGGAAGACTTAGATTCAGATCTTGTCTTAAATTCTTATTATCTGTGTAATCATGGAAAAGTCACTTCATCTCTCTGTGACTTAGTTTCCTCATCTGTAAAGTTATAAGGTTGGACTTGACCTCTAAGGTGCCTTGTAACTCTAATTCTATGGTCTTTATGCACTGGGGCAATGAAGTATGAGTAAAATTTCCAATTTTGCATGAAAGTTTCTCCTTGAGACTTGAAACTGGGGTTTTTCAACCACTTTCAATCCCCTGGTTTTATTGCTTTATCAGTCTCTGAATGAAATTTACATACATTTTTCAAATAGGTGATATAGACCTGGGTACTTTCTCTTCCTTGCTTTGCATCCTTCTGCTTTGGCTCCAGTTTCTAATTTCTAACCTTGATTAAAGGCACAATTACATAGAACAATAGCCTGTTCATGTTCCTTAGCACTTTGAGGGCATGGCTTTTATTTGGAGATTATGCTTCAAAAACTAAAATTAAAAAAAAGAGAAAGCTTTTTGTTCAAGAGCTCATAGAAACATCAGAGTCCTTTTAGTAGAGAAAACCAGCAAATGAAAAAGATTGGAGTCGCTGTTCCCTTGGAGCATAATGAAGGAACTGAGGCTTATAATTTTCTTCCTCCCTCAATTTTAAAAGGTTATGATTTCCATTAGCTCTCACCTTTGTTGCCCTCAGCCCTTCTTCCAGGATGTGTCCCTGTGTGGCAATTACAAATAACACAGTGTGTGAGTGTCAGACGCTTTTCAGAATTGGCACAGTGGGAAAAAAAAAAAAAAAAAAAACTGCTTTGCTCCCCATGTTGTCTTTGACTTTGCTACTGGATTACATATAACTTCCATATGTGAAGGCAGCAATGTATCAACAATTCACTTTTGGACCTATGGATGAGAGGCAGGATTTCTCACTTATTTTTCTATAATTGATTGACATCAAAACAAAGGATATTGGGAGTACATATGCACTTTTATCAACATTATCATGGATGGATCCTAGATCAGGCTGCTACAATGATACATTAGCTGCACATAACCAATCAAATTCCAGTCACTGCCAGGATACTTTGAGTTACCCTACCCTCCCTCTCTCCTAAATGTAAGGGGAGTATGTTTCTCAGTAAACCGAACTTTTCAGGCTGGTTTTTACAAATATACCAGTGTAAAACAAGCAAAAAGGTGCACCTATGAATAGAGTGGTCATCAGTCAGTCAGATAAGAATATACACAAAGATTTAAATTAATTTCACCAACAAATATTAAGTATCAGGCATATTGTTAGGAGCTGTCTTTGAAGTATTAATGGACTTTTCAATAATTCCACTTACCAATTTAGTACTTTTCTAAGCCAAGGTGCTCTTCCCTGGGCCCCATAACCTATGTGTGTAAACCTCTATGATAGGGAGGTTTAATCTTCTTTGTTTCATAATTTTTTTGTGAAAGCCCAAAACAGCCTATGGGCCCCTTCTCTGAATGCCTTTAAATGTATAAATCAAATACATTAGATCATATAGAAAATTAATTATGTTGAAACACAGTTATCAAAATCGTTTTGAAAAGCAAGTTCACAAATCCAGATTAAGAACCCCTGTTGTAATAGAATATAAACTTCTTGAGGTCAGGAACTATCTGTACTTTTTTATTTGTATCCAGCACTGACACATAGTAAGCACATAAAATAACTTTTTGTTCATTTAATGTATCCTTCCCTGGTTATATAGTATTTAGAATATTGTGTGAGAATTTGAGCTATGCCAGATCATCTAAAGAAAATTTGTGGGTGAAGGTGGAAGAACAATAGAAACATTCAAAACCAGTTGTAACCAGAAATGGGGAATGAGTCAATCAACATTTGAACTTCTAGATCCTTAGGTAAGAAAATGACAATTGCTTAAGACACTGAAGTCAGGAGAAATGACCGTGTTTGACCAACTCTATGTGGAAGAAAACAACGCCAGAGATTTCATAGATTAAAAGGTGTCTGGAGATTGATTTTTCAAGGTATTTCAAAGTACATGTTTCCAAAAGTGTTTTTTACCCCATATTAATAATAGATAACTAAAAGATATCAACAACTACCTATTGTTATGCCTGAATTTCTCATCTCTAGAAAAATCTTTGAAAATAGTCAATGTATAAATCAAAGGTATTTTTGATAGAAACATGAGAAAGTAACAATAAGGCTTTCTTTTGTATTAGATTGTTTTCACAGTTGTTCAATTGATGGAGGGATAAAGAATATAAAAAGCCCACTGTTGTCGATTTTTTTTTAGCTTTTTGTTTTCAAAATATATGCATAGATATTGTCAACATTCACCCTTGCAAAACTTTTGGTCCTAATTTTTTCTCTCTCCCTTCCCCCATTCTTCCCATAGATAGTGAGGCAGCTCTTCTATACATCTTTCCACAATTTTTCATGCTGCACAAGAAAAATAAGATCAAAAGGGGAAAAAAAATGAGAAAGAAAACAAAAAACAAACATGTTTGTTGATTTAAAAAAAATTATCATGAAAGAAAAAAATGTTCTTTTAAAGACTCAAACAAGTCATATCATATGCATCTGTTAAAATAATACATGGTTTTGTGATAGATGCAACAATATATATGATTTTATTTGAGAAAAAGCTTAGTATTAATGTCCAAGTTGTTTACTGCAGTAAAATCTGTTTCTTCATTTTCTCAGTAATACTATATATGGATGCTAATAATGGAGGGGCAGCTAGATGGCCCTCTGGAAGAACTAAATTCAGATCTGGCCTCTGGCATTTACTAGCTGTGTGACCCTGAGCAAGTCACTTAACTCTGTTTGCCACAGTGTGCTTATCTGTAAAATGAGTTGGAGAACAAAATGGCAGATCATTCCAGTATCTTTTCCAAAGAAATCTCCCCCGCCCCCCCAAAAAACAGTCACTGTTTAAAATAGCTGAAAAACAAACAAACAACAAACACAAATAATGGAAAACAGATCTTTGAAGAGTAAAAATTAGAACTAGTCTAATGTATAGTGGAAAGTTTAGTAAGAGGTATAAATAGGCTGTATCATATGTTCAAGATTAACTCATATGTGTGAAATTTGGCAAGAACCAATATTCCATTGTTACAATTAAATGTAGAAATCAGTTGCTTTTTTTGTTTATTTGTTTTAATTTGTGGCTTCACATAGTTGTTGAACAACTTTTAATCAGTCTTTTCTTTCTTTTTGCAAAAGAAAAAAGAAAAAAAACTCTCCAAAGAAGATATCTCACAATCTATATAATTTTTGAAATTTAGTGACAAAATTATCTAGTATTTCAAATACTCAGAATAATAAAATCTTAGACCTAAAAGAACCCTTTGAGAAAATGTAGTCCAAAATTCTCATTTACATAAATGAGGAAACTGGAGCTCAGAAAGAATGAGACTTATCCAAATTCAAACAGCAAATTAGTGATAAAGCTGGTATAAGCACCCAGTTGTCCCAACTCCAGAAAACCTTCTGGTAGGCCTTTTAAATTATTATAATTGGAAATGGGCAAGGCATTAGGAAAAAAAAGGTTTCCTTTACCTTTCCAAAACACTTAATCACTCACTTTTTTCCCATTTCATAGACATTTGTATATATAACATCTCCTAGACTATACTAAAAACTCAATGGTGACAGTTACCAGTCTTCTTTATATTTCTCATGGCACCTACAGCATGATTCTACTTTAAAAAAGTATTCAATAAATACTTGATGAGTATGTGAAGCAATGTATAGTACAATAACTCATTTTAACAAAGATTTAGAAGCATAGAAAAATAGCTGAGTTGGAATGGTCTTTAAGAAACACTTAGCTTAAGGGGACAGGAAACTATAGTTTGTGAGTTATATTCTGCTGATCCCTGAGTTATCCCAGTTTCACTTTTAAAAAAAGGAAATAGAAGCCCAGAGAGATGGAAGGACATTTCTAAGATTACACTGTAAAACTTGACAGGGAAAGGGTCTTGAGAATCATCTTGATTGTTTTACATTCTGGAATTCTTTTTTAATTGTCTATTATCTGGAAGAACTGATTTTTTTTTTCTGTTGTATCCAAATAACCAGCTTTTGTAAAGTTTGTTTTTCCTAGATTTGTTTGATTGTCCATCATGTTTATTTAGACAATGGAAAATGAAAACATGTATTTTTCCCGCTCATTTTAGAAACCTGCCTTCTTTCTGTCATAAAGAAAATTTTCATTCATTACTTTCCTTACATATGTTCATTAAAAATATTCAGTGTCATAACATACTCGTTTAGCTCAGCAAACAACAAAGAATGGTTTTCTCCTAGTGTTTATTAGTATTCATATGGCTTATATTTTAAAATCTGAGTCTATTTTGAATATTTTGTAATCCCTTAATCCTACTGTGACTGCTCTGATTATTAAGCAAGGCTGTTCCTTTAGTTTATTCTGCTAAACTGCAAAACAGAAACCACTTTCACTACTTCATTTCTGGACCTCACATTTTATTACTTTCTTTAGAAAGAATAAATCAAATTAAGCATATGCTGTTG
Organism: Sarcophilus harrisii; assembly: GCF_902635505.1. Classification (NCBI taxonomy): domain Eukaryota; kingdom Metazoa; phylum Chordata; class Mammalia; order Dasyuromorphia; family Dasyuridae; genus Sarcophilus; species Sarcophilus harrisii. The sequence goes on along the minus strand of NC_045428.1, from coordinate 482,611,226 downwards.
CTTTTCTGGGATCAGTGTCCTCTCTACTCTCGTTGTCAGAACGGAAATGTATGGCTTTGGAGAAAAAAAGTTCTTTTTATTTCTGTTTTCTTCCCATCTAGTCAAATAAACACTAGAAAAATTTTTTTAATCTTAGTTAGAGCTAGCAAAAAAGGAGAAAGAAAAAAAAAAAGATCTGTACCTGTAAAATATAAGACTTTTCAAAGACCTTGAAAAAAGTTTTAAAACTATTCTACATGGTCTAGTGGAAGGTTTTCTGGAGTTGGGACAACTGGGTGCATATATCAGCTTTACCACTAATTTGCTGTTTGAATTTGGATAAGTCCCATTCTTTCTGAGCTCCTATTTCCTCATTTATGTAAATGAGAGTTTTGGACTAGATTCTCTCAAAGAGTTCTTTTAGGTCTAATATTTTATTGTTCTGAGTATTTGAAATACTAGATAGTTTTGATACTAAATTTCAAAAAATATAGATTGTGATATATCTCTTTTGGAGAGGTTTTTTTTTTTTTTTTTTTTTTTTTTTTTTTTTACTTTTTGCAGAAGCAAAAAGAAAGAAAAGACTCTGATTTTAAAAATCTACATTATCCAGAGTGTCATTTATAAGGCATGAGAAATAAACCAATTTGGATTGAGCATGTAGGCTTTATCTACTGTGCCACCTAGCTGTTCCATTCAATGTGGTTTTTAAAATATAAATTTCACTTAAGGGCATCAAGCTATCATAAACTCTTACTTCATTGAAATCTAACTTCTTAGTCATCATCTTGTTTATAAATGTGTAATTTGGTAAAGATCATTGGTCTTGTATAAAGTAGTGAGTTTAGGTAGTAACTCTTCCACCTTTTCATAATATGCCTTAGCCTTACTTTCTCTTTCTATAAAATAGGGATAAAATTAATACAAGTTTCCTTATATTCCTTTTATTTCTTTCAAATATATATATATTTCCTTCAAAATATTTTCTTCAAATATATAAGGAATATATATATTCCTTAAATTTCCTTCAAATGAGACAATGGCTATAAAATGCTTTGTGATTATAGAGTAGTAAGCTATGTGGCATGGTAGATAGAGTGCCAGGTATGGAGACAAGTTCAAATCTAATCATCAGACACTAGGTATGTGAACCTCAACAAGTCATTTAGCCCCATTTGACTTACTTAGTTTCTTCATCTGTAAAATGAGCTGGAGAAGTAAATGGCAAATCATTTCAGTATTTTTGCCCAGACAACTGAACAACAAAACGATTATAGACTGTTATATGAAAAGATGACTATATTGTCTATTATGACAATTCTAAGAATTATTTAGTTAATAAACACATTTGTCTTGTCAGGAAAAATATTTTTTTCTAATAGCTTGTCCATTTCCATTAAAATAAGTTAAAAATCCCTTTTCAAATGATGAATTTGGAATGTTTTCATTTTATTATACTGATCAAAAGCCCTCAGACATCAATCAAGTTCATTCAGCCTGAGGAATGGCTCAACAAGTAGTGTTGAAAAACTGCCTCCAAATACACAGGGGATAGTGAGTGGAAATCTCTTTCTTAACAAAGGTGTCAGTAATTTGAAGGCAGAAATACTACTTATCTTTCTTTTCATGGTAGTAGATATTGAGTAATGGTAGTAGGTATTGGTAAATGTTATTCCTACAATCATTACTTCAACCATTGTACCTATGACCAGGCCATAAGCTCTTTCATTTTAGAAATAGAAGAGATCTTAGAGGAAATTGTATTCATTTTACAGATGGGGAACTGAGGTAGATAGAATTTAAATAATTTAGTCCAAATACTTATTATACATATGGATAACTCCTTCATTTAGTCAGTTAAAAACATTTATTCAGAGTCTTCTATGTGTCTGGCACTGAGCTATGAATTTTAGCTACAAAGAAAGCGAAAGACTACCTTTGTCCTCAATAATATAACAATTTAATAGGGAGAAAACATGTACCCATGTGCAGATAAGATATATACACAACAAATTGGAGAAAATCAACAGAGGGATGGCACTAGAATTAAGGAAAATTGAGAAAAGATTTTCCTGATAAAGTTAGGATTTTAGCTATGACTTAAAGGAATCCAGAGAAATTGGGAAGTAGAGATGAGACAGGAGAGCATTCCAGACATAAGACACAGCCAGGGAAAAATACCTAAGTGAGGAGTATAGAGTATTTTGTGTGCAGAACAATATGAAGGCCAGTGTGACTGGATTGTAGAACAGATATAAAGGGTAAGAAGAATGTAAAGGTGTATGGATAGGATAAGTTATAAAGAACTTTGGATGCCAAATAGAGGAATGGGGAGGCACTGGAATTGATTAAATAAAAGCATAATGTGTCAAACTTGTTCTTTAGGAAGATAAATTTGACAGCTAAGTACATTATGTATTTCAATAATAAACATCACTTAGTTTTTCTCAAGTGATTGAGAAAACACTTCATCATCTTGAAATACCCCAGGGTCACCTTTATAGTCTTAATTTCTATTGTATTGTTAACCCCAGAAGTGACTTACTAGTGTAATAGAAATTTCCTGTTAAGAAAATATGGGCTTTGTCAGTTTTTATTATATCATCTCTTACAGGTGCTTATTTTGTTTACTTAATGATGTTTGGGTAATGTTTTGAGCTGCCAGGGTAGGAAGCACATAAATGCTCTTCATTATCTTTATATTAGTAAGCTTTATTCAATTACTTCAGTGACACTTTAGTATTTTACAAAATATAGATAGGTTAAAAGTAGTTCTTCATTTCTCTCTTTTACCTAGAAGCAACATGCTTTCTAGCTGATGAGGTTGAGATCTGGCACCAAATGATGGGGTTCAGTAGCAATTCTTAGTTAAAAATAGGAGACACAAGGTACAAGGCACATGGTATATGTGAAAAATTTACAAGGGAATTCTTTCTGTCAAAAAGTACCTTTAATTTATGAGAAGAAGCTATGGACAAAATGAAGAGATAAACACTAGGAGTGATAAATATGAAATAGTATCAGGAAAGCATATAGTTGGTGAGGAAAGGGATTTTAGCAATTAACAATGGAAAAGACAGGTTCCCCATTGGAACTCACAATTAATCAGGAAAAAGGGAATACATGAGAAGATGGGAATACACCATTGACTGACAGGCTAATCCCATAGAAGAGATAAGGAGAAAGACATGAGGCCTGGAGAAGTGAGAAAAAAGACACCACGAGGCATGGAGGAGAGGGGTGAGAAGAAAGACACCATGAAGCGTTACTCTGTGGTGGGCTAACCCCAATAGTGATTCAGCAAGGATGGCATAGGTCATGGACAGATTTATAGAGGAAATTTAACTCCAGGGGGTTGACATAACTTTCCTTTTGATTGGATGCAGTAAGGAGGGGTTTCTGGAAAACCTCCACAAAAATGGAACTATAAAACTGAGCTGATCCCCATCAGTGGCTTTCCCTGCTTGCTTCAGGAAGTATTATAATCTTATCAATATTTCAGACATTTTTGCTAATACCACCTAGTATTCAGGATCTCATCATGATCCTGAACTTTGGATGCCAAATAGCTTTCTGAGCATCATAGTATTTGGAGATTCAAATGGTACTATTAAAATCAGAGGAACTTAATACTTTTGTGGGGACTTCAAATATGGCCAAAGATACTTAGTAGTTGTGTTTTTCTTGAACAAATAATTTAATCCTATTTGCCTCAGTTTCCTCAAATGTAAAATGAGCTGGAAAAGGAAATGGTAAGCCATTCCATTATCTTTGCCAAGAAAGCCTCACATAGGGACACAAAGAGTAGGACAAAACTGAAACAAATGAACAACAATAATATTTTTCTAAGAACCTGATTTTAATTTTGAAGAAATTCATTCAAATGCTCAAAAGTAATGAAAGAAACTATTATTTAAGAAATGGCAATTTAATTGATTTAAGATATATATATATTGCCCATAATGACATTGATTTCCAATTGAATTGTTAATTTCTTTAAATTCAGATTCCTAATAATGTGGTGACCTCAACATTGCAGTTTTTTTCTCCCCTTTCACATCAGATAACTGAATTAGACATTTTTGTAAAAAACAAGGCCTTTGAAATTATTGACAAGCAAAGATATTTAAACATCATTTAAATAAAATGGCCAGGAGATGAATGGTGGTAATCCTTTAAATAGGCGACTTTCCTAAATTGCCTTGGAGATCAAAGCTATCAAGCCAAAATGGAAAGAAAATAGTTTGTTCCCAAGAAACTTCCTTCTATTGACCTTTCCAGCTTTATTTTATGTTTGACTTTATGTCTTTTCTGGACACTCGACCCTTAACTCTTTCTCTCTATAATTTTGAATTTTTGTGATAGGGTTTTCCCAAGAAACATTTCCATTGTGAAATATGTGCCTATATATAGATTTTAGATAATAGTGATTCACACATATATTTAAGTAAATATATATATGTATATATAAATACATATATATATTAAATTAATAGTGGTGTAAATTTTTGTTTGCTTGTTTTGGCAATACTAAGGATTTTGTTTCAGGAAAGAGAAAAAAAGAGAGACTAATTGTGTAATGGAACCCTTTTAGGAGATGGGAAGTTGAAGTGTATGATATATTGAACTTATTTTCAGATGCTTTTGGTGTATTGATTGGCTATACTGAATTTTTCCCTCATAGTTCCCTTTTTATTTTGTCTTTAAAATATTATCTAGAATAGGAATCTAAGAGGGAGAGAGAAGGGAGACTGGAAGGAGACTAATTGTGAGACAAATTGTGATTACTATAAGAAGAATTAAATAAGAATGGCAAAGCTTCACATTAGACCAGATAATTGAGATAAGTTTTGTTGCTGATATGTTAGAGTTATTCATACCCATGAATTGAAATCAGCATCTATGGTTTAAAATTGAGGAAAGGTCATAGAATTAGGGTTGGAAATGCCTGAGAGGCCATCTTATCTGACTTCCTCATTTTATTATTGAAAATACTGAGGCCCAGGGAAGTGATGTGACTTAAGTAAAGTTGCAAAAATAGTAAACTTAGAGGCAATACTTTAACTCAGGTACCTTGACTCTTTTCACTGTACTACACTGGGCAATTTAATAATCTTTTACGAAAAAAAAAATGAGAAGTCTCTTTTAGAATACAGAGTGTTGTATTAAAAAGAGGGCTGAATTTGGAGTCTCTGTAGTTGTTCTTCACTCTCACTGTCAAAGAGGAGAATGATATCAGGGAGGTGATGCCATGACATGCAAATGAATTGGATTTGGACTTCCGGCCAAGATGGCGGTGAGGAGGCACACAGCTGTGTAAGCTCCGCATTTTCTCTCAGAATCCATCTCATTACAAGCCTCTGAATTAATGCCTGACCCAAAACCCACAAACAGTTACCAAGAGAAGACATCCTTGAGATTCTCCAGCAAAGGTCTGTTTTTGCTCAAGGGCGGGACAGTTTTAGATCAGGCACAGGCTGAGGGCAGCGGCAGCAGGAGCTCGGCAGGCAGCTCACAGACCGGAGGGGGTTGGGGTGTGATTTCAGCTGTCTCTGCGGGGAGAGCTTCACCACAGGATTGGATACTTTGCCCTGACAGCAAATCAGTAGCCCAGCAGAGAAGCTAAAAACACCAGGGATGAAGAATACAACCCCAAACAGCTGGAGTTTCTTGAGACCGGCCACCCCTCCCCCACAGCTTCTCAGCATGCTCTCAGAATCTCAGAGCGCAGGTGCAGCACAGTTCTGCTAGTGCCTCGCTGCTGCCACCTCAGTCTGTAGAGGAAGCTCGAACGCCACCCAGCTCCTCCCCAAAAAGCAGATTCCATTTGTGTTGTTTTTTTTCCCTTTTCTTTTACTATTTGTCTCTGATTCTTCCTGACAAATAGCAAAAGTTAAAAGACTTAACGATTGACAGCTTTTATACAGACAGAGAACAGACTCTAAACCCCAGGAGACCAAAAACAGATTATCTTCAGGGTAATCCTCAAGAAGGAGATCATCTGCCTCAGCACAGATGAATCTATAGGAAAATTAAAAAGGCTCTCACAAGAGAGCTACAAAGAAAAATGGGAAAAAGGAGAGGGAGGTTGCAAGAGAGTCTGGAGAAGTCATCCCACTCCACTTAAAGACAGAATGGATAAAGAAATAAAACTTTGAAAAATAGGATTAGTGAACTGGAAACAGAAAAATAGCCACTAAAGAATAAAATGGCGAAATGGAAAAACATTCCATAGAACAAATTGGACAATTAGAAAAGATAAAAAAGTGAGGAAGAAAACACTTCACCGAAAATAAGAATAGAACAAATGGAATTGAATGACCTGGGGCAAAGAAGAATCAGTCAACAAGACCAAAACCAAACAATGGAGAAAATGTAAAACCTTCTGGGAAACAACAGACCTGGAAAACAGGTCTAGGAGAGACAACTGAGAAATGATTGACCCCCAGAAAAATACGATGAAAAAAAAAGAGCCTGACACTATTTTCCAGGAAATTATCAAAGAGAACTGCCCAGAAGTCATAGAAACAGAGGGAAAATAGACAGAAAGGATTCACTGATCACCCACTGAAAGGGATCCAAAATCAAAACACCAAGAAATATAGGCCAAATGCCAGAACCCCAAACAAAGGAAAAATACTCCAAGCGCTAGAAAACCCAATTCAAATATAAGAGGAGCCACAGTAAAGATCACCCAAGATTAGCACTCCACATTAAAAGATCGAAAGGCCTGAAATATATTCCAAAGGCTAAGGAACCTCGGCATGCAACCAAAAATAACTTACCCAGCCAGAATGAGAATCTTTTCCAGGGAAGAAGATGGTCATTCAATGAAATAAGTGAATTTCACCTATTTTGTGAAAAACCAGATTAACAAGAAGTTTGATCTGCAAATATAGAACTAAGAAAACCTAAAAGGTAAAAAGAAATCTTGGAACTATATTTATGCTGTAAAGATGTATAAAAATACATGTATACCTTGTTCTAGAAAATCAGAGGTGGAAAGACATTGATCAGAAAAAAGGTAAAGTGGGGTACCTATATCTCACAAAGAGGCAAAGGAAACCTATTAATCTGAGAGAAAGAATGGAGGGGATGAAATAGTGGGTATTTAAGCCAAAGAATTGACTTTAAGAGAAAAAAACTGACATCAATTAGGTGAAACTCTCCCGATCTCATTGAAAAGTGAGAAGGAAAAGGAAAAGGGAAGGAATAAGCTAAGCAGAAGGAATACAGAAACTGAGAGGGAAAGGAGAAGATAGGGGAGAACTCTAGGGGGAGGAGGATACCAAAAGGAGGGCTGTGAGAAGCAAGTAGCTCACAAGTTTAATACGGAAGGGGGAAGGGAGAAGGAGAAAAGCAAAATAGGGTTAACAAGATGGCAAGTAATACAAATTGGAATTTAACATAAATGTAACGAACCCCATAAAAAGGAAGTAGCAGAATGGATAACCAGAATCCCACACAATGTTTTACAGGAAACACACCCAAGCAGGAGATACATGCAGAATAAAGTAAAAGATGGACAAATCTACTATGTTTCAGGTAAAGTCAAAAAGGGTATCATCCTGATCTCAGATCAGCAAAACAAAATTGATCTAATTAAAAGAGATAAGGAAGGCACTATATCTTTTAAAGGAGTAAATAATGAAGCAATATCAATATTAAACATATATGCACCCAAGGGCGTAGCATCAAATTTAAAGAGAAATTAAGAGAGCTGCAAGAAGAAATAGATAAAGCAAAAACAAATAGAATCTCAACTGCACTCCTAGAATTAGAACAAACAACAAAAAAATAAGAAAGAAGTCAAAGAGGTAAATAGAATATAAAAAGTTAAATGATAGACCCTGAGAAAACGAAATGGAGACAGAAAAGGAGTACACTTTTTCACCAGTTCATGGAACCTATACAAAAATAGACCATATTAGACATAAAAACCCCAAACTCAAATGCAGTAAGCAGAAATAGTAATGCATCCCTTTTAACCATGATGCAATAAAAATTACACCAACAAAGCCAGGGAAAGTAGCCAAAAAAATTGGAAACTAAATAACTCTAACTAAAGAATAGGTGAAACAGCAATCAGACATAATTAATAACTTCACCCAAGAAAAGACAATAATGAGACATCAATCCAAATGTGGATCACCAAAGCGGTAAAGGGAAATTTCATATTCTAGAGACTTACTTGCATAAAGCAGAGAAAGAGAAGGTCAATGAATTCACAACAAAAATGCTAGAAAAGGAACAAATTAAAAACCCCAGTCAAACACTAAACTTGAAATTCTAAAAATAAAAGAGAGATCAATAAAATTGAAGAAAAACCTATTGAATTAATTAAAAAACTAAGAATTGTTCTAGAAACCAACAAAATAGACAAACCCTTAGTAAATCTGATTAAAAAGGAAAGAGGAAAATCAAAATTGTTAGTCTTAAAAAAAGGAGAACCTGCCACTAAAAGAGGAAATTAGAGCAATAATTAGGAAATTACTTTGCCCAACTTTATGGCAACAATTAACAACTTAAATGAAATGGAAGAATACCTTCAAAAATATAGCTTGCCCAGATTAACAGAGGAAGAAGTAAATATCCTAAACAGTCCCATCTTAGAAAAAGAAATAGAACAAGCTATTAACCAACTCCCTAAGAAGAAATCCCCAGGACCAGATGGATTTACATGTGAATTCTACCAACATTTAAAGAATAATTCACTCCAATGCTATATAAACTATTTGAAAAAAGGAATGAAGGAGTCCTACCAAACCCTTTACGACACAGACATGGTACTGATACCAAACCAGGTAGGCTGAAAAAACAGAGAAAGAAATTTTAGACCAACTCTAAGAACATCGATGCTAAAATCTTAAATAAAATATTAGCAAAAGATACAGAAAATCATCCACAGGATAATACACTATGATCAATAGGATTTATACCAGGAATGCAGGGCTGGTTCAATATTAGGAAACATAGCAAATTACATATCAATAAGCAAACTAACAAAACCATATTATCATCTCAATAGATGCAGAAAAACATTTGATAAAATCCAACATCCATTCAATAAAAACACTTAATATAGGAAAAATGGACTTTTTCTTAAAATAGTCAGGAGCATATATTTAAAACCATCAGTAAGCATCATATGCAATGGCAAAAACTGAATCTTCCCAAGATCTGAGTGAAGCAAGTTCCACTGTCACCAATATTCATATTGTATTAGAAACACTAGCCTCGGCAAAAGAGTCCAGAAAAGATTAAAGAATCAGAATAGGCAGTGAGGAAACCAAACTATCACCTTTGCAGATGATATGATGGTATACTAGAGAACCCAGAGCCCTACAAAAGCTATTAGAAATAATCCATAACTTTACGAAGTTGCAGGTTATAAAAACCCATAAATCCCCAGCATTTTATACATCACCAACAAATCCAACAGCAAGAGATACAAAGAGAAATTCCATTCAGAATAACTGTCGACAGCATAAAAATATTTGGGAATCTATCACCAAAGGAAAGTCAGGAATTATATGACTAAATTACAAAAACTTTCCACACAAATAAAGTCAGACTAAACAATTGAAAAATATCGCCTGGATAGGTCGAGCTAATATAATAAAGATACAATACTCCCTAAACTAACTCCATTTATTTAGTGCTATACCAATCAGACTTCCAAGAAAAATATTTTAATGATCTAAAAAAAATAAAACAAAATTTATATGGAATAATAAAAGGTCAAGAATCTAAAAGAATTAATGAAAAAAATTAAATGAAGGTTCCTAGCTGTACCCACCTAAAACCATATTATAAAGCAGCAGTCACCAAACCATTTGGAAATTGGCTAAGAAAAGATTAGTTCAGTGGAACAGTTAGGTTCACAAGACAGAATAGTCAACTATAGCAATTTGTTTCACAAACCCAAAGATCCTCACTTTTGGGATAAGACCATTATTAGACAAAACTGCTGGGAAACTGAAATTAGTATGGCAGAATTAGCATGGACCCACACTACCACTGTATACCAAGATAAGATCAAATGGGTCCATGATTTAGACATAAAGAACGAGATTATAAACAAATTGGAGGAACATGGATAGTTTATCCTCAGACTTGTGGAAGAGGAAGAAATTTGTGACTAAAGACGAACTAGAGACCATTATTGATCACAAAATAGAAAATTTTGATTACATCAAATTAAAAAAGCTTCTGTACAAACAAAACTAATATAAACAAGATTAGAAGGGAAGCAACAAACTGGGAAAACACCTTCACAGTTAAAGGTTCTGATAAAGGCCTCATTTCCAAAATATATAGAGAGCTGACTCTAATTTATAAGAAACCAAGCCATTCTCCAATTGATAAATGGTCAAGGATATGAACAGACAATTTTCAGATGATGAAATTAAAATCATTACCACTCATATGAAAGAGTGATCCAAATCATTATTAATTATTAATCAGAGAAATGCAAATTAAGACACCTCTGAGATACTACTACACACCTGTCAGATTGGCTAAGATGACAGGAAAAAATAATGATGAGTGTTGGAGGGATGTGGGAAAACTGGACACTGATACATTGTTGGAGCTGTGAATGAATCCAACCATTCTGAGAGCAATCCTGAATTATGCCCAAAAAGTTATCAAACCGTGCATACCCTTTGATCCAGCAGTGTTTCTACGGGCTTATACCCCAAGGAGATACTAAAGAAGGAAAGGGACCTGTATGTGCCAAAATGTTTGTGGCAGCCCTGTTTGTAGTGGCTAGAAGCTGGAAACTGAGTGGATGCCCATCAATTGGAGAATGGTTGGGTAAATTGTGGTATATGAATGTTATGGAATATTATTGTTCTGTAAGAAACGACCAGGAAGATGAATACAGAGAAGCTTGGAGAGAGTTACATGAACTGATGCTAAGTGAAATGAGCAGAACCAAGAGATCATTATATACGTCAACAATGATACTGTATGAAGATGTAATCTGATGGAAGCGGATTTCTTTGACAAAGAGACCTAATTCAGTTTCAATTGATCAATGATGGACAGAAGCAGCTACACCCAAAGGAAAAAAAAAAAACACTGGGAAATTAATGTAAACTGTTTGTATTTTTGTTTTTCTTCCCGGGTTACTTCTACCTTCTGAATCAATTCTCCCTGTGCAACAAGAAAACTGTTTGGATCTGCACACATACATTGTATCTAGGATATACTAGGACATATTCAACATATATAGGACTGCTTGCCATCTAGGGGAGGGGGTGGAGGGTGGGAGGGAAAAATCAGAACAGAAGTGAGTGCAAGGGATAATGTTGTAAAAAAAATTACCCAGGCATGGATTCTGTCAATAAAAAGTTACTATAATAAAAAAAAAAGTTCTATAATAAAAACATATGTAATTAAATACATATTTTTTTTCCTCCTGTTCTATAATATCCCTTATTTGGTCATGAATTTGCTTCTATCTATAGATATTATTTGTCAATGATGTTATCTTTTATATCCAGTTAATGTACTAATTTAGAATTTATCTTTGAATAAAGTGTAAGAATTTGTTTTAATATAAAAAAAATGAATTGGATTTAAGTGAGGGAGGTCTGTGCAAGGTCATCTGTCTCACTTTCCTTTCCAGAATCATCTGGATCTAGATATGCATTGGGATGACTGGATAGAGTTGAACACCTTGCTCTTTTTTATGCTAAGGTCTTCAACAAGTCTCAGTTTGATGGAGGCCACATACATTTAGTGATTAACTTTAGGCAGAAATTGAGGTAAGAATGATCTCTTTACCTAGTAAAAACTACATCCAAAAAATTCCAAATAAATAAATCTGGGAGGGAAAATCTCTCATGGTTTCTGGACCAAACAGAAATGACTGTTATTTGTATTCATTCTGAGTCAATTAGGATCCAAACAATTTGACCACTTGGAGCTTGACCTGAGACCTATTGTTGGTCAATATAGGAGAGTTGAGTGGTTTTGGTTTAAGGCATGATCCTTAAGAAGGAAATCTAGCCAATAAACCCCAAGATATCTTGGGAAGGTTCAGAGATCTAAAAGAAAGAGAAAGAAAGTTTTTTTTTCAAATATCTTCTCTCCCTCCCCCTTTCTTTTCTTTTGGGTTTGGAGTCAGAATTAAATATACAGAAAACACTCCTATTTACCAAAATATTGATACCAGCAATTTTTTCTTGTGATGGAAAAGAATTGAAATCAAGAGAGATGCCTGTTGACTGAGGAATGAATAAACATTGGCACATAAATGTAATTGAATATTACTGTGCTATAAGAAATTATGAATGTGATAAATACACGGAAGTATAGAAAAGTCTATATGAACTGATATAGAAGAAAATAAGCAAAGCCAAAAAAAAATAGGTAAAGTGACTACAATGATGTAAACAAAAGAGCAATCACAAAAATAATCAAGAGGGAATATTATAAATTACAAAGAACAAGTATAGCCTAAAAGAATGGATGTGAGAAGACATCCTTTTAAAGGAGGTGGGAAGTTGATAAGTGTGGTTTATTGAACATATTTTCAAATGCTTTTGATGTATTGATTGGTTATACTGATTTTTTTCCTGTTGGGTTTTTTTTTTATTTTGTGTTTAAAATGTTATCTGGATCTCCCTGGGCAACAAGAGAACTCTTTAGTTCTACACACATATATTGTATCTAGGATATACTGCGACATATTTAACATATATAGGACTGCTTGCCATCTAGGGGAGGAGATGGAGGAAGAGAGGGGAAAAATAGGAACAGAAGTGAGTGCAAGGGATAATGTTGTAAAAAAATTAACCTGGCATGGGTTCTGTCAATAAAAAGTTATTACAATAAATAAAAAAAAAAAAGAAGAAAAAAATGTTATCTGGAATTGGACTCTGGGAGGGAGAGATATTGGAGAGAATTAAGAGAGATGCAAAAAATGATACCAATAAATATTTTAAATAAATAATATAAAAAGCAATTAATTCATCAATTATAATTAAACAATTTATCAGTGCCAGACACTATGCTAGCTGCTGAAAATAAAAAAAAAAGGCAGGGAGAGAACATAGTTCATGGCTTGAGAAAGCCTATACTCTATTATTGGAAGACCTTATATTTTCATGTATTCAGTACAATGCAGAACTAAATTTTTTTTTCTCAACTCTCCTTTCTATTCATGATATGTTATTTAATTTCCCTATGTCTCAGTTGCAAAATGAAAGGTTTGGACTAGTTCAAAGAATCATGAATTTGAAGCCATAAGAATCATAGGCCTATAGCTTAGAGACCATGGAGTACAACCTCTTCATTTTACAGATGGGAAAATGAGGAAAAGAGAAATAAAGTGATTTTCTCGGAATCAAATGGCTATTCAATATCTGAGCTAGGATTTGAATACAGATCCTCTGACTTAAAGTTCAGGGCTCTGTCTACCATATTGCATCTGAGAAGAGCTTTAGTATCCTTTCTACTTTTGTGACCTTCCTTGTGTTTAAGTGACTACATCCCCTTCTTTGTAAATAACTAAAAATTAGTGTAATACTTCCCCTACAGAGGGTAGTAATGGCCTGGAGCTTCTTAAATTTCTTGAATTTGAAAATTTAAAAATCCTCCAAATTCTACCAGTCTATTTCAGATATAGGCCATTCTTACTCCTCTAAGGTGACAACATTAAAATAGTTGCCAGGAAAGTCAAACATGCAGGTAGAGAAAAGAGCTTTTGCAACTTATTTCTCAGTTAATATCTATTCTCTTTTTGCTTTTAGGTTTGAAGTTTGAAGAAATGCAAGAAAGATTTGGGGAGGAATTCTTCAATATTTGTTTTGATGAGAATGAGAGGGTCCTTCGGGCCGTAGGCAGCACCTTGCAGGATTTCTTTAATGGTTTCGATGCTTTACTGGAACATATTAGAACTTCATTTGGTCGACAGGCCACTCTGGAATCTCCATCTTTCCTATGCAAAGAGCTTCCAGAGGGTTCTCTAATGCTCCATTACTTTCATCCTCACCACATTGTGGGGTTTGCAATGCCTGGAATGATAAAGGCTGCAGGAAAAAAGATCTACCGACTGGATTTGGAGGTGGAAAAAGTGACCCATGAGAAGCTGTGTTTGGAGGGCTCAAATCCAGGGAACTGCAGCTGTCTCACATTTGTCATTAAGGAATGTGAAAATTCAAACATCACAAAAAACCTTCCACCTGGAACATCCCAAACTCCTGCTGACCTCCGAATCAGCATCAACACATTCTGTAGAGCTTTCCCCTTCCACCTGATGTTTGATGCCAGCATGCTGGTTCTGCAGCTGGGGGAAGGACTGAGGAAACAGCTCCGATGTGACACTCACAAGATTCTGAAGTTTGAGGATTGCTTTGACATAGTTTCCCCAAAGATCAGTGCCACCTTTGAAAGGGTCCTGCTGAGGCTGTCCACTCCATTTTTGATTCGGACTAAACCAGAGGCTTCTGGTTCTGAAAATAAAGACAAGGTAAGGAGAAAGGAGTTAAAAGGGTTGTGAATTTTGAGAGATAAATGTTTTAGCAAATTATATGCTGACTTTACTTGGAATTATTTAGGGAAAAATAACTGAAGTGCCATTCAGAAAATCAAGAGGCCCTGGATGTATAGGAAAACATTTGGCCCAACTCCCAGCCAAATTGTATCGTCTCCCTGATGCATTTATATCAGTTTATGAAACAACAAGATGCTTAATAATGACAGCCATAACAAGAGTAGCAATCATAGTATTCATTTGATTTTCTAATTTTCTAAGTTTGTTGGAAGAAACTCATTGATTAAATTAGACAAACCTCATGACACATCTATTGAGACCTTTGCAAAAATTACCAGGGATTTGGTTATGTTGTCTTCATTGATCACGTCTTTCCCCCCCTAAAATTAAGTAAATTGCTGTTATCTTAGTGCAGCAAAATTTCAAATTTAATATTCTAGTCAAACTTCATTTTGGAATTAGAGATGTATTCCTCTTGCAAACTACTTTCTCCTAAGGCAATAAAATCATAATAAGTAAAATGCCTTTAGTTAGAGGAAAAATATTTTTCAGAATAGATAACACTAGTGTTGTAAAAAACCATTAGATATAAATTCAAAGTAGCTAGAGATATTTCAACTTGAATCTTAGAAATTTACTGTTGAAAGTAATGCAATCCTACCTTTCACCTATTTTGCAAATCCCTTTTATAAAGTAATCTTCTAGCTTTTGCTTGATCATTTACAATAAGAAGAAATCTCATTAGCTCATAAACTACTATTTCAGTGCCTTATTTCTCTTTCAGACAATTGTGAATTTTCTTTTTGATATTGATACTTAGCCTTTTCTTCTCTAACTTTTGTCCATTGGTCTTATTCTGCCTTTTGGAGCATCACTGGATGGATTTGATCTCTCTTTTTAAAGTATAATTTTTAAATTATTTGAATATAGCTATTATCTTCCAAGGGATTCATTTAAGCAATCGTGATATGGTAGAAAAACTTTGCTTTTCTAATCAGAGGACCTGTGTTCAAAATCTGTCTCTGTGTCTTATATTTGTGTGACTTTAGGCAACAATATATTGTTAGGCAACAATATAGGCATTCAATATATTACTTAATCTCTCTGAGCCTCAGTTGCCTTACCTGTAAAACCAGCAATTTGGATTATTGACCTTATAGGACTTTTCTGGCTTTCTAGTAAATGATTATCAGAGCTATGTGCATTCCCAGCTAATGAAGGTGTGAAATAAATAATGAGCTATTTTCTGATTGTTTTTGTTCCATACAGCTGTTGAATTTTATTAATAGGTATTTTAGTTAGTTGGTAAGAGTTGAAGTGATTGTATTCCATGTATTATCACTATATAAATGATGTTCTCTCTAGACTTGACAATATGTATTCCAAACTTCAGTGATTACCTTAATATGAATTTAAATCATTCTTAGCAGTGAAAATGAACCCTTTTTTTCCCTTTGCCAAAAAAAAGCATTTGCTAATTATGTAGTCATATGACAGTGAAACTGACTTTAGCTTTCATTTCTATGTGTCTGCATTCTCTGTGAGCCATTTTTATTTTACTGTACCTGTGATTTCATGGGTATAGGGAGTTCCTAGCAGGAAATTCCTTCTATCAAAGTAGATTAACACCTTTCTGCAACTTAAAATCTTAAATAAATTACTTGGGGCACTGAGATGTGAAATGATTGGGTAGCATAGTCTTTGTTTAACAGAATTAATACTGCCATGTATTCCCGAGATTTTTAATCCTGAAGTCAGCAATCAAACTGCCGTGATACTTAATAGGAATATAAATACACTATCCTTGTAAAAGAAAATAGTTTGTTAGACCAAATACTAGTGGCATTATGGCATTGCCTGATCATGGTAATAAGAATATTAAGTTTAAACAATGAAACAATCCTTTCTCAAAATGATTTTGCAAAATCAAATTTATTTACAATGATAACAAGTCAGGGGAAGTTTTCTGAGACTTCGTTGATTTTTGTCATTCATTCTTAAAGAGGACCAAAATGATATCATTATGTTAGAGTTGAGTTACAGTGAGTCTGGAATGCTCTGCCACAGGTCAGATACAAGTAGTTTATATCAACATTAGGAGTGACTTCTCTAACTGCACATCTTTTATTTCTTTTGGACTAATTCAATTCTGATTTGCATAATTCCTTCTCTAATGAAGCACAGCACCCTCTCTGATAGGGGCATGCCATGCTAGGCGTTCTTTTGCCTGTGTCTCCCATGTCATACAATCAATTCCAAGTTTGCAGATGACTGTCTGAGGCTCTAAAAATCAAGCAACTTGCCCATGATCAAGTATTTAGAAGATGGCTAAGACTTTGGATTTGAAGCCAGGATATTTATTTTTTCAAATTCAGCCTTCTGTCTACTAAATTAGGAGTTCTTAAAGATTTTTGTGTGTTATATGCTCCTTTGGCAGTTGGCTGAATTTGTGGACTCCTTAGAATAATGTTTTTCAATGCATAAAATAAAATACACAGCATCAAAAGGGAAACCTATTATGCTGAACTAGCACAACATTTTAAAAAACAAGTTCTGCTCTAGACAATGTTACCTCTCAATGTTCTTGTGGTCACAAATTAGCTAGACTTGTGGAGTAGCTACTCTACTCAGGACTTAGAACTCTTCTTGCCAATTTGGGGACATACCAAAGAAAAAGTTGTCATGCTTACCTTTGAGAAATTTATAATCTAACATAGGGATTAGCAGTCTATGGTTATGGGTCAAATCTAACCTGCCATCTATTTTTGTATGGTATATGAACTAGGAATGGTTTTTACATTTTAAATAAAGATTTTATTTTATTTTATTTTAACTGTTTTAAAAATATTTTAAATAAAATATATTATTCAAAAACATAAAAGTCATTCTTAGTTTGTGGAACACCCCCCCCCCCGCCCCCCACATACACACAAGAAATAATTGGTGACATTCAACTATTACTAATTGCATAAGTGTTCTTTAAGAGAAATATTTTACCTTGCTTACTATGCTTTTTATTTTTCCTGTTTCCTTTTTTAGTAAATTTTTAATCTGTATTTGTGACTTAAACTTATCAGTGACACACATTTTAATTTAGCTATTGGAGCAGAGAAAGAAAAAGCTGCTGTTGTAGGAGAACAGGAGGGTGGAGAGATTGGGCTGGAAGTTGCCGATTTCTGTTGAGTCTTGAAATTTGTCAGGTATCAAGAGGAGTGAGGGATTCTCTTTTGCTGCTTCTAAGAATTCCTGTATCTTTCAAACAAGCATTTATTAAGTACTTACTGTTTAAGTGCTAATATGCTAAGCTATGAAGCACCATTCTTTGTCTAAACAAAGACAAAATAGTCCCTCCCTCAGAGAGTTCTCATTCTAATAGGGAAGACTGCCCAGAGTAGCTGGATTGCATAATGCATGAAATGGGTAAGATATAAGAAATCTGGAAATATAGGAATGGGCCAGGTTATATTGTTTTAACATTTTGGTTGATGGTTTACCTCAACACCCTATTATAACTTTGTTTCCTTTCTATTTATTCTCCTTTCATTGAACAAAGATCAAATTTCATCCAGAGTCAGAAATAAAGATTAACTGAGCTAAAGAATGCATATGAATTGGTGCTATGGTGTTCAGTATGTTAACATTTAGGCATTAGCCTAAGAGCTTGAGTGCTTATCACATAAACTTTTTTCATGCCCTTGCCCATATAAGGTGCTTTAAGAAATATTTTTAATTGAATTGAAGGGCAGCTAGTAAGAAAAGCTTTTGTATTTTCTGATTTCTGATTTCTCATGAGGAGTTACTTAATTTCTAAGGGTCATTACTACTTTGTAGGGAATATATCTTGATTTATAGGGAAAGATTATGAATATTATAGGAGTGATAATTTTTTTCTTTTTATGATGTTGAGGTCCTACTTTCCAACTATGTAGGGCATATCCATACTATGTATAAATGATAATTTAACACTCATCTCACATATTACTTTCTGCATATAGCCTTACTTGAAATGTCCTCTCACTATCTGCCTCACTGTTAGTCTCCTTCCCTTGCAAAGGTTTCCTTTTGTATTTATCTGTATAGGTATGTATTTTATTTATATATATATACATTTATGTTATGTATAAATAAATCTATATTTACATATGGAAAGAGAGAGAAAGAAATTGAGAGGGAAAGAGAGAGAAGAGAGGAAGAGGAAAGGAGAGGAGAGAAAAGAAGAGGGAGAGAGGGAGAGGGAAATGGAGAGGGAGAAGAGAGAGAGAAGATAACTGTGAGAGAAAAGAGAGAGAAAGAGAGGAGGGAAGGAGAGGGAGGAATAAAGAAGAGAGAGAGAAGAGGAGAAAGAGAGGAAAGGGAGGAGGAGGGGAAAGAAGAGAGGGAAGAAAAAGAAAAGAAGGAGGGAGAAAGATAGGGGAAAAGGGAGGGGGAGGGGAGTGGGAGAAAGGAAGGGGAAGAGAGAGAGAAGGACAGAGAGAGGGAGTGAGAAAGGGAGGGGGAGAGAAGGGGGAAGAGGAGGAGGAAAGGGATAAGAAGAGAGGAAGGGAGAAAGAAGACTGGAAGAGAGGGAGAGGGAACAAGCACAAAGATAGATGGTATAATGTATAGAATACCAAGCTTGGGGTAAGGAAGACTTGGATTCAAGTTCAGCCTCGGACACTTATTAGCTGTGTGACCTTGAGGATATCATTTAACCACTATTTACCTCATTGTAGTAATTTATAAAATATCTCCAAGAGTTGTTAGGAACAAATGAAATAATAATACAAAGTGGCTAGTATCTGGCACACAGTAAGTGCATGATTGTTAGCTATTTTTAGTAAAATACACACACACATATCTGTCTGTCTATTTAAATTTGTCATTATATGTTTTTCTATTCACATTATTTCCTTGAGGATAGAAACTATTTCTTTTCTTTGTATTTCAAGCACCAAATACATGCTGGTCCTTGGTAGGTATGAAATGAATGTTTGTTGATTAATTGATTGATATCTGGGATTGTTGACTATTTCCCTACTTGCTCCCTCTTATCCTCTTTCCCTGTGTAACAGTTTTGAAAATTCAAGAGGAATTTCAAATCTATCCTGTAAAATCAGAAAACAATTAGTCTCTGATTTTTATTTTAAATTAGGTAGTATATAGATATCAACAATTCTACCCTTTATCATCTATTCTTGAGGAATTTTGAGTGATCCTGAAGTGATTTTGTCTAATTATATAGTACTTAATTTAACACTAAATGATCCTGTTCTATATTTACAAACTGTCAAAACTTTTGGAGACTCCATTTTAAAAATATTCTGTGCTTTACTAATAACTTTTGTGTTTGCTTATTTCAACTTCTTCTTGTGCCTGTGAGATCTAAAATGAATTGGTCCGGCTGTGTTAACAACAGTCAGAAACTGTGATGAGTTTTGAGAAACAGTAGATGATATGGATGTTTCTTCTTAATCTTACTAATGGCAATGCTTCAGAGAACTTTAATAAAGCTGTGAAATCAGTTCGCATTTTAAAGATATCCTTCCTAAGAGCAATATTGTTGTCAGTCATCTCTTCTGTTCTCAGTGATAAAGCTTGTGGAAAAGCATAACAAGAGTGAAAGAAAAAGAAAAACCTATAATTCCAAGAAAAATCCCTATCTTTTGTTGAATTAATTGAAAATTGTAGAAGTTGTCAGAAAGTAATTTTCAAGGTACAAAGTGGTATTGACCTTTGATTTTCTTTGGTTGAGTTCTCTTTTTGGTGATGCTTTCCCAGCAGCTGAATTCTCCTAAATACATTCCCTTTATACCAGTTAGTAATTTCTCCAGTTAACAGTGTTTATAAAGACAAAGACAAACATTTAAAACAAAGAAAGGTAAACAAACTTTCTCTCTGCTGAGAGAGAAAGACTTTAGCTTTTCATGATAGACCCAAAGGAGAGAAAGTCTATACAGAATTTCCCTGTTGCCATCTGTTATCTGGGGAATTTCACATCTGTCTCAACACTCCTTATGACTTCCGGCCCACACAGCCTCACTCTGGAGTGCTGACCACATTCTGACTTTTTCCACAAAAAGTTTTTTTGCTCCTCCAGTTCTATGAAGTCTCTTATAGTCCCCTCTGTACAAGCTTTGTGCACCATTTATACATATTAAACAAACAAACAAACAAACAACAAAAAAAAACCACTTCTCTTTGAGTCTGATTTCTTAGACTGATGAAACTGACTTTTTAATGTTGGAGGTAGGGAAAGACTGACCTATTCCTTTTCAATGCTCATCCCATTTTACCATTTTTCTAATTCACTTAAAATATTTTTTTTTATACTCTATGAAGAGATCTCAAGAAATTATTGAAATTTTATTTAGTAAAATAATATTTTTGTTGTTTGTCCTTTTTTTCTGAGATTATTTACTAGACTTTTAAAACCAATATCCTTGTACTTGTAAACAGAAATACTCAGTTTAGAACTTCCAGCTAATTCTTGTGGGAAAAGAATAGGATCAATTCTATTTGTTTTTGGAGGATAAAACCAGAAAAAGTTTGTGGAAACTGCAGAGAGGCAGAAAGTAGTAACTTCTCAATAATTACAACAGTATCAAAATGTAATAGTTTTCCTCAGGAGGTAGTGAGTTTCCTATCTCTGGAAATCTAAAAGCAGAGGTAGAATGATAATTTATTAGGGATTTTTGTGGCCTCGCCTAAATTGGGAATACAGACCACAAGACCCATGAAAACCATTCCAAATTTGGAATTATCTCTGTATTATTAATATCTTGCCATGTTAAAGCAATTTAATGTTATTTTAAGTTATTGTCTTTCTTTAGCACTATTTTCTAAGCTACTTTAATGTTGTCTGGGGAAAGTGGGGAAGCTTTGGGTTTTATTTGTGTGTACTAATCCAGAAGAGTTTTCCATTATGTCCTGTTTCTTTAGATCTAAAATCAAATTTGCATGTGAGCACACTGGAGACACTTGTATTGGACTCATGTACAATATTATGTGAATTTGACCATTGCAGTGCAGGATAATGAGAACAATAGGTCTGACTTGTCAGATGAATTGACTTCAGAAGAAACTAGAGACTGTCTACACAGAACCAGGCAAAAAACTAATGCACACACACACACGTGCGCGCACACACACACACACAGACATACACACACAGACATACACCACCTACGAGTGATGAATTATTATCAAATGATAACACTTTACAACTGGAAAGCTTATCTATTCCAACTCTTTCATTTAACAGTTTGATAAGAAGCATTAAGGTAATAATAAGCAGAGCTCAGATTCATGCTTTTTCTGCATGCAATTGAGACAACATTATTTCAGCACCTTTTTCCTTCCCTGCTACTGAATTTATTGTAATCTGAATTTTGCCTCTTATTTCTTGATAACTCCTTATGAGAATTTATCGGAGTTCCTTATTTTGGTTCTACATCCAATTTAGATGCTGCCTCCTGCCTCTGGACTATTTTTTTTTCCCTCAGATCTACAACTGATCTATTTGATCTGGTTTTGTTCTTTTGGCTCCATGATCCTGACCTGCCCTTAACTTGTACAAGAATTTCTGACTGCTCTCTTCTCTCTTCTCTCTGGGGATATAAACAAACAAAAAGAGAGAGTTTAATATAGATCATGGACCTCACTAAGTCCCTGCTCTTAATCCTCCCCAACTCCAAACCTGCACTTCTTTTTCTTTCTATACAATAGTATATCCACTGTTCTTACACCCATAAGGTTTTTAATTACCCACTCTGATGCCATGGGGGCAAATATAGCTTCGTTTTTGAATTACATATAGGGATTCTTTCAAAATGACTGAGCTATTCAATGCATAATATGAAACAGAACATATCATAGTTATTTGATTTCTATAAACAAAAGAAATAATAAACACAAAACTTACAGGAGTATATTTAACAAATATATAATAGGTTATCAGTAATTTAACTTCTAATTGTAACAGTCTTCATGGAAACTGATATTTAAATCTAATCAAAACATAAAGAAGTTTGAAAGAGTAACAATTAGGCATTTCATATTTCATATCTTCTCTGCACTGTCCAAGTGACTTGTAGTAAAAATCTTCTGCTAAAATGGCCAGGAAGGCTAATTATCTCTTTTATCGAAGTTTTCTCCAAGGGCACTAGAATAATTGCCAACCATTACTCTTCTGCCATCATTCAATTTCAACTCACTAGGATCAACTCAGAATCTCTTTAACTGACATGGTCAACTCCAAGCCTCAACTTGTGTAACTCATGGATATTCACTAAGATTGGGGGGGGGGGGGGGGGAGCAGACAAACCTGACAGATTTAGGTTGGACATTTGGAAGCTTCAGGGTCAGTTTTTAACCATATTTGACTCAGTAATATAAGGCTTATACTTTGAGGGTGATGAAAAGTTTTTTCATTGGCTCCAAAGCCAAGAGAGCTAATGGCCCAAGAGAGATATAAAACTGAACAACTGTCACGACTTTTATCCTTCTCTTTCTTTATGGCTGAGAACTACATGGAAAATGAATGCTTAACACTGATTTCAGAATGGATAGTGGGCAAGGGAAATCTTAATACAGCTTTCCCTAACACTAACTAACCCAGGCAGGCCTTCATGCAACCATAAATACAGGGTATCTAAAGTCCTTATTTTGCTTAATCAAGCTGCCAGATTTGTCAACTAAAAGTGAAAGTGAATTTCAGTCTGGGTGACTTCTTTCATTTTTTTTTTTTTTTGTGTTTTATTTTTAATCCTTATTCTCCTTATTTTTAAAAAGAGAACCAGAATTAAAATTTCACTTATAGGTGGCTACATTTTAATTCAACATTCCTTCTTCCCTCCAAGGCTAAGAATACCTGTTTTAAAAAGTAATGTGAAATAGCTTTTCATCTGATAAAAGGAAGACTGTTGTGAAAACTAAGAAAGCTGGTTAGTGTATATATCATCCTATAAATATAATTGATTCAGTGTTAAAAGATCATAGATTTAGAGTTGTAAGCTATTTTAGAAGGCATCAAGTTCAGCTTTCTCACTTGACCTATATGGGAATTCAATGTAACCCCAGCATTCTATCCACCAGAAGGGCTTCTTCAACTTTTTCTTCTTACAACCCCTTTTCACCCAAGAAAATTTCATGTGACCCTGGGTATATACATATATAAAATAGGTATGCAAACCACCACATTTACCAATAATAAATCATAACTTTGAGATTCTCACATTCAGTTATGAGACACGTTATTGAGTCATGAATTGCATTTTAAGAAGCTGATCACTACAGGACACAGGTCTACAGGTCTAATTTTACATATTATTTTGCTTCTTTTAAACAGGGGCTTTTTGACAATGGATCTGAATCAGTGTCAACTCTATTACTAACCACATGTGGAGTTCTGCCTCATTCATAAATTAGTTTCTTCATCTATAAAGACTATAGTTACAAAATTACATATAAATTAACTTTAAAAAAACATCAATAAACTAATTTTTAGATGAAAATAACTTGCTCTGAAAGGTTAGAGATCAATTGTAATTTCTAGATATAGGGATCTCTTACTAAGAAATTTACCCAATAAAATGGTTCTTTCTCTGTAATTTATAGTCTTATAGAGTTACCTAGAAAAGAAATATCAACCATCCAGCCCTCAGCCACTTCCAACTGTGGGATTAAGATTTAAATGGAATTGAAAAATATTTAACAGGATAAATAAAAATGCAGTAGAACACAGGTGGTGTTTGGATATGGTTTTTAAATTAATATGTGTCCATAGAGTTCATTATCTATAGTTTGGGGTCCTCAGTTTCCATTTGAATTTGACAGCACTTCCCTAGAGGACTAAAAGTTTAAGTGATTTATCTCTACTATGTTACATAGCCAGGATATTCTCTGAGGATAATTGTCTATTCACTACTCTAACCTGTCTCAAATAGCTAGGTCTGAAAGCTCACCTACAAACATATAGCTTATTTCTTCCAGTCACTTTTAAATCAAATATTTATTTTTCTATGATTGTCTGTTCTGGGTTACTCCATGTTACAAATGGCATTGTTATGCTTCATATGGCAGTGGAGCTGGGAATAATGAATGAACACTCTAGGAATCTGATTATTAAATATTTTAACATTATCTTAATTATTATGTATTCATTTGAAAAAAGTTAACTTAGAATATTTGTTGTTTTCCAGGGAAACATATAAAGTGAATTTCCTCTGAAAGAAATTAAATCTTTGAATAGTTAAAGCATTTTGACATTCAATTGTGAATTTCACATTCTTATTGAATATCTCTGGGGCTTTGAACAGTTATTTCCCATTCTCATAGAGGTATCTCTCTTCATTGCTTATGTACCATTCATTATGAATCTCTTTAACTATTATTTAATTTATTTTCATTTGTAGAATTTCTCCTAGTTTTCCTTTGTTTCATTTTGAACCAACTACTAAATAGATGAATAACATGTTTTGGTATATCTGCCACCCCCACCCACCATTGTCATTTCTACTTTAGTTATTTTGTTTGATTTTCTGCAATTTTATTCTCTTAGGGGGAAGATTTTGTGGAAAATTTAAATGTTCAAATTCCAATGGATTGAAGAACATTTCTATGCTTAATAACTACCTTGCTGACAGAGTCTAGGCCATCATACTTTTCTATTTCATTAAAGTCTTTAAACCACTGGTAGTTTAGGCAGGGATGGTATTTTTTGAATCAGTAAATGTTATTTATTATAGATATACCCATCATTTACTAATCAGAATCAGAAGCTTTTAGAAATGTAGAGGCATTCATTAACTTAGAGTAGGCAGTTTGTACATCAAAACTACATGAGCCTAGCAGATAGAGAAAGGGTCTGGGCAGCTTGAATTGGGCATAACTTTTCAGACTAGAGGGCCAATATACTAGTTGACATTCTTATCATTTGGTCATTTAGCAATTAAGTCACAAGACTTATGTTTGCCTGAAGATACTGGCTCTTCACTATAAAGATGATGACTCACCTCTAGGGTCCAGTCATTTGGAGAATGTTAGGGAAAAGATTATTGATATGTCAGTATTTCTATAGCAACACCACATGATGTATCACCACCCATGGAGACTTACCAGTGGTTACCTTAGCAACCTTCACCCTAGACATATAAAAAGAAGACTCCAAACCTTGACTGTTGCTGTGGTAACCCCTCAGTTATCCATGTGTTGAGAAGAATTGGTTCAGGTGACCATGGCAACTACTTCCTGTCTTTTGAAAGTATATGCCAGAAGGAAAAGGAATACCAAAGTTGTGGCCATGTCACTTTTTGTTATTCCCTTATGTAGTACCCTATTCCTCACCCTCTTTGCCCCCTCTCTCACGCCCTTCAAGGACAATACTACGTGGGATAAATAGGTACCGAAACCTAGATGACATGGCTACATTCTTTTTCCTCTATGAAACATAAACTTCAAGTTGCTGTAGAAATTCTTTGATAATAATTTGAACCAAGTACAAATATAGAACAATTTCCCCTTCTCCTTCTGTTAAATGGTTTTGATGATTTTATCTAATTTCTACATAGCTCATTGAAATAAGTAACTTCATGCTGAAAATAGGTTAGACATATTCCTTATCTAAATACACAGGGAGCATTGATGGTAAATAATGAATATGCATACAAATAGGACAATAATATTCTTAAGCAATAGAATCATCAGTTAGGTGCAGTCACCTGGGCTTAATAATCTGCCAATTCCAAAAACTCCATAGTGAGAACCACTTTTGATGTCTTTCTTAGTAGGCGTTTCCTCTTTAAATTTTTATATCCATGTCTCCTTTTAATTCATTCCCCAGAGCCACAAAGTGTCTTTGTAATATTTAACTTAAATTTAAAAGTAATTTAAATGTCATGTTTTCACTTCTCATTTTACTTTCACAAATAATTATAAACTTTTTTACTTCAAATGTTGCCTGTAAAATTTAGTTTTTATCTTGTTTTTCCATCAGGCTATAAAACTCTTAGTCCTTTTTCTTAATAATATTTTTAAAACATAGAAAACAGAGTCTCTTGTATGTAAGCATTGATCAACTATATTCCTAAATAATGTGAGCAGAATGTGTTTGGAGGGGGTTTCTGAATATTGTTACTAGAAGAGGGAAGATAAGAGGAATAATAGCTGTCTTCATTTAGGAGATATATTTGACTTATTCTTTGTATCTTGAGAAATTAGATATTATAGGAAAGTACTTCTTGACTCAGTATGAAAGGAAAAAATTCTAATTAAGGTTATGAAAAATAGAATGGGCAGTCTTGTGAAAGAAATAAGTTGCCTATCATTTGAATTGTTTGTACAAAAAATAGATGAATTCCTAGGATCAAAAATATAGAGAAAATGTGTGCATTAAAATGGTCTGAAATGAATTGTTCTTTGAAAATCCTTCCAATTTTATGATCTTATAATTAATAATAATGAAAACAATAATTTAATTCAAATATACAAATAATTATTAAACACTAAGCAGAATCATTCTAATTCTGGGAATGTAAAGACAAAAAAAGAGTTACCTTCAAAGACTTTGTATTCATTTGGTCAAGCAAGTTGTATAGAGATAAAATAATAAAAACTAACCTTTACTTTAAGGTATGAAAAGTGTATGACATGAATTATCTATTTTGGTTCTCACAATAGCTCTAAGTGTTATTGCCATTTAAGCTGAAGGACATTAAATTAAACCTTGAGGTTACACTAGTTATTTTGATTTCAAGTTCAGCCCTCTTTGCATTCTACTGCGCTGCTGCCATGTGTTTTAGCTAATGTAGAAGGAGAAAACATTTGGGGGTATTCCCCTGAGAGCAGACACCTAAAATATACCTTAGACTTTAAAAAATTATATTCTTCAAACTTTTTAAAGTTGTGATTCCTTTTCACTGAGAAATTATTCTGGGACCCTGGATCTATTGGTATATAAAATATTTATAAAAATCAAACATTAATGATAATAAATCATTATTATGCATTCTCCACATTCAGTTATAATACCCCATATAGTATTTCTTTGAAGCTTAGTGATTATGTCTTATAATTTTCACAAGCCATTCTGATCAAGTGTCATTAGACTAATTTAAGCAGATTATAATGGTCAACTTTTTTAGAGCATAGTGCCAAAATATTTTCAGGAGGTGGCATCTGAATTGAGCACGGAATGGAACTGAGAATTCTGAGTGAAGTAGGAGGATATTATAGGAATAGCAGACAACCTGTGTAAAGGTAAAGAGATGGAAGATGAGGTAAAGAATTCAGAGCCAGTTTGATTGGTAGATAGAGAATATGAAAAGTAATTATATGAATTCATTTTGGAAAAAGTAGCTTCGATCTCAACATTTCCAAAAGTATTAAATATCTTTGTATGTCCTATATTTATATTACATGTTAAAATGAAGATAATATCAAAGTCACAGGGACCTGGCCAGTTAAGTGAATACAGTGTTGGACTTGTAGTCAGAAATACTTGAATTCAAATTCTTCCTCAGACACCTAATAGTTGTAAATACCTGGTAATTCATTTAATCTTGGTATGTCTCAGTTTTTTTTTAATCTGAAAAATTTCCCAGAGTTACTATGAGAACAGTATTTTATGAATTTATAGTGCTAAATAAATGCTAATTTAGTAGTAGTAGTAGTAGCAGCAGCAGCAGCAGCAGCAGCAGCTAGTATTAGTATTAGTAGTATGTTTTACTCTGTCATAGAAAGTATGATGGGAATTATAAGGACAGGAATTTGATTTAGAAAAGCTGTCTTTGAACCCAGCAGCAACAAATAGCCTCCAAAGCAGGCCCATTGCACAATGTTTTCATGAGAACTTCTCTTTTTATTCTTCCAGATTTAGGTTTTTCTGTAACTGTGAAACTGGATCTTATAAAATGATGCCATACAATGATTATGAGGGCTTGTTTAGTTTCTTAAAAATTGAAAAGCTAATTTTCATATTTTCCATAGCATTAATGGTGAATTCTTTACTCATAAATCAGGACTACACTCTCATTTCTTTCACTTAAGAGAAGTATTTTGCTCATGAGCAATTAAGTATGTAGACTCTAGACTGAGCCCATTTGTCCTTGACAGATGGAATCTTTTCAACATTTCTCTCCAATGAGAGAACAGCACTAACATTTTTTCTTTCCTATAAAAAGTGCTAAATTTTCTCTATTTAAGATGTCTAGTGGTCATGGCTTGATTCTCCCCTTTCCCCTAGTACTTTGGTTGGCTGGGGACATTGTATTTGTTTTCATGCAGTCTCTGGAGAGTCAAAATCATATCTTGTTCCAAAGTAGAGGGAGAAAGTTCAATCTAAAGCTGTCCCTGCTCCAAGATGGTCTAAGGAATAGAGTTCTGGACAGGAAAGTTCTCTTTTTTGCCAAGAAATTCCAGTGTGACAGGATTGGGAGTTACTTTCAAGAATGCTGGTGACACCAAGTGTAACTCCATAAAAGGATAAAAAGGTTGTGATTTCAATAGTTAAATGTCTAGAGATGTTGGGTAGATGAACAGGGTTAAGGGACAGAGATAATTAAAAGTTGAGCTTTCCTCTAGAACCTCTATTGTAAGTACAATAATGTTTTTTGTAGCTATGAGGTGTGGTGGGTGAAAGATGAAGTGACTGAGAAGGCAAAGGTTTGATCTTCGGAATACATTGATTTATTAAGCAATACCTGTCACTTGTCCAACAAATTGAGACAAGACTCCTTCCTCAGCTTAGACCTGGATTCTGAATACAGGGAGAGACAGACTTTTATACATTAAAAGCAGTTAATTAAATAAGGTCAATTAATTGAAAAAGAAACAGTACAACATTAAGCAATCTGATTTCTAATTGGATGAAAGATTAGGAGCTTTCCAGATTGGAAGGGGTAGAGCAAACAGGTGCAATTCCCTGAATTTAGGAAAAAGACATGTTCTACTCCTTCCAAATGCCTGTGAAATGACTATAGATCATGTAAACATTAACTGATCAGTATGTTACCAGTTTTCAGATAAGACATATGGGATGCTTGAAATATGAAATTGTGAGAAAACTTGGATCAATCTTTGGATTTGACTGGATTTTTTGATTGGCATAATCTGTGTCTTTGGTTAAAGGTAAGTATCAGGGAGAGGTAATCCAACTTCCTAGCTACATTGAATCATGTTCAAACAATACAAAAAGGTTTTTTTTCCTCTGTCTCTCAATTGAATAAAGTTTTGTTACAAAGCAGAGGTAGGATTATACTCATAATTGAATAGAAAGGGAACTAAACTAGCTCCAGAATTGAGTCACAAGATGGAGCCAGTGTGATTCACTCAGTTCTTACAATTAATTCATTTGCTGTCGTAGAGTTCTAGTTTCAACCAACCATGAACATGAACAAAGATGAACTTTTTTGTTTGGGTCTCCAATACACAATCCTGTAGTAGATAAATGAAAACGTTTACTGCTGTCTCTAGACATAGGTACTTTGGAGCCCTGAAATCTAGGCACTGGCCTTAAAAAGCTAGTTTCTCTTTTTAGCTCTATGCTTTTATCCCAGAATTCTCCAAAATAAAAATTTGATTATAGTGCATGTCTAGGCTTCTGTTAGATATTCTGCTAGATACTCAACGTAAGACATGGGTTTTGAATGTGGGGAAGTCTTTATTTTATTCTTACAGAAAATGTCTAAAACGCAAAGGCTTGACAGCTCCTGAAGAAATGCAAACACATAAAACACTCAAATAGATTCTTAGAAGGAAATCAAATTTGAGATTATTTTTGAGGCAACACTTTGTCATTCAGATGAGTCTCTCACACAGTCTTGTATAATCTTCCCAAACCTTTTAGTATACCACCTTGTAGTTTTAGCTTCCCCCAGAATGTAAACATACTCTGAGAATGATGAACAAGACAATTGTGTGTATGTTTTTTTTTTTTTTTAACCAGATTTGTATTGTGTGAATAACTTTTTGTTTTTTCCTGCTTTATTTTTCTTATTACTTTTTGATGCCTTTCTCTTTGTGGTTTTCTTAGGAACTAGATCTCAAAGCATATCAGCTTCCTCCCACACTTGCTAATTAATAGTTCACTAGCCGGGGTTTTTCTTTGCCCTGAATGAATTCTTGGTGACCAGATCTGGCTCCAGCTAAATCTGTTGTTAATATTTCCCTCAGGCTTGGTGGAGTGCTATTCAGCCCCCTTTTATCTCCAAGGATGATTTCCTGCCCTTGTGACTGTCTCACTGTTTTTTTTTTTTTTGTTGTTGTTGTTTGTTTGTTTGTTTTGGTTTTTTGTTTGTTTGTTTTGTTTTGTTCGTTTGTTTCTCAGTTCTCTGATTTTGAGAGAAGTTTGAGAGTTGTGGGGACCCAGCAATGTCTAGTATGCCATCTTTTTTCTTCTGTGATATAGAATCCAACACATAGACATTTATCTCCAAGTAGATTGCTGCCAAGGAACCATGTAGACCATCATCTTCTTTCTCCAGAGAGTATAGTGCATCAGAATATGTTTTTCTACAGAAATCTGGATCTAATGCATAATTTTAAATAAAGGAATTGTTGAAAACATGGGATTACACTCAAAGAAATTCCTAAAGTTGTTCTGGAGATCTCCTTTCTCTGTATAAAAGGATAGATTCCAGGATCACTGGAAGGTTTCAAAATCTTATTTCCCCAAAATATGGATGGGAGATTGAGGATTAGGGACAATGTCATTGAACTCCTTCCTTTATCAGGAAATATGAAAATACAGGTTTACCACTGTCATGTGCTTCCATTGAAATCCTTCATCAGATGATCCTAAGGGAAGAAAGCTGCACATCAGAAATAACTTCTCAATTCCATACTTCCTTTGCAGGTCTATACTGCTTTGCTCCAATTTATATTTTGAGCATGAAGGATAGGAAAAGGAAAAAGAGAGAGAGAGAGAGAGAGATAAGGAGTGACAGAGAGAGACAGAGAAGAAAAGAGGAGAGTGAGAGTATGAAAGATAGAAAGGAGGACAGAGAGACAGAGACAGAGGAACAGATAGAAAAGAGCTACCTAATCAGTGTAATACCAGTCAACATGCTCATATTCTATTGGCCTCTGTAAATTATTACATCCATTGGAGAAACTCTTTTATTGACAATGACATTCTGTTCATCTCCTTTATACTTGATTGTCATTGTATACTGGATTCAAAAAATCTTTAGAAAGTAGACACATACTTCTTTGGTAGGTTATTGTCACATTTTCCCAAAAGAATCCATGTATGGTTTTGTGTGAACTCCCAATGTTCAATTTTTAAATCTATTTCTCACCACTATCATTTGTAAGAAAATTGTGTATAAGAGTTAAAATCTAAACATAAATGGTATAGGTTGTTTTGTTCATCCACTAATTCTATAATTCTATGGAAGGGGAGTGATTAAATTAGTCTGGTATGAAATATTCTTCATAACCTAACCAAAAGGCCTATTGCTTATGATTCTGTAAACTTGAAAAAGGAAAAAATCCTTATAAGTTTCTCAATGTTTTATGTTATTTTTGGTAGTAAATATTGACTCAAGGGAATTTCACCCTGACTTCTCATTTTCACCAATAATAATTACAGGCTTTTTATCCTCTAACATTTTTCTTGGTTTCATTCACCATTCTTTCACCACTCAGAAAGAAAGGGTAACCTAAGTTCATGAAATCTATCCATTCTTGTTTAGTGGGAACTGAAATAAAAATATAAAAAAAATGGATGGCTATTCTCAGACTTCATGTTGCTTTTTTTTTTTTTTTTTTAAAGCTAATTTATTGTTCCATTTGACCTCCCTTTTTATTACATTATGTGCATTCATTGTTTGGGTTGATTTTTCTAGACTTGACATATTTTGACTTAGAAATAATGTTATTTTCCTCATTTTGCTATTCCTGTCTCTTTTCTAAGACTTTAGAAAAAGACTTTTACTTTTTATTTTAAAACATTGAAAATAAATTTAATCCCCCAAATACATTCTTAGCAAAAAAAAAAAAATATTTGATTGAATGTTTATTTGCACCGATATAAATGTAAAAAAAAATGCTTCTTTTTCTTATCTGAGCTTATAAACTCAGAGATATTTCTCATTTTATAATTTTTAAGAAGTTTAGTTATGATATTTTAAAACTATTTAGGCATCCTATTTTTTCATTCATTAAATGAGATGGATCTATTGGTCTCAGTATTTTTCTCAGAAGCATAGGTTATCATCTTATTACTTCAGCATGATCCAAATTCATTTTCTTCCATTAATCCTCCATAGAAGAACTGGGTTCACACAAGTTGCTGGTGGTTTTCTTAATGAACTGCAGTGAAAAAAATTGGTAACCCATGAAATAATTTTTCTCCCGCTTCAGTTTATTAATTGGAACATTGCAATCTCATCTTCTCCTCCTCTGACAATCCCATACCCCACACCCAACCAAGCACTCTTAGCTTCTGATAGTTTAATTTGGCACTTGCCAGCCTTTTGGCACATTAGTCACCCATTAGACTTGAAGTTGATTTATAAATTTTGGTCTCATATACTCAAGGGGAAAGAGTTGGTGAAGCATGAAGGAACAAGAAAACCTACCCACTACTTATTCTATAAATATTATTAAAATCTTCCCCTCAAATAAAAAAGGAAAATTTTCTGAAAGAACATGTATTCCCTCCATTTGATTCAAATCCATTCATTCTGAAACTACAAAATTGATATCTGATCCAACCCCAGATTCTTGCTCCTTTATTTCATAGCTAAAAGCTTTAAATCATACTTAATTAAATAAAAATTATTAAATACCTACTATCTCCTAAGCCCTGTTCAGTAGCCTAAAGGAAATACTTCTTGTACTTCAAAGATGTTTATGATTTTCTTGGCAGTGAACATGGCAGTCTTCCCTTCCTCTGAACCTTAGTAGATGGACTGTTTTCTTGAATTACTGAGCTCAAAAATATCAATCCTTGGTAATGAATATAAATGGTAAATTCTGGTAATGAATTTATCTCAGCTTACTTTTGTGGGTCATCAGATAGAAACATTCCATCTATTTTCAGATGGATATGCAAAAGACATTCCAGCTGAATAAAACCTACCAAAATTTATGTTCCATTGGTGTATCCTTTGGGAATTTAGGGTCATTTACATGCCACAGTGAGGAATATGAATAGGACTACAGTAGAGAAGAAGGTAAGAAAGATACTAATATAAATCAGAAATGATCTTTTCCCTCCAAGAGCTTCTATTCCAAATGACTGCCAACTTTATATAGCTCTATCAAGA
This sequence comes from Sarcophilus harrisii, assembly GCF_902635505.1. Taxonomy (NCBI): domain Eukaryota; kingdom Metazoa; phylum Chordata; class Mammalia; order Dasyuromorphia; family Dasyuridae; genus Sarcophilus; species Sarcophilus harrisii. The sequence continues at coordinate 482,577,494 of NC_045428.1, read as the reverse complement.
TCATAAAGAACTACACATATATTATCTTACTTGATCCTCAAAATAATCCTATGAGATTTGGACTATTACTGTCCCCTTTTACAGATGAGGAAACTCAAGTTGAGAATAGTTAACTGTTTTGTCTATGGTCATATATCAAGTAAAAATGTAAGTGATAGAGTTTGAGCTCAGGGCTATCTGACTCTATTTTCAGCATGTTATCAGCCTTATCACCACCTAGTCCTCAAGCAGGAGAGTTAATACTTCAGTATAAAAATTTAGGAATATAATGTAGAATATAAATATCTAAGGGAAATACAAAGTCCTCTGCATAAATACTAATAAAATTGAGGAGATTAGGAAAGATCTCATGAAGGAGGCAATAAAAGCTCATGAAGGAGGAGGTTTGTTTACATTTATAAAATTCATTTCTAACAGTTTACATTTGTAAAATTCAGACATTCCCCCCCCCCAATCTGATTTCTGAGAAAAATAATGTTCTTTGGAGATATTTCCTATATTCAGAGGACCATTTTGTAATGTTTACATTTTTGTAATATTTATATTTTGTAATTTACAGTTATGGCTTCTAAAATTATCTCTGTCCTTTGCTCTGTGTAGCTTTTGTCCAGAGGATCTGATAATTAATACATTTCTGGCAATAGTATATAGTCTGAATTTATCAAAATCTCAAATGATTTCCAGGTATATGTTGGAGAAAAAATAATTCTCCCATTTGAGGATATTCTAAGGGTATTCTAAGATCATATCAATTTTTCACAATATATTTTTCTAGACTAGAGATTCTTAATCCTTTGTATGTCTTTGGACATCTCAATTTTCAATTATAGCTTAGTGCAAATGAAGGCATAATTTTTTTCCCATCTAAGTTTACGGATCCCCTGAAACCTATCCATGGACACCAAGTTCATAAACTCTACTTTGAAGTTTCTTAAATTTGTGATCTAGCATGTAAAATCATGATGTAGCATGTAAAAAGCTTCCTGTAGATTTGTGAGCAAGTCTTTTCATTTGTTTTGAAGACTGGTAGATAAAGAAATTTCTTTTCCTTTTCTTTTCAAAATAGGATTAAAAAACTAATTTTGCTTTCTTAATTCCATTTACTCTGAAAAATTTCTCCAAGGCTGACAGAGTTGCCATGGGATCACTCCTTTATTTTCCCTCTGACATATCCCCTCTTGTAAGATAACATATCATCAGACCTATAATGTGATACCCAGTCAGCATAATTTCAGCAGCAACCATCTTGACCATCTTCTCACTTTGCCAATTCTGACATAACCTGCACGGATAATGTGAACCATGCATTTGTGGAATAGACAGTAGGTTATTGTGTAACCAATATCCAACTAATGGGCATGTTTCTTGGTCATCTTTTTTCTTTAGTAGAGTCAACCTATGATCAAGTAACATTTTGGCTTTCTTTTCCTTCACAGGATAGTCCTACATTCCTAGATTCTTCTTCCTCTTCTTCCTCCTCCTCCTTCTCTGGCAATTGGAGTTAAGTGACTTGCCTAGAGTCATATAGCCAGGGCATGTTAAGTGTTTGAGACCAGATTTGAACTCAGGTCCTCCTGACTTTAGGACTGGTGCTCTATTCACTCCAGCTAGCTGCCCCTCTTTATTCTTTACAATTTTGGAAACTTTCTTCACTCCAAATAACTACCCAAATGCCAAGTCTTGTCAATTTTTACCTGTATAACATCTCTGATATCTGTCCTTTTTTTTCTACTCACATAAGCACCAAATTAGGTCAGGCCTTCATTAACTCTCAAATGAACTGTTGTAATAGACTTACTAATTGATTCTCCTTATTCTGTCTACTTCTGGCTCCCATTCTCTACAAAGGGGCAAACTATTCTTTTTAAAGTATAAGTATGTAGCATCATGTCATATGTATGCTCAAGAACCTTCATTGGCTGCTTATTGCCTCTGGGATTTTACATATAGATAATAGATAAAATCTAAATATATTATATATGCATATATTAAAGTCCAAATATAATTATATATGTATCTCTCTCTCTGTAGATTCTGTCTATATTATATATATATATATATATATATATATATATATTTGTTCATTAGTGGCATTTAAAATTTTTTACAGTCTGACCTCTGTCTATCTTTTCTGACTTATTTTACATTATTTTTCTTCATGATTTCTCAGTTTTAGCCTAAAGGAACTGTTTACTGTTCCCCAAACTTGGCAGTTCATCTGTTCTATACACTCCTGCCCCAAACTATGCCTTAGCACAGTTTGACTCCACAGACTTCACTTCTTGGAATCTTTAATTTCCTTTAAATTTCAGCTCAGGTGTAATTTCTTATGCAAAGTTGTTAATGATTTCCTTAAAATCTTTCTCATTCCTAAAATTAGCTCATATCTATAGTATACTGTAAGCTCCTTGGGGGTAGGAACTGCCCCCCCTTGTTTTTCTATCCTAATGTTTAGGATTTATTTTGCTTATTGAATTTAATTGAACTCATGAAATTGGCTTGTTCATTTTTGTATTTGTTGATGTTGAACAACTATTACCCCAAATGTCTCTCTTACTCTATTTTTCTTCAGATTTTTTCCAAGTTTTTAACTTTACTGTCCCATAATACATGAAATCACATTTGAAAAGTTAACCAATAACATAGCTTAAAATTACTATAGCTCTTATAAGGATCATTTCCTATTATTTTGCACTTTCTATGTTTTCCATCTTTTTAAAAACTTTGTTGTGTTTTTAAGATTTTTGCCCTGCCTATTTCTAAAAGTGACTTGAACTGCTTTATTTGTTAGTTGTTTCACAAAACAATTTTCCAATTGCATTTTAAACTTCTCAAAGGTGATTCAATGACTTTATTTTCTATTCCTTTTTTATCACTTATAAAGGCTTACTAGTGCTGGACAACCAGGAGGTGTTTGTGAATTAATTGAATTTAGAGAGTTGGTGATTTTAAAATAAATCAGAGGTTTTTTATCCTGAGACAGCATTCAGAGAATATATATATAGGGGGCTGAAAGAATGTGAATGTTACAATGACTAACTATTGATAAAGCTTAGAGGTGAAATTTGAGTTTATAACTGTTTGTAAAGAAGGAAGAGCCTGGTTTAGAGGAAAGAGCAGGGACTTCAATCTGACTCCAGGGCTATCTACCACTTTGGATATATAACCTTTTAGGAAAATCACTGAATTTACCTTGCTTCAGTTTCCTCTTTTGTAAACTAGGAATAATACACCTATTCTACTTGCTATATATAATTGTGTTGAGAACGTAAATATGATAATAGATTTGAGTTTTTAAAAATAAAAGCACTATAGAATAATTAGGTTAACTATTAGTTGTAGATTAGAAAGTTCACTGGATTTGGAATGAGAGACCTTTGGATTTTGAATCCCAACTCTGTTCCCTGTGACTTAGAACAATAATTTTGTCTTTCTGGGTTTTATTCCTTATCTGTAAAATGAACAAAAAAGGAGTACATGGCCTCTGAGATCCCATACCACTCTATAAAATCCTGTAGAACTAATTAAGCAAAGTCATATCTCCATTTTCCATGGTAATGGAGGTTACTTGAATTTATGTCTCTTGAATTCATAACTGTAAAAACAATTATAACTTAAAATATAGCCCATTTTTTATAGTTTACAAAACACTTTTCTCATAATAATAATGTGAAGTAGGTATGTGTTATCATTCCCACTGTACAGATGTCAAAACTGAGTTTCAGAGAGACAACATGAGCTGCCCTGCAACATGAGATCTAAAGCTCAATTCTTCTGATTGTAGGCATAAGTATCCTTTACAATAAAACTACAAATAAAGCCATAAGCAATTTATCCAATTTCAGTTCCCATTTAACAAATGAGGAAAATGGAGAAATTGCATAGACAATTAAATTTACTCATAGTAATGATGGAAAAGTGGAAACTAAGATTTCTTTCTCTTGAGCCCTAATTTAGTAAATCTTCCACTAAATCAAACTGTTTTTAAAAGCAAATTATATCAGGATAATGAGAAATAAAACTTATAGGATCAGCTAACCAACTTTTCCAAAATGATTATACTTGTTAGGATTAGTACTTAAAGATCAATAATTATCAAGTTTGTTTGCAGCAAGTTCTATATGTTACTGAGAGTTACTCAGAAGAGAATAAAATATTTTTTTTAAAAAAACATTCAGTTTTGTGATAGATGAAGACCAATACTCAATGAAAGGATTTGTGTTGAAGATGATTGTAGATTTGTTTGACTTCCTCACAGGAAAGGAATGAGAATTTTCCAATTATGTTTTAATTTTTTAAATTGTTCTAAATGTTTTACACATTTTTTGAAGGCTCTTTGGATCATGTTGGGTCAGTTCTGTCTTTAGTCTCACATTTCTGGCATAGATTCCTGGGAATATGAGGAAAGATCATCTCAGAATGTTCCAGTTGGCTGGAAATATGGAAACATCTGAGAGGTTTGCTGGTCAAGTCCAGCAGAAGCAGCAATCCTGCTGAAAGCTGATTTTTCAGAGTCATCTCAGGATATGGGAAACTGAGTTCAGTGAAAATGGAAATAATGATGAGAAACCCACAAACAAGTTTTAAAAATAGGTGACTTGCATGCCCTATCCCTGGCTTTTCCCATGGTGTCACATAATTTTAATAAATTGTGTGTTGCTTATGGTGAAGCAGGCTGATGTAACATGGGATTGTGTAATCTGACACCTCTGACAACTTTCAAGCATATTGCATGCATGTATACTTGATTTTTTTTTATAGTCAGACTATATCATTGTAACTTTAGGAAAGAATTCAGAAAATACAATAAATATCATTTATCAAAACTGACCTCTCAATCCTGTCAAATCTCATAAATTCTGGCAAATTGGAAAAGTTGTCATTATATCCAATTTACTGATGAGGAAACAGGCTAAGAAAAAAGTGAATTGTCTGTCTAAGAGTTTCAGAGGTAAAATTGAACTTAACTGTATCTGATGACAGTGTAGCACTTTGTTCATTATGTTGGGTAAAATCATCATGCTTCTATGTTTAATATTAATAACATTATTATTATATTGATTATATTAATATTTAATAACATTCCCAAATGAGTGATATCTTTTGGTCCATAACTGTATGAGGCAAAAGCATACAGTTATCCAGGGCAATTAAAAGATACAAAATCCAGTCTGGATTGTTTGATATATAAAACAAAAGTTATTTAATTAAGTGCATTAAGAAAAAAAAAAACTTTTCGGATTTTTTCCACTTTTTTTTTGTGGTGGTGGACAGTCCTAGTCTTTTTTAGACTAGCAGAATTCTCTTTACTACATAGTCACTTACCCTTTTGCCTAGTGCTTTTTAATTTTCATGTCTGTAATTAATCTATATTACTGTTACCTTTCTTGAAGTCCTTCTCTCATGCTTCCTTGAAGCATAAACGTGACCTGGTTCTCAAAGGCTCTGCCAGTGAAGATAAATATAATATATTATATATATTATATTATAATTATATTATATATATTATATTATATTATATATATATTATATTATATAATGAAGATATAGAGATAAATATAATGGCAATTACAATATGATCTTGCATTTGTATAATGCTTTATTGACCTGAAAAATGATTTGAGTACATTATGTCATTGGAACTACACAGCAGCCTTCTGAAGTAGGTGCTATTATATTCTTAGTTTTATTAATTAGGAAAATGAAACCCATAGAAGTTGAATGACTCACCTAGGATCACATAGTTTATATGTTTTTGAGGTCAAATTTGAACCCAGATCTCCAAAATCTGTCTCTTTTTAGCATCCTTTTTTTTTTTTGACATTGTCTATGTTTTATTATATTTTTATTTATTTGTTAAACATTTCCCTATTAGCAGAAACTATGCCATCTAAGAAACTAAGAGGCAACTCTAGTTAATTTTGACATAAGACCATTTAATTATTCATAATAATATCATTGAATTATAACAACTGTTGAATATATTATGTTAGCAAATATATTTTATATAGCAAATTTATATTGATATAATACAGTTTATATTATGTCATGTTATTTAATTAATAACATTGGTGAATAATTAGGTTGATAATTTGAATTGTAAGATATCAAACATTCTAGTTTCCAGTTCTGCTTACCTTTATCAGGCTGTCTGTGCTCTATGAGCAAAGCAGAATTTAAGTAACTCAGAAGTAAGGTGAGATGCAACTGGAAAATCTATCCTAAATATTGATATGGAATATTAGTGTCTGATCAATGGTAGAGCATTCTGAGCTTGTACTGATCTGATCAGCCACAGCTGAACACATTGTAACTTGGCAGACATAGTGATGTCATATTCGTCCTCTTTGAGAATGAAGGACAACAATCAACTATTCTTCCAGTTTAGCACTGTTCCTTGAATGTAATAAGAAGGCACTTACTAAATGCTTATGGCAGTATTTACTAAGGCCCAAAGCTCTGATAAACAAATGCAGTGAAATCAGATAAGGAGTAGTAATATCTATATGGAGGTATATTAGGAGAATTGGGAGGAAGATGAATCTTGAGTAGGTCTTCAATAGATGAGGAAGGTGAGAGAGGACATTCAAGGATTCAATAATTAGAGCAATAAATTTTATTCTAGAGTTAAACAGAGTACCTGAGACTGTGATAAATTGGGCCTTTGTGTCATTGCCAGAGCTGATTTGAATGATTATAGTTCTTGTGAAAGCTATAAATTCTATTTTGAAAAAACCCAACAAATAAAAAAGCCCCCAAAACACAAAACCCCTCAAGTTAATTTAATGTATTTCATTACCCACAGCTTGTTGCTCATAATTTGGCATAAGGCTGCAGTTTTTGTGTTTGCAAAATATAGTTCATTTGCTTTATACAAAGATAATTTTTAATGGCATATTGAAAAATTAGATACTATTAGTACAGTTTGGTTTCTTTTGTGAAAATCTCAGATATAAAACCCTTGGGGTTTTCTAATTTTAATTTCTACTTATAGTCAGCTCTTGCATATTCAGGACTGACAACCAAGTCTGAGAATTGCCTGAATCTCCTACTTTTCTCCTTCCATACTTAGCTTTGCACCCTTCCCCCATTGTTTATTTAGCTACTAATTAACACCTATCTGTGAGAGCAGAGAGTGTGAAACTTAAATCAGTCAGTTTTACTACCTGTTATCATACCTGATAAAAAGATTTTATTGAGAGGAGGTGGAAAGGCTCCAGCTGAAATGAGGTTTGGGATTTTCTGTGGCTTTCAGAGTTGGCAGTGTTCCTTCTGAAAAGAATTATATAGTAGCCATCTAGCGAGCTGGCCAACACCATCATAAAAACCATCCATTAAGTTTCTTTATGATGCATCCTTCTCTCTCTACTTAACACTAACTTTAATCACAGTTTGGAGGTGACCCTGGATTTTCAAAGCTGTGCCAGGTCCTAGCAAGCTGAAAAGAGTAAATGGTGAATCAAGATAGCAGAAGCTCAAGTACCAGATGATAACTTGTTTTTATCTCAATAACTCATGACAACAATCTTTTAAAGTTTGGAGGTATTGCAATTTACATGAGTAGAATGAACTGTGATGTTAATGAAAACATTTATTTTTTAAATGATTGTAATGATGATTAGGGTTGTTTTGGAATTTGGTGAACTATCTGATTTAGTTCCTTTTTCTTCCATTCACCCCTAATTTAAAAACATTCAGTAACTTAATGTTGTCCTCAGATTAGCTTAGGTTCTTTCCACTAGTGCTTTATTGTTTCCTTCCTGAGTGGGACCCCACTACTAGAGTTTTCTCAAACTCCTTTCCTCTTCTTTCCTTAAAATGCACCGGTTTCAGTCCCATTTCTTTAAGCTTCTGATCTCTGTGAGGTAACAGGAGTCAATATAATAGTATAGGATAAGATTTTTTCCCCTCTTGATTTGGAATTGAAATTTCATTGGCATAGGGAACTTCTAGAGAGGGAACTCCCTTTAATAGATTATCAATTGTTCCACAATTATGTTTAGAGTTGCCCCAGGTCACTAAGAAAATAAATGACCATAAAGTCATTGCTATGGCCATAAAGTCAATGCTAAGTAAGAGGCAAAGCTGGAAACCAGGTCTTCCTGACTCTAATGCAAGTTCTCTTTCCCATACTCCCTTCTACCTCTCCAGCAGGATGCATTAATGGGTATTATGTTAACACTTCCACAGGAGGTTTGTTTTGATTTTAAACAATTTTTCAATGACCTTTATAGGAGTGATAGTACTTATCACCTCCCCTATAGGCCATTTTGAAGATAACCTGTCCAACCCAGGTATTATCCTTCAGAATTGTTTTATAACCACTGGGAGAGATGCCAACAAAGTATCTACTGTAAAAGAAATTCTTCAATATTTGACTCAAATATTTTACCCTTATATAGTCCCATACTGATTCAACACCTATGTTGTTGAACAACAAAAAACACCTATGTAATCTGTGTGTTTATATTCACAGATATGTATACATATGTAGACATTCATATTCTTCTTGCTCCTTCTGAGCCCCTTTGAGGTGCACATTAATATATATCACAAAACATTAGCATGACTCCTATCTGGAACATCCAGTTTAGTCTGTGTCCAGACTATAAAAGTTTATAAAATCTTAGGCTGAAGTGAAAGGGACAAAGTGTGGGAGAAGGTGGTAGTCCTTTTGAATTTGGCTTTAGTCAGATCAAACCCGTAGTACTGTTGTTGAGGTGTAGATCGAATGTTGAGGTCTAGATTTGGGGTACCTAAGTGAAATTAGGGTTTAGTTAAGGTCTAGTGGCCGGTTTGGGGTACAGGGAGTCAAACAGAGTTCCCCTGCAACCCCCTTGGATTCAGCGCAAGGATACAGCGGTATATGTGGTCTAGTAGCGGCATGAATTCCCAATAAAAGCATTTATTGGCCAGGAGAGCTAGATTGATAAAAGAGGTTTATTATTGAGTTTAGAAATAGGAGATAGGTGAAGGTAGAGACAAGGAGGGCACTGGACAGAGGGTGCAGTGGACAGAGGGTCCTCACATGGCGACCATGTTTGGAATCTCTGCAAAGAGGGGTTCCCAGCATGGCCCTTTTAAGTCAGAGACTTAGCTCGAGGGGCTTTGGGGTGTAGCCCCAAAGTTGGCTCAGATCCGGGTGGGGCTGGGACAGGTCTGGACCTTCTATTGGAATTCAAAGGGACCAGGATTTGTGAGTCAAAGGGTAATTTACATTAACTAGGGGGAGTTGGGAATCAAAGATTGGAATCTTTCCCGCATCACTGTGATCCCTTCTGAGTACTTTATCATAGAAAAGATATATTGACAAACTAACAAAAACATATAAATGATTATGCTACTAGGAATCATATCATATTATGGTCTGCTGAAAACGTTGGGATATTTAGTCTAGCAAAGAGGAGTCTTTTTATTTATTTTTTTATTTTATTTTATTTTTTTAAATAACTTATTATTGACTGAACTCATGCCAGGGTAAATTTTTACAACATTATCCCTTGCACTCACTTCTGTTCCGATTTTTCCTCTCCCTCCCTCCACCCCCTCCCCCAGATGGCAAGCAGTCCTATACATGTTAAATAGGTTACAGTAGATCTTAGATACAATATATGTGTGCAGAACCGAACAGTTCTCTTGTTGCTCAGGGAGAATAGGATTTAGAAGGTATAAATAACCCAGGAAGAAGGACAAAAATGCAAGCAGTTTACATTCATTTCCTAGTGTTCTTTCTTGGGATGTAGCTGCTTCTGTCCATCCTTGATCAATTGAAATTAAGTTAGATCTTCTCTTTGTTGAAGAAATCCACTTCCATCAGAATACATCCTCATACAGTATCGTTGTTGAGGTATATAATGATCTCCTGGTCTTGCTCATTTCACTCAGCATCAGTCCATGTAAGTCTCGCCAATTCTCTCTGTATTCATCCTGCTGGTCATTTCTTACAGAACAATAATATTCCATAACATTCATATACCACAATTTACTCAACCATTCTCCAATTGATGGGCATACATTCATTTTCCAGCTTCTGGCCACTAAAAACAGGGCTGCCACAAACATTTTGGCACATACAGGTCCCTTTCCCTTCTTTAGTATCTCTTTGGGATATAAGCCCAGTAGAAACACTGCTGGATCAAAGGGTATGCACAATTTGATAACTTTTTGGGCATAGTTCCAAATTGCTCTCCAGAATGGCTGGATGTGTTCACAATTCCAACAATAATGTATCAGTGTCCCTGTTTTCCCACATCCCCTCCTACATTCCGCATTATCTTTCCCTGTCATTCTAGCCAATCTGACAGGTGTGTAGTGGTATCTCAGAGTTGTCTTAATTTGCACTTCTCTGATCAATACTGATTTGGAACACTCTTTCATATGAGGGGTAATAGTTTCAATTTCATCATCTGAAAATTGTCTGTTCATATCCTTTGATCATTTATCAATTGGAGAATGGCTTGATTTCTTATAAATTAGAGTCAATTATCTATATAGTTTGGAAATGAGGCCTTTATCAGAACCTTTGACTGTAAAAATGTTTTCCCAGTTTATTGTTTCCCTTCTAATCTTGCCTGCATTAGTTTTGTTTGTACAAAAACTTTTCAATTTGATATAATCAAAATTTTCTATTTTGTAGTCAATAGTGATCTCTAGTTCTTCTTTGGTCATAAATTCCTTCCTCTTCCACAGGTCTGAGAGGTAAACTATCCTATGCTCTTCCAATTTATTTATAATCTCATTCTTTATGCCTAGATCATGAACCCATTTTGACCTTATCTTGGTGTATGGTGTTAAGTGTGGGTCAATGCCTAGTTTCTGCCATACTAATTTCCAATTTTCCCAGCAATTTTTGTCAAATAACGCATTCTTATCCCCAAAACTGGGGTCTTTGGGTTTGTCAAACACTAGATAATTAAAGTTATTGGCTGTTTTGTCCTTTGAACCTAACCTATTCCATTGATCAACTAGTCTATTTCTTAGCCAATACCAGATGGTTTTAGTAACTGCTGCTTTATAATATAATTTTAGATCTGGTACAGCTAGGCCACCTTCATTTGATTTTTTTTTTCATTAATTCCCTTGAAATTCTTGACCTTTTGTTTTTCCATAAGAACTTTGTTGTTATTTTTTCTAGGTCATCAAAATATTTTTGGGGAAGTCTGATTGGTATAGCACTAAATAAATAGATTAGTTTAGGTAGTATTGTCATCTTTATTATATTTGCTTGCCCAATTCAAGAGCATTTAATATTTTTCCAGTTGGTTAGATCAGACTTAATTTGTGTGGAAAGTGTTTTGTAGTTTTGCTCATAAAGTTTCTGATTTTCCCTTGGCAGATAGATTCCTAAATATTTTATACTATCAGTAGTAAACTTTAAATGGAATTTCTCACAAAGAGGAGTCTTAATAGGTGCCTTTTGAGAGCCTGAGGGAACATCATATCCAAGAGATAGGGATTAGGTTAGGTGTTCTGTTGGGCACCACAGGACAGAACTAGGAATGATGGGTGGAAGGTAAAGAAAAGCAGATTTTGGCTCAATATAAAGAAAAGGCATTTAGAGAGTTACAAAAGTAGAATAGGCTGCCTTTGGAGTAGTGACTTATTATTCAGTAATTTAAAAGTAATTTAAAAGGCTTGGTGATCATGTTAGGAATGATGTAGAACTGATTGCTGTTGAAGTATAAATTCAATTGGGTGCTCTCTGATATTTCTTCTAGCCTGCATTCTTAAGTCTTGGAATGTTTAATGTTCTGGTAGAATGGGAGAGGGAATTTAGTATCCTGAAGAGAGGGCTACTTTCTTTTGAGCAAGAGAATTGTTTCAAGGCTCACATTCACTCAGAAGCAAAGCTCTTTCTTTTCTTTTTTCTTTTTTTACAAGAAAATGTCCTAGCAACAATCCCATACTAGTTAATCACATTAAAGTAGCTGAAGTCTGAAGGACAGTGGTCACGGCTGTGGTTTCTTCAAGAATGTGTTACATTTTTTTATTCCTCACTCACTTGTTTCAGTCTTTCTCAAGCAGTTTAACCATTAGACTACTGTTGAATATTAAAAGAAATCAATAACCCATCATGTGACTCATTGAGCCTGAATCCATATGGACTCATGCCAAATGGCACATATCATTTTTCCTTAACTCCTTCAGACTCTTCAAAAAGATAAGTGATAGTCACACATTCTGTGTCTTCCTTAACATACCTTATTTGAATCTGACCAAGAGATCAATCATGAAGCTACTGCCAGTATTTTCCATTTAGTCCCTTTTAGTAGCATAAAACTCCTTTGAGAAGGACTGCTATATTGCTCAGCCTTATGGTAGAGTCTTGTGTATCAGCATGCCCAGTACCTGGAAGTTGGGTCCTAACATATCTTGGATTGAAGAAAATTGAGCAGAACTCTTTGGTAATGGGAATGGACCACAGGGTTGTTGGTTTTCATCTGTTACTGTCTGCAAAGTTTTCAATATATCTCTACTCTTGTAAAATCATTCATATAAGTCACTTCTAATACCTAATTTGAACTCAAGATATAATTGGTTTTTCCATCAAGCTGATGCAGAGCTTAATCCAATTTGGTTAGGACTTTAACAATGGAAATTTCAGGCAAACAGAATAGTGAATGGGGTACGTGTGTGCGCGGGCGTGTGTGTGTGTGTGTGTGTGTGTGTGTGTGTGTGTGTGTATGAATATATTTGGGCAAGGGAGCATTTCTGTGCTCTTTAAATTGTGCTCCTAGATGACTGTATACTCTTCCAAAGTATAACTTGGTGATAAAAGTATATTCTTTTCCTTTTAGAACTAGGGTGGATGATAATCTTTACTAAAGCAGAATGAGCATTTCCAAGTATTATCAAGGAAAGGCCACATTAATCCCTCATGAAACCTAATTTATCTATTATGCTATCTCTAACCAACAGCAGTACAAGAGTTGCTGCTGAAGTAGTGAGTTCCTTATTGCTGAGAGTATTCAAGGAAAACTTGGATGATCATTGTTCAGGGACATTTTGAGAGGGAATTCTTGTATCATCATCATGACAATTATCATCTTTATAATTTTTGCAATGATGGAAAAATAATTTTGTAGGAATTCAGATTATATGCTTTTAAGGTCTCTTTCAAATCCAAAATTTTATGAGACATGGTACACTATTCAATATGTTTAAGAAACTAAGCTTTAATTATCAAAGCAATATAGAAAAGTGAATTATTATTATTCACTGGTATGTGAAATAGCTATAGGTTTATTTTTTAAACTTGTGAATAAAGGAGTTACAGAATGTCTGAGGAGAAAGATGACTGATTGGGGAGTTAGATTCTGGTCTTGTAAACCATTTTTTATTGCTTGGTAGTATCATTAATTAAAGCTAAGCAAAGCTCTATTCTACCACTCTTTTCCTCTCCAACTTGGTAAAAAAAAAAAATCTGGATTCTAATTTAGGAAAGGTCTGGGTTTGAACTCCAAAGGTGTTACTAATCAGCTCTTTCACTTGGGGCAAATTACTTAGTCTCTCTGAGGTTGATAATAATATATTCAAGGTATAATGTACATTTGTTGTTGACTCTTCATGACCCCATTTGAGGTTCTCTTGGCAAAGATACAAAGAGGATTTTGTCATTTCCTTCTCTAACTCATTTTACAGATGAGGAAACCGAGGTAAAAAGGGTTACATGACTTGCCCAAGATCACACAGCTAATAGATGTATGAGGTCAGATTTGAACTCAAAGTGTCTTTTGACTGAAGGCCAGAATTCTATGCACCATGGCCCTGGCCCTAACTATCTACCTGTAATGTATCTGAGAGGTTATTTAGTCCAATTTAGTTTTTTTTTTTATATTGGACATTGAGGCTCTCATTGTCAATAGAATAAAACTCATAGAAAAAATTCCTTAGTCAGATATTTCAAACTCTTCACTGTTTGAGATTCTGAACCACTCTTCTAGTCTTATGTCATGGTTCTTCCTTTATATACTCTCCATTGCAGCCAAATTAGACTTCCAATTGCTTCCTGACTTTGACCTGCACCTTCTACCCTCATGCCTTTGTATAGAGCATCCCTCATGCTTGGAAGGCATTTCACCATCTTCATTTACTGAAAACCTTCTCTTCCTTCAGGACCCATCTCTGTTTCTCCCTTAACCAAGAAGACTTTTCTGATTCTATCTACCTTACCCCAGGCAGGTCTGTCTTATTACATTTTTCTGGGACACTTTTTCTGGTCCTTTCCTTTATTCCCATCTTAGATCTTACACTGAATCAGATTTCTTTGCTCTTGGACCATATCCCTCCATTTGATTATAAAGGCTTAGGCTTTTTTTTTTTTTTTTTTTTTTTTTTTTAGATTTATGCTCTTTAGGCTCAGCACACTACCTGATACACTTGAAGTCTTTAATAAATGATTATTGAGTTGAAATTGTCGAGGGAGCTGTCTGATATCACAGCTAAAATATAATTCAGATCCAAGTTCAAATCCCAATTTAGTGATATATTTGCTCTCTGTACCTCTTAAGCTTGTCATGAAGATTAAATAACATGATGGTTTGTAAAGCACTTAGTACCCCAAAGTACCATATATTTATGGGAGCTTTTAATAATGATGATGATGATAATTTTCCTCTTCTGTTTGAGGTACCAAAGACATTTGCAGAATAATGTAAGAAAAAAAGAGAGAATGTGAAGTTATAGCTTATTTTTTCTTTCATTTTCTCATTCTATCACATAGCGTGTATGTGTGTGTATGTGTATATGTGTGTGTGTGTGTGTGTGTGTGTGTGTGTGTGTGTGGTGTGTAGGGCAAATTTGAATCTGATTGATAATCATTGAGCTATACCATGTGGATTCATTTAATTATTTGCTGGATGCTGGATTGGTCACAGACAGCATTGCCTGAAGGCGCAGGAGACTGAAATCCGATTAATCTCTATGTGCTGGCTAGAACATTCTGCTTTTTTTCAGTTCTTCATATGTGGATGTCACCAAAGGAGAAGACGAGAAGATTAGCATTGAATTACTGCCGGAGCATCCTTTTAGATAATTCTCTTGCAGCAAAATGGATTTAAATGGGGCTGTTTTAAAATCTTAGTTGATTAACACATGCCACTTTGTACTCAGCACCTCTGCACCACCTACAGCCCTTTGAGCCTTCTGAGTTCTATTATTTTGGGAGAGAGCTCTTTCTTTGTAGTTTGGTTGCTTAATATTCCCAAGGAAGTTTTCACTCTGGTATGTGAACTATTGAAAAGTCAGCTACTGTCAAGTGACAGATAAGGTCATAAGCAGCTAATAGCTTATTGGAAGTTTGAGTCCAGTGAAGAAATTCTGGGTAGCCAAAATTATGTTTGCTTTAAGTTTGATTAATTTGTATAGTATAAGTTTTCACTGCAAAGGGAACATATTTTTTTTCTTATAGATTCTAATCTGTAAGAGGTAGCCTTGTCATCAGGAGAACCTGTGACTCCAGGGGTCCTTAAACTACGGCTGCAGGCCAGATGCAGCAGCTGAGGACGTTTATCCCCCTCACCCAGGGCTATGAAGTTTCTTTATTTAAAAGCCCACAAAACAAAGTTTTTGTTTTTACTATAGTTCTGCCCTCCAACAGTCTGGGGGACAGTGAACTAGCCCCCTATTTAAAAAGTTTGAGGACCCCTGATGTAAACAAAACACTTCTCTTGTATATGCCCAAAGAAATCCTCTAAGATTATGAACTGCAGAATCAGTGACTTTGTATTAGTTGAGGTATTTTATATATGGTAGTCTTCTTGACCAACTGGATCAAACATCCAGATCTAGCCTACCCCCACCAAAACAGACAATATAAAGATGTAGTTAAAATTTTTAAATTCTCAGAAGAAATGCAAGTTAAAGGAACTGGCAATGTATCAATAAGTTAATATTTAATGATCACTTATGGTGTGCATAATAATGTTATAGCTAATTGGATGGATTATTACAAAGAATTTTTTAAAATGTTCCATGTATTTACTTAAATACTAGCTAGGAAATTAACATACATACTCATAGAGCATGGGCCAAGTTTGCTGTCACATCAAAGCAAACCCAGTTCATATCCTGTTTAAGTTTACAGGAATAAAGTATTCAAAATAAGCTAACAGAATTTATTAAGTGCCTGTGTAATGTGTGGAGCCTTGTAAAAAAGGTTTTGGGGTTGCAAAGACAAAATAGTCCCTATCCTCAAGTAGATTACATTTTCCTAAATGAATTCAGGCCATTCACATACGCAGACATACAGTATATATATGTGTGTGTGACAATTTGAGAAGCAAAAGAGGGAACACAAACAAAATGCATACAATTAAAAGGTAACATCAAGAATCACAAGTAACATTGGACAAATTGAATATTATTGTATTAAGGATTGCAGGGTCATTGATATGGAACTGGAAGGAACTTTAAAATTGCAAAGTGAAGAATACACATATACATATACCTATAAATATATGTGATTATGCAACATATATCTATATACACACACATATTGTAATATATACACACATCTATGAATGTGTATATATAAATCTAAAACTGAAAGGGACCTATGAGCATATCCAGTCCAACTGCCTCACTTAATAGAGGAGGAAACTGAGGCTTGATGAGTTGTATAAGGTCACCCAAAGAGTATCAGATTGTTGTTCAGTTGATTCAGCTGTGACCTACTCTTCATGACCCTTTTTGAGATTTTCTTGACAAAGATTCTTGAGTATATTGTTATTTCCTTATTCAGTTCATTTTACAGATGAGGAAACTGAGGCAAAAAGGGGTGACTTGTATAGGATCACATAGCTAGTAAGTATATGAGACTGGATTTGAACCTACATTCTTCTATCTCCAGATTTTGCATTCTTTCTATTGTACCCCCTTTCTATTGTGCTCTCTCTTCTAGTTGCCCTAAATCTTATACATAATTATTAGTCAATCATCTCCAGAATTCTAAGTGATAGAGGTACTTTTTCCACTGCATGATCTAGTCACTCTGAGAATATTAGAGAGTATCTGGGGTAGGATTTGAACTTAGAATTTAGAGTTTAAGTTCCTTGATAATAGGGACTATTTCATTTTTTTTTTTTTTTATATATTGTAAAGGTCTGAAACTCTGAATAGGTGCACTGGAATCAGACAACTGAGCACTTAAGGCTAATTACCTATTGGACAATACTCTATTAGCATATGCTTGGAAAAATGGCCCTTCTCACTATTCTGTGCTGGCTTTATCTTTTGGTATATACAGATAATCATAGGAGGGATTAGGGGGTGTGGAGTAAGACAAGCCAGAGTCACTTTGGAGGTGGATGAAGAAAAGACAGGTTGGTGGAGAGTTTGTGGCAGTTTTGTCCATCCCCTTCACTTCTCCCCCTAAATACCAAGGACTTTTGCTTATCCTGACTCCAGCTGATTCTGAGGCCTCCAGGGAGCTAACCCAGACTTCACAGTATGTGTATCCTCAGAACCTAGCATAGTGCCTAGTGCATATTAGTCTTTAATAAATGATTATTGATTGGTTGATCCACTCACTATAGGCCAAGGTTTTTTCCACTCTATCATATTGCTGAGAGTTTGTCAATGATCTGAGAACTAACGGAGTTGAATTTTTATGTGTGCCTAAAGGAGGTAGTGGATATCATTTTAAAGCATGGGAAAGGGCAATCCAGGTTGGAAGAATAGCATGAACTAAACTTTTGTGTATTTATGGGAAAAACACTGCCTTTTTTGTGTACCTCCTGCAGCACTATAGCTATCAAGATTAATCTGTTTACAATATTTAGCCCAGTGCTGGCTACACAAGAATGATTCTGAAACATTAATATTAAGTGAGGGATAATACATTAAGTAATATATAATGGCTCTCTGGGTTCAGGATTTTTATGATAAAAAATCCTTCTGGGAATGAGAACTTTGGTCTTGCCTAGAATTATGGCAAGAGCATCCCCTTACCTGCTTTTCTTTCATATATTGCTGTACCTCAGAGTCAGTTTGACAAACCATTAACTGATACCTAGTCTTTCAAACTATGACCAAGACTTTGTATTCCTTGGAAATGGCATAAGTCTGTGTATTTCTTAGAAGTGGCATTTTGAGCAACTTGTCTCTTGAGTTGATATGAATGATTCCAAATCTATCACTGATTTGTCTTCAGGATAGGTATTTGCTAGACTGGTTTCTTCAGATAAATTGTGAGTTCTAAAGAAAATATGAAAAAATTAGTTAAAGTACTGGAAATCTAGGGCAGAATGTCAGAAAGTATTATTAAGGAAAATGTTAATTGATTAATGTCCTTGGCCAATTGGTCTTGGTATAATATACCTAGAATTTAGAATACAGGGTCCTTGATAATAGGATATGCTTTGTTTTTTACATATGTTCTGGGTATGTTCTCTTCAATTTTGAAATCCTGTCATCCTAAAGAATGTTATCAAAATCCTTCTTGGAGTTGTCCTGATATTAGGAGTTTTCTATAGCCATCTCTACAAGACGAGAGAGAGAGCCTATTGTTAAATCTTTAATGTGAGTATTTACAGCCCAGAAATCAATTGCTACAACAAAATGCTTGATTTATTGTTTTGTTGATTCTCTAGATTTAGTAAATTGTTAACAATGTCAATTAAACATAGCAGTGTGTACATACATTCACTCTCCCTCTCCACCCCCCTCCGCCCCCCCCTGACCAGTAAGGTTAAACATTTACCAGACCACTCTTATAATGCTCCATATACCTTTCTTGGACTGAGAGAATAAAGTCATCACTAGATTGTCAGCGTGTTGATTATAGGCTAATAATAACAAATAGTAACTGTCAATTTATATAGCACTTTTAGATCTGCAGAATGTCTTATATTCATCATTATCATCATCATCATCATCATTTTTTTAACATCACAAAAAATATTGAAATAATAGATAATGGAGTTGAATGAGTTTTCCTATAAATATATGTTGGCCAGAGAGAAGCCTATGTGAGGGGAGTCCTGATTGGACTTGGAATAAAGTGATAAATTATTTTTGCTAAATTAGCTGTATGCAAATTAGCCTTTAGTTGATTTCTTCAATAACAAACCTTAAAATGTTCCTTGCCTTCCAAGGCTATTTAATACCCTTCTGAGATCTTATTGAAATTGTGGAAAGATAATTTTTTACATAAATAATTTTACTATATTTATTTCATCACAAATAAATGGAGTTATAGGGGAAAATATCATTGCTTATGAGGCATTGACCTAGAATTATATCTTTACCAAATTAAAAGTCTTAGAGGTTGTCAAGTAAAAATGATGCTTGAACAGGCATTCCTTCTATAACCTTCCTCAGAAACAGCCCTGAACTTTCATTGGAAGATCTCTAGTGATGAAAAACTCTCTGTGTATTATCACAGTCTATTCCTATTTTGGACCATGCAAGCTGTCTTCTTCCTTTTTTTTGGTATCCTCAGTGCTTGACACACAGCAAGTACTTAAGTAATGTCAACTGATTATAATTGTTAGGAATAGGCAATGCTATGAAGTGGGAAGTATGCTGGACCTTTTTGGCATCCTACTTCACTTACAAGCTTATATTAAATTTCCCTTCTGAAACTTGGGCAAGATATTAACAGAGAACTTTTTTTTTTTCATGTAAAATGTTAATAAGTAATGTTTGTACTGTGTAAAAATATTTTTTTTTAATCTTTAAAGCATTATAAAGATATATTATTTCCCCCTAAACAGAGTACCCTAAAAGTCTCAGTGCAGTTTTAAGGTATATAAATTGTATTAAAACTTTTGATACACCCTGAATTGACCTGAAATCTGCTTCTCTGCAACTTTCTTTCATCTTTCTTAGTTCTATTCCTTAGAACCAAGCAGATTGAGTTTGATTTTTTTCCCTCTAAATGAAAAACCTTTGAGATACATAATAGGTCTTATGTTTTTCTTAAATCTTCTCTTCTCCAGGATTTCCTTCAATTAGTCCCTTGTCTGGAATCCCAAATTCTTGTTAAATTGAAGATTTTATTATTTTTGTGAGTAGTTGAGTTTTCTTCTTGGTACTCAAGCCTGATTGCTCTCAGGATCCCCTAATTTTGGTATCAGAGTTATCACTTTACTAATTAAGGTTCTCCCAAGCAGAATGATGAATCAGCTATGCCAACAGAAGCTCTTTTTATAAGAATCTATTTTTGTACAACTCTATTTGGTATTAATTAAGGGAAATGTGGCCTAGGCTATATCTTACAATATTGACTCTATTTTAATGGATTACATGAAATGTCAATTACTTTTTAAAGCTACTCAAGTGCCATATGTTATGACCAAGTTCTATGTACTGTTAGCTTTTGTGCCTGTTTACTTTTAAGGATTTTCTGCTATTCTATAAAATTAGGTCAGCAGCAATTCTTGTTTCTGAAATGTAAAGCAGTTTCATTATTTCTCTCTCTCTCTCTCTCTCTCTTTGTCTGTCTGTCTGTCTCTCTCTCTCTCTCTCTCTCTCTCTCTCTTTCCTGTGGTTAGGCCACGATTAAAGAGAACCTAGTTTCAGAATCAGCCAGTAAGTGTTTTTCAGTCACTTTTCAGTTATGTCTAACTATCCCATCACCTTATTTGGGATTTTCTTGTCAAAGATACTGAATTGGTTTGGCATTTTCTTCTTCAGTTCATTTTATAGATGAGGAAACTGAGGCAAACAGGATAAAATGACCTCCTCAAGGTCAAACAGCTAGTAAGTGTCTAGGACTATATCTGAGCTCATGAAGATGAATCTTTATTACTGCAGCCAGACACTTTTTTATTAATTGTTATTTTCCCCTTACAGTTGGTGCTGATCCATTGTGGATCTAATGGGAATGTTTAATGGCATCTTGGTATTTCTCGTATCATTTTGGAGACTGCTTTCTCTCAGGTCAGGCATGTCCAATGTTTATTACAATTCCATCATAAAAGAAAACATGGAAATCAAAAGAAGAATGGTATTGAAGCTTAATTATTGAGCAATTAAAAACAATGATTTTAATCAAAATCATTACTGTGCAAAACTTACCAAATTCCACTATTTTAATTATTTGAAAGTTAATCTATTATCTATCCTTTCTTTCTCTTTATTTTCTGTTATTAATCATCTATCTTTCTATCCATCTATTTACTTTTACTCTCTTTTTTCTATCATCTATCTATTTATCTAATCTACTTACCTACTTATCTGTCTCTAATCACCTATTTTTAAGTCTGTATTTCCTTATGTTGTCCAGGCTACACCTGCAGTATTAGTCACTGGCTGTTTCCTCTAGGAAATACACAGAACTTCGACTTGCATTTTTTTTTTTTTGTTGTTGTTTTGAGACTTTTTTTAATGGAGAAAAGAAGAGAAGAGAGGCCAGAAAGAAGGCCAGATAAGCAGGACAGCTTTGAAAACTGCCGGCATGATCTTATGTTCTAAAGCAAGCTGTACCTAATAGAGGTCTGTAATTTTATTCACAATGCTATTTTTCTATTTTCCTACGGATATGCCCATTCTCTTTGATATTTGATAGGTTCAGAATTTTTAAAAATTAATATCAACCCCCCAACAAAATAGTTGTAAAATATATGAACTCAGTTGAACATGTCTTGAATTTTATATTTTCAAAGCTAATAATTTGGGCTTTTAAAAATTTAAATTATATACTTAAGTATTCTGTTTAGGTTTTTATCAAAGCATATAGAAATGTAATGGATATTATTTTAACCCTATTTTTATAGAACACTGCACAACATTTTTTAGAAGAGTGAACTTTTGTTACAAACATAAGGTATTCTTTTCCTTTACCTCAAATAAATTGGAGGTGGAAAGGAATTGAAAGTCTCAGCAGGAGGAATCTTATGCTGCTCTAGCTATCGAACCTGTTTGGCTAGTCAGAAAAGTATGCAAAGAGGTAAAGAAATTCGAGCTGGGAAGGAAGGATTTTAGAAGATCTCAATTCAGGGATTTTTAATTTAGATAACTATGAACTTTAAAAAAATATTTTGATAATCATATTTCAATGTAATTGGTTTCCTGTGTAAACCTACATATTTTGTTTTATGAATTTCAAAACATTACTCTGAGAAAAAGAATAGTTTTCATTAGACAGTCAAAGGGGAACCAGAACATAAAAAAGGCAACAAACCCCTCTATTCTCTAAGTCCCTTATTTCATTGAGGTGGTAATTGAAATCCAGTGAATAAAAGTGATTCACCCTTACAAACAGAGTGAAAATCCCTGGCTCATTATTCCTGCATGATATTAGCCAGAATAGGTAATATTCCACTGTAAGAAGCAGCTTGATTTTAACTGTACAGTAATATTTAATTTCTCTTCATCACCAAAGAAGTGGAACTGGTTTGAATCATCTCATTTTTGAAGAGAGCCATGTCCATCAGAATTGATTATCGTATAGTATTCTTGTTGCCATGTATAATGACCTCCTGGTTCTGCTCATTTCACTTAGCATCTATTTAGGTAAGTCCCTCTAGACTCTCTGTATTCATCCCACTGGTCATTTCTTACAGAAAAATAATATTCCTTAACATTCATATACCATAATTTATTCAGCCATTCTCCAATTGAGTGGCATCCACTCAGTTTCCAGTTTCTTGCTACTACATAAAGGGCTGCTATAAACAGTTTTGCACATGTGGATCTCTTTCCCTCCTTTAAGACCTCTTTGGGATATAATCTCAGTAGAAACACTGCTGGATCAAAAGATATGTACAATTTGATAGCTTTTTGAACATGGTTCCAAATTGCTCTCCAGAATGGTTGGATCTGTTCACAATTCCACTAACAATGTATTAGTGTCCCAGTTTTCCCACATCCTCTCCAGCATTGGTCATTATAACTTCCTGTCATCTTAGCCAATCTGACAGGTGTGTAGTGGTGTCTCAGTTGTCTTAATTTATATTTTTCTGATCAATAGTGATTTGGATTGCCTTTTCATATGATTACAAATAGTTTCAATTTCTTCATCTGAAAATTGTCTGTTCATATCCTTTGACCATTTGGTGATATTTAGTTTCTAGAATTTGTTCTTTAACTTACCCACTTTTTACAATTAAGTTCTTTAGTTGCCAACTAGTTTTTAAAATCTTTGTTTCAAAGACCTTTTATTGCGGGTAATTCTGATTGCATTATGGTTTGTAAGAAATTTGCTTAGTTTTTCCATTTTTCAGTATTTGTAGTATTATTTAATTTTATTTTGTGCATTCATATTTTGAGGATATGGCAGGAACCCTAGAAGATTTTTTAAAAGTATCTTTTCTTTGGGGAAACTTCCACTTCAAGAGATTAGATCAAAATTCTCTGAGACCAGTTATCTAAATTGTACTGCTGACTAGGCTAAACAAGGACAATCATAGGAAAGCCCTAAAGAATATTAGATAAAATGTTCTAGATTGGCGATAACGCTTAAGAAGACAGACATTTTACATTTACTTCACTCTCATCCTGACATTACTACTTCTAACTGCCAGCCACTTTGTGCCACTGCAGAGATGATGATAGAAACGAGGAATTTTGGTAGTGGAACAACACTGAGTTGGAAATAGTGTTTTGTCCTATTCAGTACAGCCCTCCATTTTGCCTGCCAAAACATTACTAGGGATGCCTCAAAGAGCTAAGTTTGCTTCCCAGCAGTTAGCCATTGATATCTCTAGGACCTATAATTTAGGGGTTTTTTGTTTAAGGTGAGCCTCAACTGAGGAGTCAATATTTTGACTAAAAACTTAAACTCCAATTCTGGCTAAGTTAAAACTGCTCTTCAGGAAACTCTAGGGGACAAAAGATTCATTGGATGTTGGATACTGAAATGTACTAATAGCCAAGAAAATTCTTAAGTAGAGATGGGTAGTCTGGTTTCTGTATTTTAATGTTTTGTTGTTCCATAATGGCAGTTTGAGACTCCTGGAGAACAACAATTTGATAGCCAGGAGATTCTTTTTAGTATGGTTCAAATTTCTCTAAAGGTGGCTTGACAAGGGTAAAATTTAGATTAAATTAATATAAGAAGGGACATACAGTAGTTGTTCTGAGGAAATTGGATATGGTCATACAGAATTAGAGTACATTTGAATTGACACTGACTGGGAAAACCTTCAAGAATAGACAATGGAAAATTTTTCTTGTTTCAGGAAAAATTTTGTTGTTAAATAATCCCTTTGTGGTCATGCCTACCCCTCTCCATTCCAAATCTTTTGGGCCTAGCCATTGAAATGTTATGAAGATCCTACCAGTCAGTTGAACTAGCTCTCTAAGGAGTTTAGAAAATCAAAAACTGAAAGGAGTTACCAGAGACATATAAAGCAAATTTAGGGCACATAAATTTGAAAGATATATAGCATTATACACCATCAAAAATGAGCACTGACAGTGAAATAATAGACTATTTTCTTTTATGCAACCTGAACCCTATCAATTTTTTCATTTATCTTATGATAATAGTTACATATACATAGTACATGAAACACTTCATTTCATTTGATCCCCCATACAACCCTGGGGCATCAGTGTTATTACTATCCTATTTTATAAATGAGAAACCTGAGGCTTGCCCAGGATCACCCAGTCAGTATTTTCAACAGGATTTGAAATGAGAATTTTTTGACTCCAAGTTCAATATATGATCCATTTTGACACTTCCCTGCCTTGATTATTGATTATCTATCACCACATTCTGGATATAACATATCTTAATAATCTGGTCCTGGCCAATATGTCTCCACATATGCTCACTTAATAAAAGCTCACTATGATGGTCTGTGCTTAGCTGAGAACTTGATTAAGATATAAGCCTCTGGGTCAGCTGGGAAGCTCTCATTGTGGATTGTAAACTATAGAGCTGTTTGTTTGCATCAAGAGTTATCAGATAAGGTAGTTGTAATGAAGACAGATTACTTCTTCATAATTAGACATACTTGATGGTTTGTATTAAATAATTATGACTAAGATTAAAACATAAAAGGTAAAATATTATTAACTATTACAATATTATTTTTAGCTAATTTTCAGCTTATTTTATCATGTGACTTTTATGAGTGACTAGATAAAATCATAAACATTTAGGAATTGTAGGTACCTTAGAAATCTCTCTTTCCAATCTTTCCTGAATGCAGGCATTTCTGTTGCAATATCTCTGGCAAATATTCATCCTCTGTCTCTTTAGCAAGCTAAATAATGAACTCATCCTGGACCCAGAGTCAGCAAGATCTAGCCTCAAGCACTTAAGAGTTGATGAAACTTGAGCAAGTCACTTGAACTCTCTATGCCTCTGTTTTTTTTTTTTTTTTTTTTTTTTTTCATCTGTAAAATGGGAATAATGATGGCACTTACTTTCCAGGGTTGTTGTGAGGATCAAATTAAATAATATTTATAAAGTGCTTTGTGAACCAAATGCTAGTTATCAACATCATTATTATTATCATTATAATTATTTTGTTCTTGAATACTTGTAATATTGTGAATCTCTCATTTTCACAAATTTTCATTCAGTCCTTGAAAGAATTAAATATTTAAAGAAATTTCCCACCCAAAATTAAGTTCAAAATCAAATTCAGTTTTCCTACAGCTTTTATCTTTTGTTCTTTGTTTAATTCATGGAAGTAATAAAGACTATTAGATAATAATTCCACATGACAACTCTTTAAACTGTTGAGAATTGATATCATGTTATTCCTGTCTTTTTTTCCTGAAAAATATTTCTAGCATTTCAAGCCATTACTCATACTCAGTGGTATGGTTTTCATGTCATTCTACAAACTGGTCATCATAATCTAAATGTTTTCCTCCTTACCTGTGAATTCTAGTTCTGAATTTTGTTATTCAGTTATTTCAGCCTTGTTTGACTCTGTGAGTCAATTAGAGATTTTCTCGGCAAAAATACTGGAGTGCTTTGCCATTTCCTTCTCTAGCTCATTTTACAGATGAAGAAATAGAGTTAAATGACTTGTTCAGAACCATAGCTAGTTAGTGTCTGAGATCAAATTTGAACTCGGGAAAATGTTTTTCTTTCTGACTCCAGGTCTAGAACTCTGTCTACTACACGATTTAGTGCCCTAGACTCGAATACAAGACTCCAAATATTATCTTACTAATATAAAGTAGAGTGGGGCATCATTCTCTTGTTTTGAACATTTTATACAAGTGTGTGCTTTCATGTAGTCATGGTTTATTTATAGGGAGAGTGTTGTTGGCTTCTTTTTATCTTGGAGGCAATTAAAATATCTATGTCCTCACCCCACCTTATGAGCTACTATTAATTCATTCAATTGAATTTTATTAACTAAGTGCATGACTTTGCATATATCTCAATTTCTTCTTACTTTTAACATATTCCAGTCCTTGAGTTTTTTTATTCTCATTATTCCATTCTACATATCAAACATTCCTCTTAACTTTGTTGTTATCTGCATATTTGATAAGAATGTTATCTATATCTTCATTCAAGTCAGATAAAACAGGTTGTGTTCATGCCATATTTCATACATGGGACAAAACCTTGTAGTCTCAGAAATTTCATTCCCAATTTATTTTCCTTGACATTAACTGTTGACATTTGTATTGGGTTTAGGCAGTGTGAATAAAATTGACGTAACCATTACATTAGTTGGTCCCATTTGCCAGAGGACTTCATAAGGCCACATCAGTACTGGGACAACTAACTATTATGAAGCTCATATTGATTGGGTTTTTAACCTGGTTTCATTTAGCTGTAATCACTTAGACATGGTTTAAGTTTATGCTAAGTCACAGAGGAATTGGTATTTCTATTTCACTAAGACTAAACTCTCTCCTTCTGTCTCTATTTTCTTTCCTAATTCCTCATCGAGGACCTTGCCCCATTTATTATACTCTTATTTCATGGACATTCAATCTGTTCTCAACTGATTCTTTCTTTGTATCTTTCTGCAAATATACTTAGATCTCTTCAAATCAGAAAAAAAAAGCATTTCACATTTGCCTTTATAGACTTCTCATTACTCTTCAATTTTTCTTCCTCTTCAGTGGAAAACCTCTGAAAAAAAAAACCCAGGAAAAATGAATACTTTTATTCTTTTCTACATTCTCTGTCTTCAAACCCTTAAAATTTGGGTTCTACACCCATTACTCACCAGAAGTAACTCTGTCAGTGATATCCTAGTCAGCAGATTCAATGGCCTTTCTTCACTCCTACACTGACTTTCATATAGCACTTGTGTCATTACTGATTTCTTACTGGATATACTTCTCATTTGGCTTCAGAGATATCAAACTCTCTTTGTTCTCCCACTCCTTTAACTTTGGGGTGTATATGGTATTCCAGAAGTTCTAGCACATTTTGTAGGGGACTTCCTAAGCTCTAATAATGGTTTATCCACTTTTGGGGTTCACCTTTCATCTAACTCTCATTTGTGGCTCTAAAAAGCTGTACATATGCAGTGGCCACACCTTGATAAAACATCTTGGCAGATGGGTTAAGCTAGGATGAAAGTGAACAACAGGTCTCAAACCCATCAGTGAGTTAGAGAGAGGTCTATCCCAAGCATATAAAGACTTTTTCTCATGGAATGAGCAGATGCAAACAACTTTGCATTCATTTTTGTATACATTGCATTTCAGGCAGTTGTCCTGACTTCTGTGTGGCCATTGGATTTCAAGGATTCTGGAAGACAGAATGAATGTGATGTCTGTGCAACTCTGTCTCACTTAATTCCAATTCATGTGCAAATCAAGACACCTGTAATGTCACTGATCCTCTTCAGAAATGGACAAACAACTCCTTTTTGATTGTTTTTTTCTCTATCTTCTCAATAATTATCACCATCCATAGGCTCTTTGTCTCTCTTCTCTCTGTACTCTCTCCCATGTTAATGTCATTTATTCCCTAAAACTTTACTGCACTTATGAAACAAATCCTGAATTCAGCTATACTCTCTTCTGAGCTATAAGCTTTCATCTTCAACTGCTTTTGGGACTTCTGAGCTCCTTCCATCTTTAAGACTCTATGATTTAAAATACAGGAAGAACAAAAGAAGAGCTAAAATTGTTAAAACACATAAATAACTTATTTTTTTCTTAAAACTAGTCTTACAGCCATTATGATAGGAGCCTTTATGCCAATATCGATATCCCTCTTAGCTTTGTTGTTACCTGCAAACCTGATAAGCATGTTATCTGTCTTCAAGTCAGATAAAAATGTTGAGTTCATGACATATTTTATAAATGGGACAGAATCTTACAATCTCAGAAGTTTTAGTTCTAATTTATTTTCATTGATGACAACTGTTAACATTTGTATTAGGCCCATGTGGTGTCAATAAATTTGACACAGCCATTAAAGTTAGTTGGTCCTATTTGCCAGAGGACTTCATAAGGATATATCAGTATTGGGATGTTCTAAATCATCCTTTTTCAGCCCCTTTTCCATCCTTTCAGCTCAACTAAAACATCCTCATTTATATAAAGAACTCCATTTCCATTTCTTGGGTAATGTCTTTACCCATTGAAACTAACTTTGGACTTTGAACTCTACTTGATCATCCTTCTGGTATATCAAACAACACATCTCAAACCAGTCATTACTTTTGACTTTAGATGATCCTTTGAGATTTACAACTTTTGTAAATCACACCACCATCAATTCATCCTATTACCCATTTTTGAAACTTTGGTTCTAGCTTTGAATATTTTTCCCTCATGTTTTATAGCCAAGCAGTCCTTTAGTCTTGTGAATGCCATCTCCATTCTTTTGCAGAATATTCATTTTTATTACTCTAGTAAACTTTACTACCATCATCCTGGAATATTACAACAGGTTTTTTTTTTTTTAAAAATCAGGTCTTTAATCCATGTTCTATTTACTTAAGATTAATCTTCTTTCTGTATAGATCTCATCATGTGACCTTTCTGTCCCCAAATCTTCATTAACTACTGATTACCTATAAAGGAAATGAGGCATTTATAAAATATTTAGCATAATGTCTAAAACATATCAGATACCTAATAAATATTTGGTTCATTCTTCTTTACCCATTACCTACTAAGTAAAATTCAATATCCTTTCCCTGATATGAATGGCTCCCACCATCTGGCTCCACCTCATCTTTTCAATAGTATTCTATATTACTTTCTTCCATGTACTCGATATTTCTATGTGATAACACCATTTTGTTTATCCTTCTTTACCTCACATTCTTTTCCCCCTAATTTTTCCCAATTCTATAACTTTGCCCATATATTTCTATGTGAGAGCTTTCAGTTGCTTTGAGACAGCTAGCATGGGGTTCCAAGTCTTGTCTTTTCTAGGATAAGCATATTCACTTCCTACAAAAGATCATAATGTGGTGTGAACTCATCATCCTTCATTGTAATAGGTAACCTCCTTTGGACCTTCTACAATTTATTATAATTTTCCTTTCTATACTGTGGTATCCAGAATTGAACACAATATTCCAAATGTAATGTAACCTGGCAAGGCAGATTACCTAACTCTCTGGGTCTTGATAGTATGCTCATTAATGTAGCCTAAGATTGCATTAACTTTCTTCATCATCATATCACATTGATAATTTATATTAAGTCCAATACAATTACCAGATTTTTTAAGGTTAACTGCTATTTAGACTTCTGTCTCCCATGTTGTATTTTTAAACAGATTTTTTGAACTGAAGAATAAAACTTTACAGTGATTCTTATTACCCTTCAGTTTTTATTAGATTCAGTCAGGGGCTCTAACCATTCAAGATCTTATTTGGATTATAATTATTATTCAAAGTGTTATTCATGAACCCCTAAGTTTATGTCATCTACAAATTTCAACAGCATATTAAGTAGCACAGAACCAAGCATAGATTCCTAAGGCATTTGATTAGAGATTTCCATATATATATTTATATATATGTATATATTAATAATAATGATATATAATAATTAATTATTGACATCTGCATTTTGGGGGTTCGATCACATAGCCAGTTCCGTAAGACACTTAACTATACATATCTCCCCTTTTTCTGAATGAAATGAGAGATTTTATCAGACATTTTGCTAAAATTCTAGTAAAATCTGTATATACACAAATATACATAGGTGGCACATTAGATAGAGCACTGGGCTTAGAATCAGGAAGTCTTCTTCCTGAGTTTAAATCCAGTCTCAGGCAATTACTAGTTGTATTACCCTGGGCAAATCATTTAATCCTGCCTGCCCCAGTTTCTTCTTCCTTAAAACCAGCTGGAGAAGTGATTGGCAAACCACTCCAGTGTCTTTGCTAAGAAAACATCAAGAGGGGTTGTGAAGACTTGGACATGACTGAAAAACAATATTGCATCTTTGTGTATACACACACAAACACACACAAGAATGTAATCTATCTGTCTAGCAACCATATCAAAAAAAAGGAAATTAGGTTAGTTTGTAATGACTCATTGTTTATGAAGTTATATCGGTACTTTGAGACCACTGTATCCTTTCTAAGGTGTTCACTAGAAATCACTTTCATAATATGTTCTATAAATTTGCCAGGAGTCGAAGTCAAGTTACTGTTTTTTTATTAATCCTTGAATATCCAAAATGTTTCATTTTTTTGGGGAAGCAGAATTAGGCTACTTAAACTCCTATCCAAAGGGTTCTGCCAGCCATCACTGAAGATTTCCAGTTAAAGAACTCAGTTTTTTCCAAATACCCTTTCCTATTTTTGGAAGTTTTAGTTATTTGGAAGGTTTCAGAATCCCAGAACTCAGAGTTGAGCAGGACCCTAGGGGCAATCTTCCACACATTCAGCCAAAGTTTATCTCATAGTAATTTTCACTTCTCAGTTCTAGCTTTGCCCTTTGAGGCCAGGCAAATTTGTAATAACAACTTACCTTTGTATAGCACTTTATTGCTTATGAAACATTTTCTTCACAATAATTAGTTGGGTAGTGTAGTATTATTAAGCCCATTTTACAGGTGAGGAAATGGAGGCTCTGAAGTTAACAATTTACCCATTATTACACAGATAGCTCAGGAATGTTTGAAGGTTAATTTAAATCCAAGACTCAAGACTCCAAGCCTAGCTTGCTGTCCACTATATACATTGCTTTACAATACATCTATTTAGTCATTCCTCTACAATAAGAGATTATTAATTAATGATGTCTTTTTTTCTATAGCATGAACACTCACTAGATCCATAGTTGCTTCACATAATTTTTATACAAAACAGCTGCTGATCTTTTTCATATTCTGGGTCTTCTGTATATCCCACAGCTTAGTCACATTAGTGACATTAGATTTAATCATTCCATTGCATGTTCTGAGAGGCTCAGTTCATTCTTTCTTATTTCATCCTCCTTTAATCTTTCCTATTCTTGTAACTTGTTAGGATCTGTTTTTTCAGTACAGGGAAATAAAAAAATACTGCAGGAAATCAGGACAACTGGCTTCTCATTTGGCCCTTAATCTGCCTGTGAGTTCAAGAAGTCTTTTAGCTTTTATTCCTTCCTCCCCTTCCATTTCTGTCAGTCTTTAGGGATAATAATATCTCCTTCAACTATTTCAAAGAATTATTATGAAGATTAAATTAGATAATAGATTCAAAATGGTTTTATGAATAAAACCTTTATATAAATTCAGGGTTTTATAGTAATCTTTAACTAGTCTTGAGCTCATAGTAGACACCTAATGAATACTTGTTAATTGATTGAAAAGCCATGATATGGAATTTCAAGCTTATAAAATAAAATATTTCCCAGTGATTATTTGCATTTAAAGCTTATACATTTTACCCCCCCAAAATCACAAAAATTTTATTATAAAAATGAACTACTTTTCTGGCATTAATCACATTTTAATTTATCAAAAGTTCAATTAAACACAACTTTTGAGGAAAGCATCTATTATATAAAGCAAGTTACAGCCAAATTTTGGTATATACCAGGGTCCTTGATAAACAATTAGACTGTCTCTGATTCTTTCTGGGCTTTGCTTTCATATTCTGACCCTTCTCTCTTTTATCTTCTGCTGTGTCTTTTTGCTTTGCTCCATGTTGTTAATTATAAAGAATTAAAGTAATTATTCAGGTGATTCAAACAGAAAAAAATCTCAAGGAAACAACTATATTTGCTTCACTTCAAATGATTTTCAAGGGAATTAGCTAATTATCTAAAGTCAATAATATGCTTAGAATGAAGCAAAACTATTCTTTCTCTGAAGTAATTACCTCAATTATTTATTTATTTTTTGTAATTATAGACATAGTATAAAATTTCTAAAACCATCAGATCTCTACCTTCAGGTTTCCCATTCCCATCTCAACATAAACTCACACATATTTTCTAATATTGCTGTTAATAATTTCTGCAATATTGACTACAAATATCATTCTATCTCCAGTGTTCAATGTTATAGATTGTAACTTGGAATACTGAATTCTCATTTGAAGAATCAAAACTTTGAACATATATTTAGTGATGAGTTGTTGGTTTGCATGCTTTATATGTAAGCTTTTTGTGGCTTTGCAAAATCCTTTACAATGTATGACTGAGAATGAATTACCTGTATTTTAAATATTGTTTTATCTTTATTTTAAAATAGCTCCTTTTGGGCGTCAGTTTATCCCTTTGTACATGTAAAATGTTTGAAAGTTGGTGATTTTTCTTCTTTTGATTCCTTCTATTTTAATATGAAATTGTTGTAGTAGAATCAAATTGATGCAAATTTTGATAACAGTATAAGACTAATATAATTTGATTCAATTACCTTATGGGAAAATACTATCAAGTTATGTACTTATATTTTATGTTAATAGAAATATATTTCTGTATAAGGGACTTAGTATAATGAAAGGAAATTTAATAATTCTAAACCATTTAAGTTCTAATTTTAACTCTGCTTTTTACAAGCTTTATACACATGAACAAGTACTTGATCTCTGAAGACATTTCCTCTATAAAACTGAGAGAATAATATTTACAATATCTATTCTGAAAACTATAGAGGGACACATAAATAATGATATGCTTTTATTGTTATCATTACCATTAATATAAATTGTATTTCAGTGAAAAGGATTAATTAGTGAAATATAATTACAAAAACCTTAACTTGTAGAGTACAAAGATGTCTCCTACTTCTCATGTTATTAATACTTTAAGAGAGCTAGAAGTTACTATACATTCTGAACAAGAAATAACACATAACAAAATCAAATTGACGATTTCTTAATAGGCAAAATGGTTGCAAATAAGAGTTATTTACAAATTAGTTTTCTGTGCACACTTAGGCCATAAACTTGTTAAAGAAAAGATAAAATCAATACCAAATTAGGTAAAAGAATAAAAATGAGAAAGAATCCTTCAATGTGATCTATTTATAAAAGCCACTGACAATGAAAAATAGGAAAGATCAACATAGATATTACAATTTCTTAAGGAAATTTAAGTGATTTAAGTCAATAGCTATAATTAAAAGAATAAAAACATTTAGAAATTACTTTAGCAAGTAAGCAAAATAAAACACTTGATCTCCTAAAGCTGAAAGAGAGATGGAAGCCAAGAGCAATACCTATTTTTTTTAAATTATAGAAATTTGTTGACACGGTGGTTCATGCTAATAAATTCTACTGCTGGGGAGACTAAGAATGCTAGAGCTCTTAGCTAAACTTATTGGTTGAATAATTGAACTTCATAATATGGTAAATTCTTGGGAGTTAAGGATTGAGGGAAGGAACAGTTGTCTAAAGGTAGAAGTGGAAGAATTAGTTTAGGTAGTATATGGAATAGGGAATGGGTTTAAGCTTGTGAGTAGCCCTTGTACTTCCAGGTAGGATGAGACATATATTTGTAAATATATATGCATACAGAAATACAATGTATATATGCTTACATATATATATATATATATATATATATATATATATATGTACATATGCAAGCATGTTTTTATCCATATTTATGCATGCTCAC
This sequence comes from Sarcophilus harrisii, assembly GCF_902635505.1. NCBI lineage: Eukaryota > Metazoa > Chordata > Mammalia > Dasyuromorphia > Dasyuridae > Sarcophilus > Sarcophilus harrisii. Next base: position 482,543,580 of record NC_045428.1, on the reverse strand, counting down.
ATATTTATGTATATACTTGCATACACTATATTACAAAATTCTTAGTAAAGTTTTAAGCTTTAATAATTTAAAAATAGATGTATATATATATATATATACATATATATATTTGTGCTTATATATGTTTATGTATACTCATGTTTATATCCCTACCATATATATGGGTGTGTATATATATACATAGTGTATATAGTTTTAACTAGACATACACACATACATATATACATATATATATACATACTATATATTTAGTGTATATAGTTTTAGCTAGACATACACACATACATATATACATATACATATACATATACATACATACATATATATCTTTGTATTTACATACATACAAGATATCCAAAAAATCTTTTTTAAGTTTTAGGCTGTAGTAACTTTTTAATATATTTTGTGATTCAATGTGTATGTATGTATGTATAAATTCATTCATAAAACCTTACAAAGAACAATAGTGGAAGCATTTTGAGCAGGATTATCTATCTTATTTAAAAAATAAGAAACAGAAGAAGAAAAAATGGGTCAATAAATTAAACTGGATCCTCCTTAGATCATTTATGACAAAACTAGAAGACTAGGAAACATGAAGAATGGAAAAAAATATAAAAAAATTATAATAACAAATAATTTCATCAAAGATTTTGAAATCAGTGTCTTTGGATTCTAACAACATAATTGCTAGTGTGTTACGTGAAGAAGTAGGAAGGACATTCAAAGGCAAAGTCAGGATCAAAGGTTGTACATAATCATCTTTTTTTTTTGTTTGTTTTGTACATAATCATCTATACCTAGAGGAAGTCTATGTTAAATATGTTAAATTCAATACAATTTTATATTCTTTGATGGATCAATTTGGAAAATGCTTGCAATAGACAAGGATACCAAAGGTAGGAGAAAAATCTTAAATGTTTTTACTATTAACTAAAAGATAATTGGGAAAATATTTGTGTGCTTGCATTCCTATTTTTACAAAACTACATTTCAAAAAAATTTCTTGATTAAAATATGAAAAGGTACCAGGCAAACTTTTAATAAATGACTTTTTTTAAAAAGAGTACATCTTTACAGTCATACAGTTGACTCAATAACTACCTATAAATAGCAAAGTCTATACAATTAAGATTCTTCATTTTACTTATATTTTCTATATGGATAATTAGATCAATTTCCTAATTAAGTTACATTGTGATACTTGGCATAGAAAAACTGGTCTTCCCCAACTTTAAATTTCCCAAATTTCAAGGTACTAGGGCAAATTTATTATCTGCAACTCAATTTTCCCATTGCCTCCTACAATATATTCATTGAGTGGGGATACATATTTCTGTTTGAAAAAAAATGAGGATAATAATGATTTTTGAGATTGATGAAAGCAACTCTTTAACTTTTGGAAATTAAATATAAATCTTGGAGGAGGCTACTGAGAAAATGAGTTGGAAAATATTTTTGGAAATATTTCTTGGGAAAATAAGTTTCAGTAAATAAAATAACAACAACTATAATAATAACCACCACTACTATTACCACCGCATTTACATAGTATCTACAAGATGACTGGCACTGTGTACAAAGTACAAAGTATATACTTTCCTATGTAATTCTCACAAAAATCTTGAGATAGTGTTGTCATTATCTCCATTTTATGTTTGAGGAAACAGAGGCAGAAGGCTTTCCAAGAATTATAAAATAAATATCAGAGACTTGATTTGAACTCAGGTCTTCCTGACTTGAAGTCTGATACTTTATCCACTATTCAACCTAGTTGCCCCAATAAAAGCAAATACCCATGCCCCAAAATGCCAAAGCTATTTCTTTAGAAGAAATGTAAATAGTAAATTAATTTTCTATTTGAATTACTATTCAAATACAAAGCTCTAGGTATAAGTATGTAATATATATATATATATATATATATATATATGCATGTGTATACACTTAGATTATACATACATGGATATACATAAATGTATGCATATGGGTCAGCTACATAGTTCAGTGGATAGTATGCAAGGCCTGAAGTCAGGAAGATTCATCTTTGTGAGTTCAAAACTGACCTCAAACTAGCTGTATAACCCTGAGCATGTCACTTAACCCTATTTGCCTAAGCTCTTCATCTATAAAATAAGCACAAGGAAATGGCAAACCATTTCAGTATCTTTGCTGATAAAACCTCAAATGGGGGTTTCAAAGAGTCAGACAACCAAAATGATGAAACAACAACAAAATGTTTGTATGTGTATATATAAACAAAGGTATTCATGTATCTGTAATTGAATTAACTATTATATTTTTCTTTATCAAATAAAATAGCTTCTATTCCCATGGATTTTGTTTATTTTTGGTGAAGATACTGTCTTATTCTTCATCTAGACATTTTAGCTATTGCCAAGTCTCATGTTAGGAGATTAAATATTCATTTAAAATAATCAAGACTCCAGATTGATGCTATACTTAAGGCTGTGTCTAAAAGAAGTTCTTGTTTCTGTAAATTCAGTGCAAAAACAGACTTCAAACTGGTTATTTAGAAAAGTAGAAATGGAATTGATTGCTTGAATTTTTTCTCTATTTAAATCATTGTTTTGACTTCATGTTGGCATAGCCCAAGTCCTTTAATTATGTCTGAATTAATTATGATACATGAATTCACCCACATTGCTCTATTTACCTCTCCATGGAAACACAACATACTTTGGGTTGCTATAAATTGTCATCATGTAAGACATTTCCACTTTCATATCCTCAGACTATTCTTCTCATTTAGTAGTTTTGACAAAATACTTTTTGTAAATGCTGTTTACTTTATTTTTATAAGCATATTTCAAATAAATTGTCTTCAGTCAACTTAACTTTCTTGGATTTACAAATTCAAATACCTAATTTTCTTCAAAAAGGATTCCTCAACATACCTCTTTGAACTTTTTCTCCACCATTTCCTGGCCAAATTTCAAAGCATCTTTTATGTAGCTAGTTCCACTATCAGAGAAAACAAGGGAACCAACAATAACAACAGCATTTGGTTTTTGTATTACTCATCCTCCAAATAATCAAAAGGTTTTTTTTTTTGTAATTCAATATACTTTAATATTTTTGTTCCGTTGGATTTTTCAAGTTTTGCATTTAGTCAAATGTCTAAGCCAAAATATTTTTAAATACATATCTATATCTATATCTATATAATAGATGGTCTCCATTTATCAGGCGCTCTACACATTTTCAGTCATAAGTAGGGCGTCATTGTGGTGTCATTTTCCAATTTTACACAGGATTCAGAAATGATTTTTGCAATGTTACTTAAATGCTTTTTGGAAGTAAATTTTTAACACATGTTGAAGCAAAATTGTGTTTGCAGATTACCCTTAGTGAAATCCACTGATTTTGGTGAACCATCACCAAATTTTATCATTAATAAAACTTGCTTAACCATAGGCAGAGAGATTTGTAAGTGCTTTTATTTGAAGGCTAAAGTATAGCATTTGTAGATGAGGAATTTCCAAAGAGTTAGTTATATTCTTTCTCCATGTTTCTGCATCATTTCTTCTTCAAAACATGATTGCTAAAATAGTGATGACAAGTCTGATTCCTTAGTGACTCAGTTATCTGACCCATTTTATCCATTATTTTTCCATTTCTCTAGGATAGAACTCTTTTGCCAATGCTATCCCTTCTGCAATGCAATTTTGTGATTACTTTCTTAAATCTTATTAACCAGGAGATAAATAGAAGTTCATAGAGAAGACAAATACATTTAAGGTAATAAGTCTATGAGAACACAGTTTTAAAGTCATTTTAGTTATATTCAATTAGTAGGGACCCCATTTAATATTTTCTTAACAGAGATACTAGAGTGGCTTGCCATTTCCTTTTCCAGCTCATGACTTGCCCAGACTCTGCTACTAATTTGAATTAAGCATTTAGAGAAAGATTGTAGTATTTAAAACTTCAGGTAGGTAATCTCTGTGGAGGCTGTCTATTATTTTCAGACTTAAGTAACATCTGTCCCAAGAAAGATTCAGGTAGGTGAAGGGAATCACATAAGAGAGTTTACCTGTGAGTATAGTTGGGCCTGAATTCCTCTTCCTTCCTATACCTTAAGATGTTGAAGGATATAACTTTAAATAAGAGTATCATGTAACCTGAGGGAAAAAAAGGAAGCCAAGAACAAGTGTCCTCTGTGGCTTCATACAAACAGATTTTAGAATCACAGGATGATAGATTTGGAACTGAAATTTAGAGATCATTTAGTTTTATCCACCTTATCTTCCAAATGAAGAAATTGAGGTTCAGAAAAGAAAAGTTATTTGCTCAGTTATACAGATAATCCATGTCAGAGGTGGGTTCTGAACTGAGGTCTTACTGGTTCCAAATCCAGAACTCAATGCACTATATTAAAAGGGAGGAAACCAAATCATCCCACTAATCTAAAGCTCTTATGCCTGTGTTTACTTGGGGGCAAATATGCTTTCAAGATACATCTCAAATTATTTACATGTTATAGGGTGATTTAGATATTGTTTCTTGGAGCAAAAGTTTCCAGTGGCCTGTGGTCCCTGAGTGGAGATATCACTGTCCCCCCAGCATTTTAGCTCAATTTCTTAATTCCCTTCCACAGACAATAAACCATGTCTAACCTTTATCACGCCTCTGTCAGGTGGTGAAATGCCTCTATATCTTCTGTACATTCCATCTTCCTCTTAGAGTCTCCACATTGGTTCTGTTGTTTCTACTTCTCACCTCCAGCAGCCTACAGGATAAAAAGGAGTCAGAGGATGGTGACTGGATTAAGGGATCACAGATCCACATTGTTTCCCCACATGCAGCTACATCTGACTAGCTGACTAGTAAACTAAGGAAAGATAAGGCAAAGAAAAGGGAGACCAGAATATCAGACAGAATTGAGGTCATTTGAAATTGAAGGTGAAATGGGTTTTGTAGCACTGCAGATAACTTTGCTGGTCTTGCCCTGCTATTTTTCCCCAGCCACTGAAATAAGGGTCTCTTTTTTTGTCTTTCATCCATAGGCAGACAGAATTCCTAATTAGAATGCTAATTGGGTATAAACAACTCAAATTTCCACTAAGAGAAAAAAGAATTTCTTAAACATTTCAAAAGGAAGTCTTAGGCTGTACTATAGTACTACAAAGTGATATGGAAATTTTAGTTATCTGGTTGTTCTTGTGTGAATAACACAAATATATAATACAGAGAGAAGAACACACTGGTATCAGCCACTGGTCACAGAATCCATTGGTTAATTGAGTGGATTGATGTAATTGATTCATTTCTGACTGAGCAAACAACCAAGTCTTTGTTATTTTATATTATTGGTGGGAAGTCACTATAAGTAGAGATTTTGAAGAAAGATGAAATGGGGAAAATAAGAATTAAGATACATTTTAGGTGAAAAATTGTAGTGAAATTATTTACTGCCTGGTTTTATATTTATTGTCCAATGGGTATTTGTGCATATTACAGACATAGAGTATGATTTGGTTCTCGATGTCACATAAGCCACACAATAAGAATCCAAGCTCCCTTAAGTGCCAGGCTGACCACTTTGATTCACTTTATTAATGCCTTGTCAGGAAATATTTGGAGCAGTATGTTGTCCTTGAAAGAGAATTAAACCAGGATTCAGGAGACTTGAGTTCTGGTTCTGGTTCTGACACTAATTGCTTTGCTAATTTTTATACAAAAATGGGTATCATATGAGAAGTTGATCTCAAAAGTACCTTTAGGTTCTAAAATTTTGTTTCTTTAATAAGATGGTAGAAGGTAGTGGTATTTGCATTGCAAACTAAACATCTTTTGCCTTTGTGGAGATTCTTTTATGAATAAGTATCTGCATATGTTTAGGCTTTCATTCTAAAACACTGTGTTGACTTTGTAAAGAAGTTTTGTATGTGTATTTTGTGTGTCTGGCCATGTGCTCAAAGATTTGAGCCCTGTTTAACCTTTTGAATTGGGAGAGTTTCTAAGGAAATCAAAATTGCATCCTTCAGCTGAGCTGCTTAAGATGAGATTTAATAAAATTACTTTGTTTCATAACTGATAAAGAGGAATGGTTTAAGCACAACATAAATCTTTAGCTTCTGAGTTTAATGGTATTATATAAGTTATAATATTAGCATTGTGGTTGCACTATGGTTCAGCATTAGTCTGGGAGTCCTTCTTCTCATTCCACCTGGTTGTTTGTCTTTAGGCAAATCTCTTAATTATTCCTAGACTCGGGTTCTTCATCTGGCCATTTGATTGAATGATTTATAAATTTCCTTTTAACTCTAATGTTCTTTGCATATATGAGATTTTGAAACTATGGAACTATTCTGATGGAGTTGAGAAGACTGGAAGGTTTGGAGAGAAGTCAATACACAGCAGGCCATCCAAGTGATTACATTCTGTAGACAGCAAGAAGTATGATACTGAATAGAGTGTGAGAAATCAGTACTGTGAGCCACTGAGTAGAAATGGTAATTGAAACTATCAACTCCTCAAGGGGAAGGGAAGTTTAAAGAGGCATAGATTGTGTATCCAGAAAAATAATTAATGGGGAAAAAGATAAGAGGAAGAAGCATAAGGTGACAAATAAGTACCTTGAAAAATCTCATGAGGATGGGGAGAATATGGTTCTTCAAGGGACAAGGTATGAAGTATTCTTGTCTTGGAAGAGAAAAATCCATAGAATCACACAATTGGAAGGAATTTTAAAGATCATTAAGTCCCATCCCCATTATTTTGCAGATGAAGTAACTGAGGTGCAACATTAAATGACTTACTACCAAAGAAACATAGCTAATTTATTGAAGATCTAGGATTGGAATTTAAATCTAATCTAAATCTAAGTCTAAGATAATTATTTTAGGGTAAGAGATAGAAATCCTGGCCTTGGAGTCAGGAAGAACTGAGTTAGAATCTTGCTTTGGACAATGACTAGCTATGTGATTGGGAAAGTCACATTATCTCTCTCATCCTTGGTTTTCTCATCTGTAAAATAAAGATAATAATAGCACCAACTTAACATTGTGATGATCAAATGAGTTAAAATGTGTAAAGTGACTTACAAACCTAAAAAAAACCCTATTGTTTTCTTCATTATCAACATCATATACCATCTTTCATAATCCTCTATTTTGTAAATAAAGAACCTGAGGTTTAAAGACTTAAGTCATTTTCCTCAGATCAGATAGGGGATAGAAAATGAAAATTACAGTGGAGGTCAAGTAATGGCATCTTTGAGAGGAAGGAAAAGTCTGCATGCATAAAGACAAATGGGAACGAGGCTAAGATAATGCTGATCAAGAAGTTCAGAGTGAAGGTCATTTATTGGCAAGTAGGAAATCAGGGTTACAAAACTACAAATACGTGTTAGAATATGGTAATCAAAGGAACAGTTCTTCCTCAGAAATTGTTAGGAAGTGTCATAGAAATGATGGAAAAATGCCATTTTTCACAGAGTAGATTAAATTATGGCACTATCCAAAGACTATTTAATCATCACTATAACATAGGGTATATGTATACATGAAGCTATAGAGTATTGCGCATTCAAATAGAAATATTTAATTTTGGAAATTATTTCAAAAGTTTAATTTGAAAATTTACTTAATTTATTTATTTTTTGTTGAAGTAATTGGGGTTAAGTGATTTGCCTAGAGTTACACAGCCAGGAAGTGTTAAGTGTCTGAGGTCACATTTGAACTCAGGTCCTTCTGACTTCTGGGATGATGCTCTATTCACTGCGCCACCTAGCTGCCCCTTGCAAATTTATTTTTAAAGACATCAGAAAACTGTTAAGGAATGATTCACATTATAAAAGGTTCTTTCTTGTTGACCTGTTTCTAATTGCATATATTTGTGCTTAGTCTTGAACTTATTTTAAGAATTAAATTTGCCTTTAGGTTTCATTCTTCCTACACACACATACACACAAGAGACAAAAAATCCATTATAAAAAGGAAAAAAAAGTTTGCACTGCATAATATGCTTTTTTAACCTTGTGAAAGGCATATATACTAATACAGACTTCTGCTTTTCCTGACACTACTCAGTAAGGATGTAAAACTTCATGCACAATATGTCACAGACTGGTATTGTAGGAAGGACTGGAATGCTTCAGAACAGCAGGAGGAAAGGCAGCTGAGACATAAGTAATTTGTCAGTCTTTTCAAGAGATTTCACAATTATAAAAACATACACATGCATTTTATATATGATCATATCAGTCTCATCCTTGCCATATACATCTCCCCAAATTCCAGAAATCCTATAATTAATTAGTAGATATTTCCTTTGTCTAACATGTGAACTGTGGCATTAGAAAAAAAAAGATTTTGTAATGAAAAATTCTTCAGGGAAAAACTTCCTATTGGTTGGCCAAATGTAAGAGGCAACATTTGTAATACTGTTAAGAGGAGGGTGGCTGACTTGATTTGTGAGCAAATACTTTCATTTTTACCTTCATTCTGGTCTTTTCCTATTAAAATAACAACTGCAATAATAATCATTTATATAACAGTATAAATTTTACAAAGTACAGATATTATTTCATTTTATTCTTACAATTACTCTGAGAGATAGACACTTGTTATTATTATCCTCATTTTACAAATAAGAAAACTGAAGCAGAGTTGGTGATTTTTCCTGGTATATAGTTAGCAAATATTTGTAGTTGAATTTGAACTCAGATATTCCAGGTATCATGAATAGAGCACTATCTTCTAAACTGCTGAACTATTTCACTACTTGGTCTCCTTTTATTATGCCTCTAATCTAACAGAAAAATGAAGTACAGGAACAGGCAAACATTGTTTTTCTTCATCTTGGAGGCATCTTGGAATCAAGTAGGACCTGAATTCAAGTACTACTTTTGATATGAACTGGAAGTGCAACTGTGAGCAAATCATTAAACCTTTCAGTGTTTCAGGCAACTTTCTAAAATTATAAGCTGTAGACAAAGACATTTCCTCACCTAAGAGTTCTCTACACCAATGAAAGCATAGATACATTTCTTCTAGGATCTTATTTGTGATGCATTTGATGGAGTTATCTTCTGGGTTAAATGACATTTTCATTCTTTTAGAAGGTTTTATATGAGAATAAAAGACAAATGACACTCTATAGAACTGTGGAAAACAAATAAAATGACTGTAAAGTTAGCTCTCATTTTAACATATGTGAATGACACATGGCAGCCCATGTGTCACCTAATTTCATTTGGTCTGATGAACAACTTTTATATGCTTTTTGATGAAGACTACAGATGGAAAAAAACTGACCTTTCTTTTTTAATCTTCACTTTGAAGATTTCTCATTCTTTGATAAAGTCTGAAGTGGGCATTTTGTACTATTTGTGGCACTTTTCACTTTTTCTATTGCCCCTCTCCCTGAATAAACATTTTAAAGTGAATTGTCCCATAGCAGTAAATGACCAAAGTGATAGGATACAAGAAAGTGGGTCTTTGGAAAGGAAATCAATTGTTATGTTATTTGATTAAAGGGAATATACAGCACAAAAGGAAATGAACTTTTCTAACTATCCATATGGGACAAGTAAACAACTACAAATAACCAGTTTCTCTCACAATCAGGAAAGATAAATTTAAGTCTATACTAAATCATTACCCTTGTTGTGGGACTAACACCTGTTGGCTATAAAATAAAAAAAATATGATCCCTTAAAGAAAGCAAAGGAATAGGGAAAATGAAAACATCTAGACTCCCTTTCCCACAGTACATGATGATGAATTTCCTATCCCAAGTGTGGTGAAATAAAAATAGGATGTTCATTCAGAATCATTTTTAGTGCTCAGCATCTTTAAAGGACTTTCACAGCTGAGCAACTTCAGAACTCAGCAGCTAGCTTTAGGCTATTACTCATTCTCTCTTCAAAGAGACCTTCACAGGCAGATTTTTAGAACAATTTGACCAGAACTGGAGAAGTAAAATGAGCTCTAGATACAGAAAAAGGATTAGGACTCTGACCCTATTGGCTGAAAGATGAAGATTACAATATATATTAATAAAAAATCACTAAAACATTCATGGGAAATCATATTTCATTACTTCAAGGATCCATGAATTTGTTAGTGTGGGTATTTGACTTCTGAAAATAATATCCCCTCCATGGGATATTAGATTAACAGATGGATTCTACTCGTTTCCATGCCCCACTATACCTCCACTCCCAATTTAGAACTCTGTGATAAAATTTGTGGTGATTAACCTCTACAGATTTAGCTAGGCTGATCCTTAGATGACATACAATGCCAAAGGTCCTTAGCTGAAATCTTCTCATGTCAATGGGACCTGTCAGAGACATAAACTTAGAGAAACCAGGATCATTTCCATGATAACTCATCAGAATAGAACTTTAATGAAGGACTGGTACAGGTAATAAATTTAAGATTTCTTCTGCATTCAGGTATAATTCCATGGTTTTTCCTTGGATGTTATGCATACTCAAGATCTTGCAAGAAATGCATTGTTTATTAGGTTTTAATATATTTATCCAAAGCTTATATCCTCTTTTGTTAGCAAGTTTTCTAAATCTTATGAACTCTTAGAAGAAAGTATAGCATAGTATTGGCCTTGGAATCAGGAAGACTTGAATTAACTGTGTGGACATACCCAATTTCCTTATTTTTTCAGAGTCTTAGTTGTTGCATCTTTTAAATAAGTACAGACTTCTGGCGTCAAGATGACAGGGAGCAGAGAACCTTCCAAAATTCTCCCCAATTCTCCTCCAAACAACAACAACAAAAACAGCCTCAGAATTGATCTAAGAGCAGAGAAGCAGTTTGCCAATAGAGCAGAAAGGATGTCTTTCACTAGAGTGGGAGGGAATGAAGAACAAGAGTTGTAGTTCCTAATAGCCTCACAGCAGGGGACTTGCAGCAAAGCTCTAGACTTGGGACAATCTACCCTTAGTTTTTCCCTTCTGCAAACCAGCAGCCCCTAAGCAAATAGTCTGTGCAGACTAGTAAGATCATACCCCAAAGATTCCACCCCCAGCAAAAACTACCAGCCAGGACTTGACCCAATTTCTGTAGTGAAGTCCCCTTCTTTGGTGGGGTCATGCAACAGCAACCAATAGTAGATCCACCCTAAGATCTACCAGCAGAGACATCATGTTTCCATAGCAATCCAGCAGCAGGGTCTCACATCTGTGGGAGACCAGTAACACCATTCCTCCTTCAGGACCAGCCACCAGAGAATCTGTTACCATAACAACCTAGCTGGAAGACCCCAAACCTGATCAATACCTAACTCCCACAGCCAAGGGAAGCCAACTCCCCAGTACAAGCCAGAAGGGAATCCTACCCTCCAGAGAAAGCAAATAATTAAGTCCAGAAGCCCAGTGAAAACCAGCAGTAATACCCAGAGCATTAGGAAAAATCTTGGGACAGTGTAGTGCTCGAACCAATAAAACCAAGTCACAAAAAAATAGGTAAAAAAAAAATGAGCAAAAACAAGGAGCTTGGCTATAGAAAGTTTCTGTGGTGAAAGGGAGGATTAAGACATAAACTTAGAAGAGAACAATAGTTTTAAAATGGCTACATTTGAAGCCTCAAGGGAAAAAAATGTAATTTGGCTTTAGGCCCCAAGAGAATTCCTGGAATAGCATAAAAATATTTTAAAAAACAAATATAGAAGTAGAAAGTGAGAGTAATGGAAGAGATTGATGAAAAATGAGTCAAATGCATGAGAAAAGATTATTTAACAATTTACTGAAAAAATAACTCTAAAAATAGAATTAACCAAATGGAAAAGGAAGTATTCACTGAAGAAAATAATTCCTTAAAAATTAGAATTGAACAAATGGAAGCTAATGACCCTATGAGACATCAAGATATGATACAAAAAAGTAAAAAAAAAGGAAAAAAATAGAGGAAATGTGAAATTTCTCATTGGGAAAAAACCAATTGTCCTAGAATATATAACTAAGAGAGATAATATAAAAATTATTGGACTACCTGAAAGCCATGATAAAAAAAATAAAAAGACTAGCCATCTTTCAACAACTATCAAAGAAAACTGCTCTGATATATTAGAACTAGAGGTCAGAATAAAAATTAAAAAACATATAACAATCTCTGCTCGAAAGAAACCTCAAATGAAAATCCCCAGGAACATCATAGATAAATTCCAGAGCTCATAGATCAAGGAGAAAGTATTGCAAGCAGCCAAAAAAAAAAAAAAAAAAAAAAAAAAAACAATTCAAATATCATGAAGTTACATTCAGGATTATTAAGGATTTGGCAGCTTTCACATTAAAAAGAACCAAAGGGCTTGGGATATAATATTCCAGAAGACAACAAAGTTAGGATTATAACCAAGAATTATCTGTCCATTAAAATTAAATACAATATTTCAGGGAAAAGTGGATATTAAATGAAATAAAGGACTTTAAGCATTTTTAACCAGAGCTGAATAAAAAATTTGACCTCCAAATGTAAGACTTAAGGGAAATATATAAAAAAGAAAAGAAATAAGAAAGAGAAAACATAAGAAATTCAATAAGATTAAACTATATTTCTATATGGCAAGATAATAGTTGTAACTTGTATTTTCATAGTAATTTTCAAGAGTAATCAGAGGAGTATATGTAGGCAAAGATGACTTTGAAGGATTGATACCCTAAAATACAAAATAAAGGGGTAAAAAGAAAATTGCATTGGAAGAAGAAGGGAGGAGATTGAATAGGGTAAATTATCTTACATAAAGGTGGCATGTCCAGAGAACAAAACAAAACCTAGAAGGAAAAAAAAGAAAAGATGGATATCTCTGAATATGGTGTTTAGTATTTATCGTATTGGCTTTCTTGAAACTGAAATTTATTGCTTTATACTTCGAATCTTCTTTTATATTCTGCTGTGCACATGTCCCCTTATATATTAGTAAGGGGCCTCATTTTTTTTTCTATTCTGTATTTAAATGTAAAATAAACCAATAAAAGGAAATGGTTTGAAAAAAACTATTATACGGGGAAGATAGGAGAATGGCAAGCAAAGCTTAAACCTTACTCTCATCAAAATTGACTCAAAGAGAACTAATATCAAACTCTGGTGGATGTAGAAATTTATCTTACCCTATAAGGAAGTAAAAAGGAACAAGGATAAGAGGGAGAAGGCAGGACTGATAAAAGGGAGGTTATATTGGGGAATATAGACAGAAATAAAATATTTATGTGGAAGAAAAGGGATAGGAGAGAAAGATGGCATAAACAAGTAAAAATAGCATAGAAAGAAGGAAATATTCAGTTATTTGCTATAACTATAAATGTGGATGGGATGAATTCACTCAAAATGGATAGCAGAATGGGCTAAAAAATAAAATCCTACAATATGTTTTATTTTTATTTATTTTTTGTTTTTGTTTTGGAGCAAGAAACACATATGAAAGAGACACACAGAAAATAAAAATAAAGAGCAGGGACAGAATCAATCATGCTTCAGCTGAAGCAAAGAAAGTATGGATTTCAATCATGTCAGACAAAGCGAAAGTAAAAGTAGATCTAATTAAAAGAGATGAAGGAAACTTTCTCTTGCTAAAAGTTAACATAGATAATGAAGTCATATAAATACTGAATATATATGCACCAAATGGTATAGTGTCTACATTTTTAAAGGAGAAGTTGAGTATCAAAGATGACTAGAATACAGAGTAGGGAAGTTGAAAAAGAATGATTTACAGGAGGAAATAGATAATAAAACTATATTAGTAGGGGATCTCAATTTTCCTCTCTAAAAACTAGATCAATTTGATTAAAAACAAAACAAGAAAAAAGTTAAGGAGGTGAATAAAATTCTGAAAAAGTTAAATATGACAGAAACTTGAATGGAAATAAAAATGAATATATCTTTTTCTCAGCAGTACATGGCAGCTAAACAAAGAATCGACCATATATTAGGACACAAAAACTTCACAATCAAATCCAGAAAAGAAGTACAAAATAATCCTTTTCAGATCATAAAGCAAGAAAATTGTATTCAATATTGGACAATGGAGAGAGAGACTAAAAGTAATTGGAAATTAAATAATCTAATCCTAAAGAACAAGTGAGTCAAAGGACAAATCATAAAAACAATCAATAATTTCATTAAAATGACAAAAAAACCTAACATTTATAGAATGCAAAGTAGTACTTAGGGGAAAATTTATATCTAAAATTTTTTTTTTTTTTTTTTTTTAATAGCCTTTAATTTACAGGATATATACATGGGTAACTTTACAGCATTAACAATTGCCAAACCTCTTGTTCCAATTTTTCACCTCTTACCCCCACCCCCTCTAAATGGCAGGATGACCAGTAGATGTTAAATATATAAAATATAACTTAGATACACAATAAGTATACATGACTAAAACATTATTTTGCTGTACAAAAGAATCAGACTCTGAATTATTGTACAATTAGCTTGTGAAGGAAATCAAAGATGCAGTGTGCATAAATATAGGGATTGGGAATTCAATGTAATGGTTTTTAGTCATCTCCCAGAGTTCTTTTTCTGGGTATAGCTAGTTCAGTTCATTACTGCTCCATTAGAAATGATTTGGTTGATCTCGTTGCTGAGGATGGCCTGATCCATCAGGACTGGTCATCATCTAGTATTGTTGTTGAAGTATATAATGATCTCCTGGTCCTGCTCATTTCACTTAGCATCAGTTCGTGTAAGTCTCTCCAGGCCTTTCTGAAATCATCCTGTTGGTCATTTCTTACAGAACAGTAATATTCCATAATTTTCATATACCACAATTTATTCAGCCATTCTCCAACTGATGGACATCCATTCAGTTTCCAGTTTCTAGCCACTACAAAAAGGGCTGCCACAAACATTCGTACACATACAGGTCCCTTTCCCTTCTTTATAATCTCTTGGGATATAATCCCAGTAGTAAACTGCTGGATCAAAGGTATGCACAGTTTGATAACTTTTGAGCATAGTTCCAAACTACTCTCAAAATGGTTGGATTCGTTCACAACTCCAAACAATGCATCAATGTCCCAGTTTTCCCACATCCCTCAACAATCATCATTATTTTTCCTGTCATCTTAGCCAATCTGACAGGTGTGTAGTGGTATCTTAGAGTTGTCTTAATTTGCATTTCTCTGATTAATAATGACTTGGAGCATCTTTTCATATGACTAGAAATAGTTTCAATTTCTTCATCTGAGAATTGTCTGTTCATATCCTTTGACCATTTTTCAATTGGAGAATGGCTTGATTTTTATAAATTAGAGTTAATTCTCTATATATTTTGGAAATGAGGCCTTTATCAGAACCTTTGACTGTAAAAATATTTTCCCAGTTTATTGCTTCCCTTCTAATCTTGTCTGCATTAGTTTGTTTGTACAAAAACTTTTCAGTTTGGTATAATCGAAATTTTCTATTTTGTGATCAGTAATGATCTCTAGTTCTGCTTTGGTCATAAAACCTTCCCTTCCACAGGTCTGAGAGGTAAACTATCCTATGTTCCTCTAATTTATTAATAATTTCATTCTTTATGCCTAGGTCATGAACCCATTTTGACCTTATCTTGGTGTCTGGCGTTAAGTATGGATCAATGCCTAGTTTCTGCCATTAGTTTCCAATTTTCCAGCAATTTTATCAAACAGTAAGTTCTTATCCCAAAAGCTGGGATCTTTGGGTTTGTCAAAGACTAGTTGCTATATTTGTTGACTGTTTATCCTTGAACTAATCTATTCCACTGATCAACTAATCTATTCCTTAGCCAATACCAAATAGTTTTGGTAACTGCTGCTCTATAGTATAGTTTTAGATCTGGTACAGCTAAGCCACCATCATTTGATTTTTTTTATTAATTCCCTTGAAATTCTTGACCTTTGTTTTCCATATGAACTTTGATGTTATTTTCTAGGTCATTAAAATAGTTTTTGGGAGTCTGATTGGTATAGCGCTAAATAAATAGATTAGTTTAGGTAATATTGTCATCTTTATTATATTTGCTCGCCCTATCCAAGAGCATTTAATATTTTTCAATTGGTTAGATCAGACTTAATTTGTGTGAAAAGTGGTCTGTAATTTTGCTCATAAAGTTTCTGATTTTCCCTTGGCAGATAGATTCCTAAATATTTTATATTATCAGTAGTTACTTTAAATGGAATTTCTCTTTGTAACTCTGACTGTTGGATTTTTAGTGATATATAAGAATGCTGATGACTTATGTGGGTTTATTTTATAACCAACAACTTTGCTAAAGTTGTGGATTATTTCTAATAACGTTTTGAAATCTCTGGGGTTCTCTAAGTATACCATCATGTCATCGGCAAAGAGTGATAATTTGGCTTCCTCATTGCCTATTCTTATTCCTTTAATCTCTTTCTCAGCTCTTATTGCTATAGCTAGCGTTTCTAATACAATATTAAATAGTAACGTGATAGTGGCAACCTTATTTCCTCAGATCTTATTAGAATGTTGCAGTTTGTCTCCATTACATATGATGCTTACTGATGGTTTTAAATAGATGCTGTATTATTTTAAGGAAAAGTCCATTTATTCCTATACTCTCAAGTGTTTTTAATAGGAATGGATGTTGGATTTTATCAAATGCTTTTTCTGCATCTATTGAGATGATCATATGGTTTTTGTTAATTTGTTATTGACATGGCCAATTATATTGATAGTTTTCCTAATATTGAACCAGCCCTGCATTCTGGTATAAATCCTACTTGATCATAGTGTATTATCTTGGAGATGATTTTCTTAGTCTTTTTGCTAATATCTTATTTAAGATTTTAGCATCAATATTCATTAGGGAGATTGGTCTATAATTTTCTTTCTCTGTTTTCAGCCTACCTGGTTTAGTATCAGTACCATGTCTGTGTCATAGAAGGAATTTGGTAGGACTCCTTCATTCCCTATTTTATCAAATAATTTATATAGCATTGGGGCCAATTGTTCTTTAAATGTTTGGTAAAATTCACATTAAATCCATCTGGTCCTGGGATTTTTTCTTAGGGAGTTGTTTAATTGCCTGTTCTATTTCTTTTCTGAAATGGGACTATTCAAGCAATTTACTTCTTCCTCTGTTAGTCTGGGAAGTCTGTATTTTTGGAGGTAGTCATCCATTTCACTTAGGTTATCAAATTTATTGGCATAAGTTGACAAAATAACTCCTTATTATTTCTCTAATTTCCTCTTCATTGGGGAAAGTTCTCCTTTTCATTTTAAGACTACTATTTCATTTCTCTCCTCCTTTTTCTAATCAGATTTACAAAGGCTTATCTATTTTATTGGCTTTTTCATAGAACCAACTCTTAGTTTTATTAATTAGTTCAATAGTTTTTTACTTTCAATATTTTTAATTTCTCCTTTTTAATTTTAGAATTTCCAATTTAGTATTTGATTGGGGTTTTAATTTGGTCTTTTTAGTTTTTATTGCAAAGCCCAATTCATTAATCTTTTCTTTCTCTGTTTTATTCAAGTAAGCCTCTAAGGATATAAAATTCTCTCTTATTACCGCTTTGGTGCATCCCATCAAATTTTGATGACGTCTCATCATTGTCATTATCTTGAGTGAAATTATTAATTGTATCTATAATTTGCTGCTTCACCCAATCATTCTTTAAGATGAGATTGTTTTAGTTTCAATTACTTTTGGTCTATTTCCCTAACTTTTTGTTGAATGTAGTTTTATTGCATCATGATCTGAAAAGAAAGCATTTACTACTTTGCTTTCTTGCATTTAATTTTGAGGTCTTTATGTCCTAATATATGGTCAATTTTTGAATAGGTTCCATGAACTGCTGAGAAGAAAGTATATTCTCTTCTATCTCCATTCAATTTCTCCAAAGATCCAACATACCTAATTTTCTAATATTATATTTACTTCTTTAATTTCTTTCTTATTTGTTTTGTGGTTTGAGTTTGTCTAATTCTGAGAGTGCAAGGTTGAGATCTCCTACTATTACAGTTTTGTTGTCTATTTCTTCTTGCAACTCTCTTAACTTCTCCTTTAGGAAGTTGAGGTCCATACCACTTGGTGCATATATGTTTTAATATTGATATTGCTTCGTTGTTTATGCTGCACTTTAGCAGGATGTAGTTACCTTCCTTATCTCTTTTAATTAGATCAATTTTACTTTTGCTTGATCTGAGATAAGGATGGCTACTCTGTCTTTTGACTTCACCTGAAGCATAATAGATTTTGCTCCAGCCTTTTACTTTTTACTATATGCATCCCTGCTTTAAATGTGTTTCTTGTAAACAACATATTGTAGGGTTCTGACTTTGATCCAGTCTGCTATCTGCCTCCTCTTTATGGGAGTTCATCCCATTTACATTTAGGTTAGAATTACTAAATCTGTATTTCCTGCCATCCTAATAACCCCGAGTTGCTTTACTTATTCTTGCCTCCCCAACCCTCTTTCCCCTTTTAAACTTATGTACCCCTCTTGTATCACGATACTTATCCCTTTGAATCCCTCCCTCCCCCCTTTGAGTCTTTCCCCTTCCTTTTACTCTTTTCTTTTCCTTTCCTCTCCCCGTTTTAATGGGGCAGAGAGAATTTTCTCTAAAACAAATGTCAATTATTTTCTTTGAGCCAACTCTGATGGAGTAAGATTCACACAATGTTCCTCCCTCTCTAAATTCCCTCAGATATGATAAAGTTCCTTAGCCTCTTTGTGGGATGTGGTTTCCTCTTTTTATCCCTCCTTCCCACCTTATTCTGCCATCATCCCTTTTCCATATCTACTTCCCTTTTTATGTTATATCAGTACAATCCAAATTATACATGTATTCTTTTTGTATATCCACAACAGAAATACAATTCTCAAGAGTTATCTTTACCTTTTTCTGCATCTGAGTTCTATTCTTGGAGATCAAATTTTTGTTTAGTTCTGTTTTTCTTCAGAAACAGATGGAATTCATTTGTTTCATTAAATGTCCATCTTCTTCCCTGAAGAAAATGCTCAACTTAGCTGGGTAGTTATTCTTGGCTGCATCTCAAGTTCTTGTGCCTTTCGGAATATCATATTCCAGGCCCTTCTTTCCTTTAATGTAGAGGCAGCCAGATCTTGGGTGATCCTTATTGTGGCACCTCGGTATTTAAATTGTTTTATTTGGCTGCTTGTAAAATTTTTTTCCTTAATCTTATAGTTCTGAAATTTGGCCACAATATTCCTTGGGGTTTTTATTTTAGGGTCTCTTTCAGAAGGTGTTTGATGAATTCTTTCAATGCCTATTTTACCTTCTGATTCTATTACATCTGGGCAGTTCTCTTTGATGATTTCTTGTAAAATAGTATCTAGCTCTTTTTTCATCATAGTTTTCAGAAAGTCCAATAATCCTCAGATTATCTCTCCTAGATCTATTTTCCAAGTCTGTCGTTTTGCAAGTAGATAATTCGTGGTTTTTCCATTTTGTCATTTTTTGTTTTGCTTGACTGATTCTTGCTGTCTCAATGAATCATTAGTTTCAATTTGTTCAGTTCTAATTTTAAAGAATTATTTTCTTCAATAGCTTTTTTACTTCTTTCTGTATATGTCCAATTGAGTTTTTGAATGTATTGTTTTGGTCTGTGGAATTTTTCCATTTCACTAATTTTTTTTTAGTGAATTATTCTTTTTCAATTCACAGATCCTACTTTCTTGCGTGTTCTTTGTCTTTTCCAATTCACGGATCCTACTTTCTTTGCGAGTTCTTTGTCTTTCCAATTCAGATCCTACTTTCTAGTGAGTTCTTTATTTTTTCCAATTCACATTCTTACTTTCCTGAGATTTTTTATTTTTCCAATTCACCAATTTTGTTTCCTGCACTTCCTGGGAATTTTTAACTTTTCCAATTGTATTTCAGGAAGTTGTTGCTCTCTTAAGGCTTCTCTTTCCTTTCCCCATTTATCTTCTAACTCTCTTTTGAGACTTTTAATGGTCTCTTCTATGAGAGCATTATGTAAGGAGGACAGTCTGATGCATTTTTGCTGTTTGAGGGTCTCTTCAGGTTTGCTGACCTGCTCTTTTTCTGCATAGAAGCTGTCGATTGTTCTTTTCATCTTTTTTATTCATGTTTGAGAAGCCTTTAGGGTGGTCTCCTAGGCAGGGGTTACCAGCTTCCTCTGCAGAGCAGGGAAAGATGTAAACCGATTTCCGCTCCGAGGTATGGAGTGCTCTGGGTGAGAGTTTTCCTTCCCCAACAGGAAGTGGATTCAGCACTGGCCGAGCTAACAAACTGCTTAGTAGGGCTGAGTGGATTATCGCTTGCCCTCGGCTAGAGACTAAGTGGTGAAAGTGTCACCGCCCAGGCCGGAACCTCTTGTGGGACTGTGAGTATTAGCAGCTGAGCTCAGACTGCAGAATGCAGACAGCCACAAAATCTGCCAGCGTCTCTGCCTGAAACAAATCGGCCTGGAAAGCTCTATGGCTAAGCCAGCTCCCCTGCGCAGATTGAGGCTAACCCGGCTGCGTCCTCCCTGCCGTGCAGGATCACAACTGCCCCAAGGAAAAGCCCCTTACGCGGGTTGGGGATGCGCGCTGTGCTGAGATCTGTGCCTTCACCCTCGGTTTGAGACTCTCCTCGGAACCTAATTTCTCTCCAGTCTCGCTGATCTCCCCTGGCCCCGAACCAACCTTTTGGCGAGACTGCAGATTTTCTTCGGCCGGTGAGTTGTTCTACTTCTTATCTTTACGAATTGTAGCAGTCAAGACTATTTTTGAGGCTCGATATAATATTGATAAAGAGGGTAAGAGAAGAGCTTAGAAAGACGCGTGTGTCTTCTCCGCCATCTTGGCTCAACTCAATTTATATCTAAAATTGTTCACATCAGTAAAATAAAAGAAAAAAGGTAGATCAATGAATTAGGCATGCAACTTAAAAAAAAAAACTAGAAAAAGAACAAATTGAACATCCCCAATTAAACACCCAATCGGAAATCCTGAAAATCAAAGCAGAGATTAATAAAATTGAAAGTAAGAAAAGCATTGAACGAGAAGCTGGTTTTATGGGAGAATAATCCACAATAAAATAAGCCATTGCTTAATTTGATAAAAAAAAGGAAAGAAGAAAAACAAATTATTAGTATCAAAAATGAAAAGGATGCATTTAACACCAACAAAGGAAATTAAGACAATTGTTAAGAGCTATTTTGCCCAATTATATGTCCATGTAGTATATATTAAGCATATGCAATTCTTCTATACATATTTCCATATTTATCATGATGCACAAGAAAAATCAGATCAAAAAGGAAAAAGAAATGAGAGAAAAAAGCAAGCAAACAACAACAAAAAGGTACAAATACTATGTTATGATCCACATTCAGTCCACACAGTCTTCTATCTGGATAGAGATGGCTCCATTGTCACTGGTCCATTGGAATTAGCCTGAATCACCTCATTGTTGAAAAAACCTAGTCTATCAGAGTTGATCATCACATAATTTTGTTGTCACTATATACAATGTTCTCTTGGTTCTACTAATTTCATTTCTCATCAGTTCATGTAACTCTCCAGACTTTTCTGAAATCATCCTGCTGATTGTTTCTTATAGAACAGTAATATTTCTTAACATACATATACAATAACTTATTCAGTCATTCTCCAATTTATGGGGAATTTCTCTCCTCTCAATTTCTAGTTCCTTGCTACACAATAAAGGGCTGGTATAAACATTTTTGCACATGTGAGCCCTTTCCCCCTTTTTATGATCTCTTCTGGATATGGACTCAATAGAGACACTGTTGGATCAAAAGGTATGGCACAGTTTGATAGCTATCCAGGAACAGTTCCAAATTGCTCTGGAGTATGTTGGATCAGTTCACAACACTAACAACAATGTATTAGTATCCCAGTTTTCCCATATTACCTCCAACAAAAAATATCACTCTTTTGCGGATGATGTGATGTTATACTTAGAAATTCCTATTTGAAATTGTTAGTAATGTTAGCAAAGTCGTGGATACAAAATAAACCCTCATAAATCATCAGAATTTCTATATTTCATCAAAAAAAAATCAAGGAGCAAAGGATAGAAAGAAAAATTCCATTTAAAATAACTGTAGACAGTATAAATCTTGGAAATCTGCCTGTTAAGACAAGTCTAGCAACTATATGAAAACAACTGTAAAACATTTTTCACATAATGTCAGATCTAAACAATTGTAAAAATACTAATTGCTCATATGTAGGCTGTGCCATTACAATAAAAATGGCAACTCAATCCAATTAATCTATTTATTCACTGCTATACCAACTATTAAAAACTATTTTATAGAGCTAGAAATCATAAAAACAGAATTCATTTGGAAGAAAAAAAACTTAAGAGAAACATTTGGAAAAAATGCAAAAGAAGTTGATCTAACTTTACCAGATCTCAAACTATATATTATAAAGAAGTAATTATTAAAACAATCTGGCACTGGCTATGGAATGGAGTGGTGGCTCAATGGAATAGATTAATGTACAAATTACATTATAGTCAATGAGCATAGTAATCTAGTATGTGATAAACTCAAAGATATAATATTTTGAAACAAAAACTCATTATTTGACAAAATTTTCTGGGAAAACTGGAAAAACATGGCAGAAACTAGTTATAAAACAATCTCTCACACCAAATACCAAGATAAGATCATAATGACTACATTACACATAGAGTATATTACACTTAAGCAAATTAAGAGGACATAGAATAGTTTATCTTTCATATTTATAAATAAGTGAAGAATTTGTAAC
The DNA here is from genome assembly GCF_902635505.1 of Sarcophilus harrisii. Classification (NCBI taxonomy): domain Eukaryota; kingdom Metazoa; phylum Chordata; class Mammalia; order Dasyuromorphia; family Dasyuridae; genus Sarcophilus; species Sarcophilus harrisii. The sequence continues at coordinate 482,520,881 of NC_045428.1, read as the reverse complement.
CTAAGAAAAGAGAAGTAACATTATGTAATATAAAATAGATCATTTTGATTATGTAAATTTAAAAGATTTTGCATAAAGAAAATTAATGCAACCAAAATTTTAAGGAATAAAAAACTGAGGGGGGGATATTTGTAACTAACTTTCTTATGGCAAATATTATCTCTGATAAAGGTCTGATTTTTCAAATGTATAGACTACTGAGTCAAATTTATGAAAATAACAACAACAAAAAAACAGTCAATCCCCAATTGATAATTGGTCAAAATATATGAACAGACAGTATTCAGACATAAAAATCAAAACTATTTATAGCCATATGAAAGAAAGGATAAGTAGGATTCCAGGGACTAAAATTCTATACCGAAAGTTTGCTCAGGAGGGATGGAAGGTTTGAAGAATGAAATGCTAAAGTTATAAATAGAAATTATTTTAAAGAAGAAAAGAAACAAAATAAATTATATATACAAAGATGAAAGAAAAAATAACTGATGGCAGGTAAAGCTTTGTTTTATTATTTTTTTCTAATTCTTCTGAATAAGTACAATAATCTTTGGACTGGAAAAGATAGGTCAAAAGTGACCAATAAGGAACTGAAATATAAGATAAATAGGAAGATCCTTTAAAAAGTGCCTAACTGCTATTAATAACTTCAAGTCACAAGGTTCATATGAATTGTATCTCAGGCAACCAGAAGAACTGTAATTGCTAGAGTGGAAGAGATGCTGCAGGATGAGCAAAGGGCAATTGTTCCAACTTTCATAAAAGGAAAGAGTAAAATCTGAAAATTGTGAACCAAGGACCTTGTCTTCAATTCATGATAAGATTATAGGAAGAGTTGGTTTATGAACCTCTTGGAAAGGAAGTGGTAATCACAGATAGAGAGAAATCAGAGAGAACTTGATTTAGGCTTATTTTAAGGGAAAGTTCTTTACTATTTAGGGGAATAGAAAAAGAAAAAAAGAATGGTTTGTCTACAGAATAGTGAGGTTCCCAACACTTGAAGTATTCAAATAGTGACAAATTGTTAAGGGATATTATAAATAGGATTTTAATTGAGATACAGATAACCTTCTGAGGTTCTATCTAATCTAAGATTTTGAAATTCTGTGACATAATTATGTAGTAGTAAAGGATTATTTTCTCCATTTTCTAAATTAATAGAAATACATTTCAAAGGAGCATCTACTGTGTTCAAGTTCCTATCAAATTTTAGAGGACATGCACCTATAAATGAGACATAGTCCCAGAGTCAAACAGTTAGTGTTTTAGAAAGAAAGATACAACAGACACAGAAAACTATCAGACATAATATTATATGACAAAGATACAAACAAACAAAAATATCAGTTCACAGGAAGATGAATTTCATGCTAGGTGTTTCAGAGAAGGCTTCATGGAAGAGAAGGTATCTGAAATTGTTTTTTTAAAGTATAAATATAATTTCAAAGCAGAGATGGTTATAATAGGACAAAATGACTAATAGTGCTTTGTAGACCTTAAAGTTACACACATACACAGATGTTGTGATTCATGTGTTTTCAGTAATGTCGGACTCTTTGTGATCCCATTTGAGGTTTTCTTGGCCAAGATACTGAAATGGTTTGCCATTTCCTTCTTCAGCTCATTTTTATAAATGAGGAAACAGAGACAAACAAAGTAAAGTAGCTTGCCCAGGGTCACATAACTATTAAGTGTCTGAGGCCACATTTGAACTTGGGAAGATGAAGTCTTTTTTGATTCCACTTCAGGCACTCTATCCACTACCAACCCTACATATATAAAAGCTATTTTGTGTTGCTAAATATTATTAAGTGGAATGGAAACTTTTATGGCTTCTTCCAAGTAAGTCAAAATGTTGCTAGACTGTTAATTGCAGGAGAAATTTTCTTATACATATATACACAGTCATTTTAAGTCTAAAGAAATCTAAATAATCTAACAGTATTAATAATTCAAAGAAATATTGTTTATATAAATGACATAAACATAAACAAATACCTACTTACTAATCCTTAACTTTTAAAATAATTACTTTTTCTAGACTTTATCTTATGTTTTAGGTTGAGTAGGATACTCTTTTTCAATTTTCTTTAAATTTCTTACTTTGGAGTTAGAACAGTCCATGGGACAAATAAAATTTTCTGTATGACTTAGAGTAAGTACCCCAACGTGTGTGTAGAAAGGATATTAGAGCTCATTTAGTCTAATCTCTTTCATTTTTTGCAGATGAGGATATAAAGTATCCAAGTGGTCAAGCAACTTACTTATGGTCAATTAGCTAATTTTGTGTCAAAGTTAGGTCTAAAATATAGGTCTTCTGCTTTTCATTTTAGTGCCAGCTCTTTCTTTTACTATACTGTGCAAAAGGCTTAAGGCATCTGGAAGTGATCTTCCTTTTTCATGCACAGGCTAATATAAAGACTACTTAAAAGGCTTTAAAACAGAATTACAAATAGTTTCATCTCAATGGATATTCAGAGCACTTTTATTTCAATTATTGAAGCTCCTGATGTGCTTTATTTTCCCTGAATAAGTCCTGAGAAAATGGCATCCCTAAGCTAAACAAATAAAGGAACAGTTCCTGCCCTTCAATTACTTAAATAATTGTCTCAGAAAAAGCTATTTTTTAGTTCCTACACATTCTTCTTTGTCTAACTTCTTAGCTGTACAAGAAATTTTCTAAACATACTTTTGTCAATCTACTTTCAGAAAAAAAAATCATAGGACCTAGAGTTGGAAAGAACCTTAGTGGCTTATTAGTCCAGTACTCTCATTTTTCCTAGTCATATAGTCATATAGTCAAAGGAAGTTTGACTGAAATGACCAACGTCACTTAGCTAGTATAGAAGTTACATTTGAATCTAGGTCTTCTATTTCCAGAGCCATGAGGGAGACTGCCTTGCTTCCCTTGTTCTCTGAAAAACAAAATCATTTCTTCAAAACTGAGAGTGGGGAAAATAATTTGTTGAGGGGAGTTAGCAAGTAACTATATGATAAATTTATGACATTGTGAAAATCCAAGCCGTATTCTCTTTAAAGATATATCCATCTACCAGTCATCTTAAAATAATTAAAAACCAAAACTTTTTTTCTTTCCCTTTTTAGCAATTGAAATTTAGCTTTTGAGATGTGGCAGTGGATTTTCAGAGACAAATGTACATTTGTATGTATTATAAGAACATGATGCAGGGAGAGATAAAGATATCTAGAAATCTATTTACCTATTGGCTGATTTGGGATTTGTGTGTGAGTGGGGGAAAAAGAGAAAAGAAAGGTGAATGTCAAATTATCAGGATTCAAGGATGAAGCACCAAGTTTATTCTCAGCCTCTCTGGGATTTGAAAGATGCTATCAGGGCACACAACAGAATGAATATAAGTGGATAGTCATGTCACTTTAATCCACCTCAATAATAATTCACTTTCTTTGGATGCTTTCAATGTGTAATATCAAAGCCAAATATCAACTTTCTTTATCCAAACACAGACTTGTGTGTACATAGAGAAGATGACATAAAGATATTGAAAAATCTGCCTGCCCACTTGCTAATCATGACTCCTCCCCTCCAATCTTTACGTCCATATACCTTTGTGAAGAGAATCTTAATATGGGAAAGAAGAATTTTGGGCATCACTCTTTATGAAGTCACAGCTGCCTGTTTCTTAAAATGGCATTTCTGTTTAATAGTCAGAAAATAAGATCACTTTGTTAATGAGGTACCTTTCTTTAAAGGATATTGGTAATGGATGATAATGGTAATAAACACAATATTTGTTATGTGTTATTCTCACTGAATTAGAAATTATATTAAAATGCCTCCTGATGCTGTTGAATTCTAGCACCATTGCTCAGTCTAAGATCCATATTTTTTCTCTTGGGCATCATATTAAGTCCTAGGAGATGATCTGAATCTTCTTTATGCAGAAATTTTTCATCTTAAATCATGCACACACAGACACATCACATAATCACCTGGGTCTATAATAAAGCACTATAACAACTGTATTAAAATTCTCCCCTTGCTCCAATTTTAGTTGCTAGTTAACATTAACATCTTTTTAAATGCTTTGTAAAACTTTATTCTTTTCTGACAACCATTTTTATTTTTAAAGCTTTTTATTTTCAAAACATATACATAGATAGTTTTCAAAATTCACCCTTGCAAAATCTGATGTTCCAAATTTTTTTCTCCCTCCTTTTCCAGAATCTCTTCCCCTAGATGGCAAGTAATCCAATAATGTGTTAAACATGTGCAATTCTTCTATACATAGTTCCACAATTATCATTGCTATGCAAAGAAAATCAGATCAAGAAGGAAAAAAAAATGAGAAAGAAAAAATGCAACAAAAAGTGAAAATACTATGTTGTAAAACACATTGGAATCCCGACAATCCTCTCTCTGGGTGCAGGTGGCTCTTTCCATCTCAAGATAATTGCAACTGGCCTGAATCATTTTGCTGTTGAAAAGAGCCACATCTATATGATTAATATCATTAAGAATAAGCCAGACAGGTAAAGTAAAATAGGAAGATGGAAAATTTTGGGGGGGAAAATTTGATCAACATGAGATAACACATAAAAAATATTTAATCCAGGATTAATGTTCCCTGGACCTTAATTAACTGGATAATTTCCCCCAAACTCCAGTCAGTATATTTTGACACATTCTAAGTCTTCCCCTCTTTAAATATCATATCAATTATGAATATGAAAGTGGGAATCTGTCTTCTTTTTGACAATGTTTCATATCACTTATAACATGACTTACAAAGACTCCTCAGGACAGAAGGGATGTTAATTCTGGGTTCTCTACCATTCCTAATTACATAGACAATTATACTGAGGTTTTGATGGAGCCTTCTGATGGACATCAAAGAAAATATCACAAAAAACTTTGTGTTAACTCACTGATACTTTTTCAAAAGCTGCTCAGAGCGATCATCTATTTCCTCCCTGATATTTCTATTAAGTCATTATAAGAGAGAGAAATGAATCATCCTTTTGTTTCCTTAATCATGTCAATACTATAATAATAAAATTATAGCTTCTAAATATATAGCTAAATAAGGTTTACAAAATGTCTCCCATCTATTATCTTGCTTGTAAACAACTCTGAAGTACATAAATCCTCCTTTTGTCCACATTTTAACAGAGGATGAAACTAAGTTAAGAGAATTTAAATTACTTCGTTTCTAAGTCCAAATTCAGTTCTTTATCCATGTCACCTTGTTTCTCCTGGGCAGAATATACTAATCTATTTAAGACCAGTTTCATCTTAATTAATGTTAGTAACAAAATATGTATTTAAGAAAACTATTTCCAACCTTAAGTGATGTCTGTTTATTAAACCAAATTTAAATTAACTGAATTCCTAAATAATGAAAGAATGCGGATAGTCCTTTGGAGTTTGTTGTAATAAACATTTTTTTTCCTTTTTGGTTTTATAAATTTATTCTCTTCTTTAATTAATGTAAAGAGTACTGATCTAAGAATCAAGAAACCTACAGTGTGTTTCAATAAAAAGAATCAGAGCATCTGTATTTGACTCTTAACTGTGCTATTTATAGGATTTGTACTGTTGTTCAAGTCACTTAACCTTTCTGAGATCCCAGTTAGCTCTGTATCTGTTATCTACTTCTAATCTTCAGTATTTGAGCAAGTCACTTAAATTTTTTCATCCTTTGAAAAGAGAATGATTATAACTTGTCTAAAATTAGGAAGCTACATCTTTTTCTTCTTTATGCTGTATGATTCAGTGATTCTTTTGTTTCTAGAAAACCAGTACTATGTGTAGTATATGTCAATATGACTAAAACAGAGCTCAGGTTATCATAAGCTTCCCAATATTTTAAAGGTAGGAGAAAGCATTTTTAGTCTCAAGTATAACTATAAATTAAGGTATTAATTGCACATCCCAAATAACCACACAATTGTCAAATTCATGAAAGAATAGAAACATAAAAAGATAGGTATTCAAATATTCATTGATTGGTTAATGAAGACCTTTGATTACAGTCTGTATTTTCATAAATGTATCAAATTTCATACTCTTGATTTTGGAATAGAAATAATAGACTCTGTCAGTGCTAAGTATATATGTCTCATCCATTTTTTCATTTGCCAATATTCTTATTAGTTCATATCCAATAGGATAATAATATTAATTACTAGCATTTATGTAACATTTAAGATTGGTAATGTACTTTACACTTATTATCCTATTTAATGATATTAGCAGCCCTGGGAGGTAAGTACAATTACTGTCCTTATTTTATCAATAAAGAAACTGAGCTTAAGTGACTTATCTAGGGTCACACAACTAGCAAATATGTGAGGTAGAATTTGAACTTCTGTTTTTCCCATTCCAGATCTAGCATTCTATCCCTAGGAAACTGAAGCTGTCTACAAGCAAAGATGAAACTCAGTAGGGATAAATGTAAAGACTTGCATTTAGACTCAGAAATAAATTTCACAATGAGGAAGCATGTCAAAGTAGAACTTTATCTGAAATAGATACTGGGTTTGAGTCTATTACATGTTCTGAATGAATCCATAGTATACTAAGGAAGTTAAGTAGGAAAGCACAATCTTAGGTTACATCAAGAGATAAATGGCCTTCTGTAACAAAGGAGTGATGTCCCTGCTATACTCAGACCTGGTCACATCACGGTTTCAAAAGCATAGATCTTATAAGAAAGAGTATCCAGAAAAGAGTAATAGGGGTCATGGAAAGCCTTGAATTTATAAAATATGAAAATGGGTCAAAGGAATAAAGGATATTAGGTGTGGTACGATTTGATAGCTATCTTTGAATATTGGAAATGCTGCTACATGAGTGATTAAATGGGTTCTTCCTGACCTCAGAGAATATAGTCTGTATCGTTGTCTATTTTGCAAATTATATCTAATTAACTACTTTGAATATATTTGTATTTATTTACTTTATATTCATGCTGCATCCATTTTTATATGTATTTGTCTCCTCTATTAGCATATAATCTTAGTGTGAGTAGGGATTATTTCATTCTTTAATATTCCCAGTACCTGACACAGTGTCTGATACATAGTAGGTATGTACTAAATACTCTGAGAAAATTTGAAATAGGATAAGAATATAATAATAACAGCTAACATTTATAGAGTGCTTTAAGATTTGCAAAGCATTTTACATATATCTCATTTTAGCTTCCCAATAGTCCTGGGAGGTAAGTGCTATTATTATTACTGTTTTACAATTAAGGAAACTATGGCAGAAATTTAGTAAGTCTTCAAAGGTCAGGCCAAATTTGAACTTGGGCTTTCTTGATTTTAGGAAAAGTGCTAGAGCACTCTATAAATTGGGCCACCTATGCTTATACACTTTTCTGGAGAAAGTAAGGTCATCTTTTGAAAGGTAGAATTGGAACCTAGCTTCCTTTGAAGAAATAGAAAAGATTTTCTACAAATGAATATGACCAGGAAGTATGTCCCAGACAAAAATCTATACAAATGTGTAGAAATAGGAGAGATCAGGATGAGACTAATAGGCAACTGGGAATCCATTTTGAAAGACACAAAGCATGATGGGAGATTATTCACATACTTAATATTCATTAAAAACAAACAAGTAAAAGTAAACTCTAAGAACCATCATGCTAAATCCAATACAGAGATGTAAGAATTTTGTTTATGGCTATCATGTCAATTTAATTCTTTTCGTGGGAATTCTTAGATAGTCTTCTGTACAACTGAATTAATTAAAGAATCATAGTAATTTTGAGTTGCAGGGACTTTAGAAATCATCAAATGCAAATCTTTCACTTTATTAAAAATAAAAACAAATCAAATTTATGAAGTGATTTGCCCAGGATTAGATAATCTTTTCAATACAATATGCTTTTTTTAAATAAAAATATACATTATTTGATGATACTATATGCACATTTCTTCAAAGGGCATAAATTAATAAAAAATAATCCTAGAAGATCAGGAGTTTTTAAGCTTGGGTTTCCAAATATTCCTGGGATAGGTTTCAAGGGTTCTATGAATTTGGATGAATAAAAAAATTATATCTTTCTTTTTCTTAAACACTCATTGAAATTTAATATTTCCTTCAGTTATTTAAAAATATTAGTCTCAAAAGGAGGTCACAGATTTCAGCAGCCTGCCAAATAAGTACATGCCACAAGAAAGACTAAGAACCTCTGTGCTAGATAATTTTACTTTCCTAGGTTTAGACTAATATCTATAGTTACCTTTTTCAACTCTAGATTCATTTTTATTTTTACTTTTGAAAAGCAAATGAAGTTAAATGACTTGCCCAGGGTCACATAGCTAGTAAGTGTTAATTGTCTGAGGTGGGATTTGAACTAAGATCCTCCTTCCTAGCCAGCTGGTACTCTATCCACTGTGTCATTAGCTGCTCCAACTTTAGCCAACTCTATGAATGAAGGTACAAAGAAACAAAGAAACCTTTGGATTTTTGTTGTCCAAAGAATCTATATTTGTGAAGATCCTGAGCTACAGAATTTTCCCTATTTTTCATTAAATAAAAGCTGGCATTTATATGGCGTGCTAAGGTTGCCACATAGACTGCTGCTATAGTATCTGGCTAAGTATCTTAAATTTCTTGCATTGTAATTCTATCTAGCATATATTCTCCAATAAGTCACCAAATCTACTCTATGATACAGACAGATCTGCAGTTCATTCATAGATGTTTCTTTTTAGTACAACTTGTATGTACAAATCTTGTAGGGAAAAGCCCTATCATATTACTAACAATTCCAAAATGTAAAACTATTACAAAATCATGACTTTTTTTTTTGAAAACTTCACAAAACCCATTTGCCTATCAAATTTTCTCATTCCTGAAATGCTGAATTTTCTTTAGTTTTAAATGTCAATCAGTAGAATTGTCCCCAAACACTTTCACAACTTATTAGAGACACAGAATTTTCCCCAATAACATTCAAAAACTCTCAGGTTTCCTCTATGAGGAAATAAGTATTGGACAGTTCTTAATTGTTTGAGAAGGTCCAGCTTTCTTTGGATGCTTTTCCTTAGTAGTGTGCACTTGATTTCAGAAACCCCATCCTCAGGATGTCAAGCAATTCTAAAGCACAGAAAGATTGTCCATACTGACAATTGTCTGTCATAACCTCAGTTTTGGCCCCACCACCACAATAGCAAAAGACAGCAATGTTTTTCCTCCTGCCAAGAATCAAGAATTTATTTCTTCTTATTTATCAATAAGAATATGAATAGAGCAAATGGTAACATTCTCTTATTGATCAAGTAGGGGGAATGTGTATTTTTAAGTACACATATATGTATATGTATATACACACATATCATATCATATCATGTGTGTGTGTGTGTGTAATGACAGAGACAGAATGTACTTTTACTGAAATATCTTCCATGGCTCAGCAGACAGCATTTGTAGAACATTTAAGTACACAGCAGTGACAATCTACATTTTAATGGACTCATTTGGCTATTCCCTTTATGAGATGCAAAGCAGCAGAAGCCCAGGTTTTAGTCAATAAAGAGGAATATTTTATCATTACTCCAAGATTAAAAAAAAAAAAAAAAAACTAGCAGCACACTAATTTAACTTAGAGGAGCAACTTACTAGATAGTACTAAAGCCAAACTAAAACTGATCATGATTGATTGGCAATGACTCATTCAAAGACTCCTCTTTGGACCAACAAGAATATTGGATTCTTGAGTCTTTCTCTCTATGGTCCTCACTCCTGTCAAGTCTATTTATAGTTGCTAAGCAGGAAACATTTGTCTGGGAAGTAACAGTAAATTGTATGCCCTCTCTCAGACTGCTAAGGAGACATTGTGCTTCCTTGTACTTGAAATCAGAACTGGGTCTGAGTTCCTAATTTGCCATTTACTAATTGTGTGACGTTGGACAAGTTACTGAAACTTTCTGACCTTCTGTTTCCTTATATGAAGAGTAGATTAATAGTATTTATAGAGTATAGAACAACTCCATTATTATGAGATAAAATAATATAGCTTATTATGGACATATGTAAATATATCTAAATTCCCCAAATGTCAGCAGCGATATTAAATAGTAGTGATAATAAATACTTAGAATTGTCTTCTTTCTGTTGCCCAAGAAAAAATTTTGTTTAATTTTGCTATATTATTCATTCATTATTATTCAGCAGTGGAATTAATCAGCTCAGGAGACTAGACCAACTCATAAAGAAAGGTCTCATTTGGCAATTCAGGCAGGTAGATAGTCAAGTAGCAGATGCTTCAGTGGATAAATAGAGCATGGCACTGGTGTATCTGGAAACAGGTGATAGGGAAAAAAGTACAGTCAAGTAAGAGTACATCATCAGTGGAAGACAGGTATTCATATCAACAGATGAATGGAACATAGCATTGGAAGGGTTTGGTTTAGCAATAGGAGTTCTAAGCAGGCTCATTGTCAGTATCACAGTTAGGAAATTAGACATTAGGGAGTCAGTAATGAAAACTGAGTTTAAGATCTGGATCTCAGTTCCTGAGGGGTTCTTGTTATCCTTAAATGTACAATGAGTATCAGTTGAAGGAATATTGTTTCAAGAGAAACATATTAACTATTTTTAAATATTTGAAGGGCAAGCATGTAGAAGTAGAATTAACATTATTATTATTCTTGAGCCCAAAGAGAAAATGTAAGAATGATTATTGGAAGTTATTAAATGGCATATTATGGCATGACATAAGAAAAGGTTTTTTAATGATTAAGATTATCCAAAAATGGAAAGAACTGCCTCTGAAAATAGTGAATTTCCCATTCTGGAGCATCTTAAAGTGAAGGGCCTACAAGTGATTCTTTTTTCTTATAGATAGGATCAAATGGCCTCTGAAGTAATTTCAACTCAGATTTTTGTGATTCTGTATGGGATAACAAAGCAATGATTTAGGAGAACTTGGGTATGAGGTCATGGCTTGGTTAAAAGGAATACATTGAAGACCTTGTTACTGAAAACAAAGGTAAGATCAAAGAGGAATTAATAATAAGGTTGGCTAGATTCTAAATCTTTGAGCTTTGGAACAAAAACTTCTATCCCAGTTGCCTGAGGGCCCTATGTCCCAGGGTAGCTATTTCTGTGTGAAATGGAGGAAATAGAGGCAATGAGTCATGTTAGCCAAGACAACAAGGAAGACATGTACAAAAATAATTACAAGTATGTTATAAAGTCCATCTGAGTATATGAAAATCCCTAGCAAGATAGGATTTATAACTCTCTCTGATGTGGGATACTGTAGAAAGAACACTCAGTATAGAGTCAGAGAAGCTAGATTTGAATCCTGCCTTTCACTCATTTGATCTTGGATAAATTATTTAATTTCTCTGGTCCTCAGTTTCCTCATCTGTAAAGTGAAAGGATTTGAACAGAGTCCTTCCAGTTTTAAACCTGTGATCGATCCTATATCCTTTCCCTTCACGTTCTTTATTTTGGTTTGTTTGTTTTCTCTATCTTATTCTTATTTCTTCTTCCTGAGCGTGAAAAATCACCCTTTCTCTTTCCTGAATTGAAATGAGAATGAGATTTTTTTTCAAAAGGAACTTTTACTAGACTAACTAGGATAAAATAAAAACATAGAAATAGATGAGAAACTATGATTTCTTAGCTTAAGGTAGTCAAAGATTCAGTCATTCAATTTTCTTGATTTAACTCCATCTGGTAAATTCTACACAGAAACTGTCTTTTTCAATCATTTGGGCATTTCCTATTTTCTACTCCTTCCTTTGGCATTTCCACAGAATGCTAGCATTGTGGAACAAGCAATTACTAGTTAAAGGGCTATGTCTGGTTTGGAAAAGAAATCAGTAGATTCTCTAGAGAGGCATTAGCTTATCAATAAAAATTTTAGCTACCTAGATATACACTTAACAAGCTGGCTTCTCTCCTCTGTAGGAGGATGAAGATTTATTTTATCATATAGTGAAAACAGAAAGTTTTATAAGGAGTTCAGAAGAGGGAAAGAGCATTTCTCATTTCTGTGAATATAGGAGGTTTCAAGGAGGAAGTGACATTTAGTTAATATTGTCCTCATTTGCAGAAAGATGTTGTATGTTGAGTATGTGTATGTATGTGTGAGTGTGTATGTGTGTGTGTGATTTTTACTCTTCATTTTTGTGTATATTTAGATAGGGCATCTAAAATCTTATTATACTCCCCTATAATTGCTTGCTTTTCTATTTTTGGAGCTGAGAATAGGGCAGTGCTTTTGATAAGGGGAGCCCCAAAACTCTCTCTCATTCTCTTTCTTGGACTTTGGGGCAAAAGTTTGGAAGACTCCCTTAGAAAAGCTCTTCCCTGAGAGACCCACCCCAGGAAATCAAGATAAAATAGTTTCATTCTGTTATCTGGGTGGGACTAGTTGAGTCCAGGACCACTCCTACTTAGCCCAAACTAGAGGATCTAGATTTCTATCAAACTCTATTGAGTTGGAGATTAGTCCAGAGATATTCATTCAACTCCAATATTCTCTATTCTGATTCCAACTGAAACTGCTCTCAGCCCCCACTAAGAGCTACTCATATAACAAGCTTCCTTCAACTGAATTCCTAGTAGAGAGCCAAAAGCAGGGATCATGCTAAGGAACCTCTCTCTCCCCTTGGCATAGCTGTGATCCTCTGCCTTCTGAAAAGACATTCTCTTTTCAGTGTTACTCCCTCTTTATCTCTCTCCCCTATTTCCCTAACAGGACCTTATTCCTCTTTACTTTCTTTCGGTATTTCTCTGCCAGAAACTTTTTCTTTCTCTGCTAGAGGATTTCCCTGCTAGACTTTTACTTTTCTGTTAGGACCTTGCCACTAAGGAAGTCAGCCTGCAAAAGCTGATTTCTCAGTTCTAATAATAAACTTCTTTTGCCAGTTTAAATTTTCAGGTCTGTAAATTCATTTATGAAGGACCTGCATGGACCAGAAGGGAGTTCCCACAACTCCCTGTCCTGTGCTGAACCTTACCACTTTGTTTTTGGTCCTGCTTGATTGGCATTCTTATCAGTTAATTGAATGACAGATTGTCAATCAATCTGCAGGTGTTGTAAAGATGGAAAGGAAAGCTACTATGATGGAAGAAAGAATTGGAATCTCCAAAAATTTCAGCAACAACAAGAAGAAGATTAAATATGATAGGAATTAAGTTAATATCTTAGGGGTTTAAATATTAACTATACAGATGATTTCAGAAAAACTTGGAAAGTTTTTCTTTTTAAGTGATGAAGTGTGATAAGGTGAACAGAACCACAAGAATGCTATTCATAGAAACATCAAAATTGTTTCATAAAGAATTGTGAATGACTTAGTTATTCTCAGCAATACAATGATTCAAAACAATCCCAAAGGAATACTGTTGAAGCTTACTGTCTTCAGAGAAAGAACTGATATTGATTGTATACAGATTGTAGAATGCTATTTTTCACCTTTTTTATTTTTTCTTTCATTTCAGTCTTTTTGTAGAAAATGACTAATATGGAAATATTTTACATAATTGCACATGTATGACCTATATTTGATTGCTTACTATCTAAGGGAGAGTGGGGGAGTAAAGAGTAGATTTTGGAACTCAAAACTTTAAATAAAAATGTTGAAAAATTAAAAGAAAATCAATTGTAGATGCAGACTGGAACAGACGTGGCTAGATAACATGAAAAAAAAGTAGTAATTTTGGTGGACTGAAAAATAAATTAGCATACAGTAAACTCCTTGGGAGTAGTCAGTTAGTCATTAAGTATTTGTTAAGCACTTTCTATATCCCAGGCACTGTGCTAAAAGCTTGGAAAACAAATACAAGCAGAGAAATAGACAGTCCCTGCCATCCAGAATTTGCATTCTAATGGGGGAAATGAGTTAAGTCTGAAAAAGAGTGAAGTCATGATTAGCCTGGATCGTCTTAAAAAGGAAGTTCAGAGGGGAACAGCTAGCTACTCAGAGAGAGAGGCCAAAGTGTGAGGGTTTTGTCCATGTGAGAAGTAGGAGGGAATTAGCTTCCAGGGTGAAGATTGATTTATTTGTTGCATTGTATTCCTCTTTGTATTCTTCTTTTCAAAGAGCTCACATTTTAAAATAGAGAGAATATTGGAAAGCAGGTTATGTGAAGATTAATTGAAGGAATTGTAGATTCATTTATCTGAGGGAGTAAGGTGGAAAAAGCATGATAGCTGCCCAAGCATTTGAAGTTGTGTAGAAGAGATAGCATGCTTGCTTTGTTCAGACCAAGTGGAAAAACTAGGGATGATGAATGGAAATTGTGAAGAGGATTAGTTTGGGTTAATAATGAAAACCTTTTCCTAATTTCAAACTGTTCAATGGTCTTCTTAGCAAGATAATGAGTTCATGACCAGTCGTGACATTGGGAATTGGATCACTGCTTGTTAGAAGTGCTTTTTGTTGTTCAGTCATATCCAATTTTTTTTGCAAGTGCATTTGTTGTTTTCTTGACAAAGATATTGGAGTGGTTTGTCATTTCCTTCTGCAGTTCATTTTACAAATGAAGAGACTAAAGCAAATAGGATTAAGTGATTTACCCAGAGTCATACAGCTAGTAAGTGTATGAGGCCACATTTGAACTCAGGAAAATGAGTCTTCCTGACACCAGGCCTTGCACTCTATCCACAGTGCCATCCAACTGCACTAGAAGTGTTATACAAAAGATCATTCTTCAGGAAATAGGTCAAATTAAGTAGCTTCTGAGTTCTAGTTTTGAAATTCAAAAATTCACTAATAGGCCTGAGTACAAACCTAGTTTATCATATAATTTTATATTCTTATATGTTCTCTGGCAGCTAAGTGGCTCAGTTGGTTAGAGTAGAAAGAGGATGACCTGAGATCAAATCTGTCCCCAGACATCTTGGTAGAGTTCCTTAATCTTCTCTATCTTCTAGTCACATTTCCCCAAGTGACTTTTGCCATTATCTTTACCTCTGTCTCACATGTTTTTCCCACTCTTTGACAGGGCACAGCCTTGACATGCACAAGTGATCACATTCCATCCAGTCTTCTGCAAATTGGGTCAATAATCCTAGCTCTCTCATTTGTGTTCATTCCCTCCCAGATTACTTCGCTATTAGTTACAAACATATCCTCTGCTAAACTCTTTAGTTTGGTTCCTGACCTCATCATTCAACAAAAAGTTACTGTTTTCAAAGTTGCCAGTAATCTCATCATTAACAAATCTAATGGCCTTTTCTCAGTCTTTATCCTCTTGACTATTATGCAGTCTTTAACATTGTCAATTACCTTTTTTTCCCTTAATGTTCTTTCTAGGTTTAAGGGGCTCTATTTTTTCCTGTTTCTCCTCCTGCTTGTTTCACTGCTCCGTCTCAGACATTTTTGCTTGAACTTCAATAAGGTCTTGTCCATTCATCATGTTTGTGCCATAGAGATCTATTCTGGACGTTCTTTTCATCTTCCTCAATATTACTTAATTAACTAATAATTATTAGTTATTTCATCAACTTCCATGGCTTCAATTATCTACTCTATGATGATGATGATTCTTAAATCTACTTATCTAGCTCTGAATTCTAGTTTTGAATATGCAACTAACTCTTAGACTTCGTAAACTGGCATCCTATGAGTATTTTAAATTGAACTTGTCCAAAACTGAACTCTCCCATACTCCAAATCCTCCCTACTTCTTATCTTCCTTATTACTGTTGAAGGCACCATCATCCACCAGTCTCCCAGACTCTCCATTTATGTGTCATTATAGATTTTTCACTCTTTCTCATCCTGCATAACCAATCTGTTGCCAAACTTGTTGTTTTTTTACCTTTATAACATCTCTTTGTATAAGCCCCCTTTTCTTTTCTAATATTGCCATCACTCTGGTGCCGGCCCCCACTTCATTCCTGCAAAATTTCAATCGTCTGCTGTTTTTTTTTTTTTTTTTTTTTAATATTTCAGAAGTATCTCCACACTTCAATCAATCCATTCAATTGCCAAAGTGATCTGCTTAAGATTCAGGTGCTCTCCCCACCCCCAATTTCTTTCAAAAAATTCCAAATTTTTGTTTAGCATTCAAAGTCCTTTTTAACACATCCTTCCCACTCCCTGCCAACTTTTGCTTTACTTTGTCTCTACTCCCACCCTTACTTTGTAATCCAGTGACACTGTTGTGTCCTTACTGTGTTCCTTACTGTTTCTTGAATAATAAATTCCACCTCTACCCTTTTGTCACTTTCACTGGCTGCTTTCCTTCAAATCTTCTATGGGAGTCCTTTCTAATTTCTGCTAATTGTATTCCTTTCCTCTGTTGACTATTTCTAATTTATCATATACATATAATTTTATCTCATGTAGAAAGTTCCTTGCGATCAGGAATTGTCTTTTGCCTTTCTTTGTATTCCTACTATTTAACATAGTGCTTAGCACATAGTAAGTGCTTAATACATCTTTATTGACTGACTGTTTATAATATAATCCTGGACAAATACCTTAAATTCTTCTGTCTGCCTCAGTTTCTTCATCTGTAAAAATGGAAAAATAATGGCACCTGTCTCTCAGATGTGATGAAGATAAAATGAGATAAGATTTTTAATGTGCTTTGCAATCTAAGTTCTGTGTAAATGCTAGTTGTTATTCTTAATATGGTTTCCCACCCCCAAGGCACAGCTAATTAAGGGGAAAATTTTTCATGTTTTATAAAAACACTTCCCCTTTTTACATTGATTTATTATTATTATTATTAAAGCATTTTATTTTCAAAACATATGCATGAATAATTTGTCAACATTGATCCTTGCATATCCTTGTGTTCCAAATTTCCCCTCCTTCCCCCCAACCCCTCCCCTAGGTGACAAATAATCCAATATATGTTATACATGTTAAAATATATGTTAAATCTAATATATGTCAAGATATTTATACAATTATTTTGCTGCACAAGAAATATCAGATCAAAAAGGAAAGAATATGAATAAGAAAACAAAATGCAAATGAACAACAATAAAACAAACAATAAAAGAGTAAGAAAGAGTTATGTTGTGATACACATTCAATTTCCACAGTCCTCTCTCTGGGTTCTCTTCATCACAAGATCATTAAAACTGACCTCAATTATCTCATTGTTGGAAAGAGTCACATCCATCAGAATTGATCATTGTGTAATATTGTTATTGTTGTGTACAGTGATGTCCTGGTTCTGCTCATTTTACTTAGCATCAGTTCATGTAAACCTCTCCAGGCTTCTCTAAAATCATCCTGCTAATGTTTTCTTATAGAACAATAATATTCCATAACATTCATATACCATAAATTATTCAACCATTCTCCAACTGATGGGCATCCATCCAGTTTCCAGTTTCTTGCCACTACAAAAAAGGCTGCCACAAACATTTTTGCACATGTGGGTCCCTTTCCCTCCTTTAAGATATCTTTGGGATACAGGTCCAGTAGAAACACTGCTGGTTCAAAGAGTATGCACAGTTTGATAATTTTTTGACCATAGTTACAAATTGCTCTCCAGAATGGCTGGATCTGTTCACAGTTCCATCAACAATGTATTGGTGTTTATCTTTTCCTGACATCTTAGCCAATCTGAGAGGTGCAGTATCTCAGAATTGTGTTAATTTACATTTATCTGATCAGTAGTGATTTAGAGCACCTTTTCATATGATTAGAAATGGTTTTAATTTCTTCATTTAAAAATTGTCTATTCATATCCTTTGACCATTTATCAGTTAGAGAATGGTTTGAATTCTTATAAATTTGAGTCAATTCTCTATATATTTTAGAAATGAGGCCTTTATCAGAACCCTTAAAAACAAAATGTTTTCCCAATTTATTGCTTCCCTTCTAATCTTGTCTGCATTAGTTTTGTTTGTACAAAAATTTTTTAGCTTAATATAATAAAAATTATCTATTTGGTATTCAATTATGAGTTCCAGTTCTTTTTTGGTCACAAATTCCTTCCTTCTCCCCAGATCTGAGAGGTAAACTATTCTATGTTCTTCTAATTTGCTTGTAATATCTTTCTTCATTTACATTGCTTTTTTATTGAAGTTTTAAGGAATATTTCTATGAGAGTTGAGATTCATTTTTTATAAACATTTTTTGAATTGTCTTTTTAAAAAAAATTCCTGTTTGTTCAGAACAATTATGTAATTACCAGATTTCAGGTTGGAATGTACAAGATAATGAAGCAAAAACAAAATGGGAAGCATTTTCCCCCTCACATTTATTTCTACCCTTCCTATTTGTGACAGGACCTAGCTCTTTGGAGCACTCAAAGTTCTGAGAGCACAAAAGCAATTAGTTAACTTCTTTGTGTAGTTAGTGTTTATTGTATTAAATACTCAAACATTTCCCAGAGACTTGGAGGCTTCAGAACTAAAAAAATATAGTTACTCATCTGAAACATATAAATTGTATAGTAATAATAGCGGGAGATAATGGGGGACAGGACATCAGAATCCTTCATTTATTAACTCTCTCAGTTCTCTACACAATTATTATTAATGTAGCACAGCAGTTTTCAAATGCTTTGATCTCAGCACTCCTTGATATCCTTAAAATTATTGAAGACCTCCAAATGTTTGTTTATATGGTTATAACTATTGACAGTTTATCAAAAATTAGAGAACTTCTGTATTATTATTTGATCTTAGGGACCCCTTGAGTATTTTGGGAACCTCCAGGAGTCCTCAGACCACACTTGGAGGACCATTAGACTTGTGGAATGTAGAATAATATTTAAGATGGTATGGGCAAGCTTGAATAACCTTTTTATGGTACTGAGCCTGAATAAGTTCCACACCTTAAACTCTGACTTTTAGTCAAATGTATATGCCAGTTCCTGTTTAAGAATGTGATACAAAAGTTGTCTAAGGATCAGTTGATAAGTACTGTTTCCAGTTTCACATACAATCAATGTAGACATATGGTAGTGGTGGGGAAACCTTTATTATTCTCAGAGCATAGCTTCACCATGTACAAAAATCAGTGGGTACTGATCAACAATTCTGATGACCTTATAAAGGTTTTGGTTACTTAAGTTGGATGGGTACAAAGGAAATTCAAAGAGTAACAAAGGGAAGGTGATGATTTTCAGGCCAAAGAACAGATGACAAAGGTAAATGATTTATACCAGATCAAACAGAAAACTAACCAGCAAACACCAGAGTTACAGGTAATATCTAAACTTGGAATTTGCAGACAGAATTTATTTTAGGCAAATTTAGGGAAATTGATATCTCACCTTGATTTTGCAGAGTCTAGCTAGTTATGTGACTTGCTCATCTTAAGTAACTGGAACTAAAAAAGTTATTAGAAATTTTCTTGTCCCGGGAAGAACAGAAAGATGATGGTGCTTTGAATAGTGTGTATACTGAAGGAGAACTCCAAAAATAGGCCAAAAAGTCTTCAGAGCTTGAGCATGGTCAAAAAAGAATTCTCCAGTAGCTACCTTTATGTATCCAAAACAACACAGTTATCAACAATATCAGAAATAGCAAGAATAATAGTAACTCACATTCATATGGCAATTAATTTTTTAATTTAAGACTTAGAAGTCTTATTTGGTCAAAAAACCAACCTGATGAATAAAAGCTTTTTTTTTGTACTTGTTTTGCAGATGAGAGAGCAGGGGCTCAGAGATAAAATAATTTGCCCAAGGCCACACAGGTAGTAAATACCTGAGGTAGGTTTCATACTCAGAGCTTCCTAACTCTGCCTTTGTTACTCTCATCTACTGCCTCTCTCAGAAGTGTCATTGTGGCAGTGGCAGGAGTGACATTTGACATCCTTCTAGAACCATTTCAATAATTATAACTGTCTAGTTACAATATGAGAAGCAACATGGTCTTTACAAAAGAAAGACCTGGATTCAGGATCCCAAGATCCCAAGTACCATAATGGTTATGTAATCTTGGGGAAGTCAGTTAATGTATTGGTGTCTCAGTCAATTGTCTAAGATGATGAATTGCAGAAAAAAGCACTGACCTGCTTTGATGGGGAAATAAATACCTTCCTGTGAGCCCCAGGAGGAGCACAGAGGAAATCACAAGTCTGGCTTAAAAAATGTATATAAAATAATAACATTTCATTTTATTTATGTTGAATACCTAAAAATATCAACAATCCAGAATAGGCAGCGAGAATCAAGAAGTGGGCAAAGAAAGCTTATGATTATAAAAAAAGTCACAATTCATTTATTAAAACTCATGTATTTCAATAACTAAATGAGGGACTTTTAGGTTTTCACTCAGAAATAATATACTGTTACTGTAGGCCAAATTCTACCTATGATTGGCTGCTCACTTTTCTAGCCATGATTAGAAAGGATAAATTAGAAGAGAAAAGGGGGTGAGGAAAGGATTAAACAAGTTTACTTTCTTATAAAAAGGAAGAAGCAAGGAAGCAAAGAAGAAATAAACAAAAGAATTTAAGAAATTTAGTCTTCCAAGTCTATTTTGTGTCCGGACAAACTGCCTTACACGTCTTAGAAATTCCAGATGGCATTGCTATATTTTAGCACAATTGAGTAATGTTTGTAGTGTGACACTTGAGATAAGGCCCCAGCTGGTATTACCTTTTCCAGGAAGCTTTTCTTGATTATCTCAGCTGAAGTGATTTTTCTTTTGTATTATCTGATTAACTACAAATTTTACCTGATCTTAAAGAATTTTGTGCATATCTTGTCCCTCATTCATGCTTGAATCCTTTATAAAGTCTTTTATATGGTAGATGCATTAACTGTATATGAAAAATAGTGACTATTGAATCAAGGGAAGTTTTGTGTTTAGCACACTCAATTTAAGAAGGCAGGGAAATGTAATATATTTCATTTTATTGTGTCATCATTTTATAATTTTATTGATCATTTTTATGTCATAGTTCTTTCATGATATGCCTTTCCTTCCTCCTCCCCTCTATGACCCCAATGAACCCACACAGATCATATCTGAATATGAAAGCATGTGCAATATTTTTCATTTGTAGTAGCCTTCTACCTTTCCATAAGTTGAAGGAAATGTGTTTCATCATCTACTTTCATGACTGGTTATTATAATTATGTTGCTACATTTTTGAAAGATTTTAATGTCAGATTATTGTAAATGTTTTGGTACTTTTAAACCTCCTTTTCCAAACCAAGCTGTCTGCATTCAGCCATCACCCTCATTATCTCTACCCAAAAACCTTGTACTGTTCCTGGATTTACCCAATAATCTTTCTCTTCGTCTTGTCAGGAACCAGAGCTGCCACATAATTTTTCAGACTTTTCCAAACCATGCCATCATGCATGTATTTCACATCTTACCCCTTCTCAGCTCCCTCTTATGTGTTGTCTTTCCCTGTTAGACTAATGTAAGATCTTTGAAGAATGGGATCTATATTGGCTGCTTATGTTAGTTTCTCAGACTGTCACCTAGGCAGAGCCTGGCATATGGTGCTTAATAACTGCTTAATAAATTTTCTGTCCATCTACCTATCTGTCTATCTAAAAGCTTAAAGGAATATTTTACTTATTGAGAAATTGAATTGCACAAAACAACTCATGCTGAGTAAGTTAGTGGTGACTATAGAGTTTGAAGGACTTTTGATATGCCCACAAATCTTTTCCTTTGCCTACAAGTCACCTGAGGTATGGTAGCAAAGAAAGACATGGCTGATAATAGATGGTATATTGGACCCTGCCTCTTTGCTTTGAAACATCATTGTGATTCCTTCCCCCCTTTTCATTTTACAAGTAGACCAATTTAGATACCAACTATGGTCACTTCATCACCCCCTATACTCAATGATTTATCTACTTCAGACCCCACTTCTATCTTCCCTATAATCCCCTCACATATCCCAAGGGGCTGCACTCTCCTATTTCTGTCAGTGTAGTGTAAAAAAAAGAAACAGAGTAAAAAAAGTAATCTCACTATTGTTATCTATTCAAATTATTGTGGTAACATCCAAATGTCTTGGGCAATGAGAGATTAGATGATTTTCCCAGGATTACAAAGGTAATATTTGTTAAAGTCTTTCTTGATCCAAGGCCAATCCACTTATCCTTCATTACCCATGACCTCTCATAGAGGAGAAAAGATTATACAAATAACCATAATCAAAAAGAGAATTTGCAAAAGATAGTTAAGTAAAATCCAGAAGAATTTTGAGGAAGGAGAGATCACTCCTAACTGAGGTGGAGAGAAAGCTGCAAGGAAGAGGCAATGTATGAGCTAAATCTTAAAGGATAATTGGTATTTCCATGGTTCACTGGCAATAGATCACAAGCAGAGAGTTAATTTTGTCATATCCACAAACATATATATAGGACTATTCCCTTCCTTATGGCGAAATTAAAGGCAATTATTATTGCCAACCAGGCTGAGCTATTGATAATTACTTCCCCAATTCTGCTCATTGCTGTTGACAAAAGACTTGCAAGACGGTTCTAGTGCATAATTTCCTAGGTAACAAATAATTATCTCCATTTCTTAGATTTTGGAAAATTAAGAGGTCTTTACAATTTAAATACTTATATTCTCTAATATGCTACAGGCAGATGGGTACCTCTTTTTGTTTATGGCTGATTTTAGTCTAGGCAAGGTAGGATGAGAGCATATATTAAGGGATGGCAAGGATTATGCCTAAATGCTACTTTGGGTATTCTCAGAAGTTTTGAATGAGTCCTGCTGTTAGACTTTGCAAAATTTAAATTTCTTCTTGTATTTTACAACTAACCAGCTCAAGGCTAATATGTATGCTATTGGAGGGCATGGAACATAAATTAGGCATGCATGAACAACTTGATGAGTTATGTATGAGACAACATCCATTATTCTTCACTTATAAATCACTATACTTTGGGGGTGTTCAAATAGTCATTTTTAATGAATACAATATTTAATTCTTATTTGAATATGCCATTTTAGAAGTATCTTGATTTTTAGTTAGGCTTTTGATAATCTGATTTTAGATTGAAAATAGCCATAATTACTTTAATAATTTCATTTCTCATTTTAATTTATTAGTTAATTTTATAAAACATTGGCAGTGGGTAGGTTATTGTAACAATAAATTAGATTCCTTTAATACTTTGAAGAAAGGAGGTCAAGGCTAATTTTAATTTAGACATTGTAGATTTGTTTACAAGATAAAGTTTAAGCCCGGCATACCATTCAACACCCTCCATGATCTCTTGCCAACTTCTTGATCAGTAAATAAATATAAATTAAGCTTACTCTGTGCCAGACATTTTGATAACCACTGGGAAAAAGAAAGAGGCAAAAAAAAAACTAGTCTCTGACCTCAAGTAGTTCATAATCTAAGAGGAGAGACAAGAAAATATGTAAAAATAAGATAACTAGGAAAGTGATAGAATTAAGAGAGTTTGAGAGAAGCTCCCTAAAGAAGATGCAATTTTAGTCAGAACTTAAAGGAAGCCAGGAAGCCAAGAGGTGGAGTTATGGAAGAGAAACATGTAAGGCAAGGGGAATAGGGAGACCAGTGTTTTGGACTGAAGAATATGTATTAGGGAGTAAGGTCTAAGAAGACTGGGGAGGCAGGAGGAGGTTATTTTTCTGTTCAGATGGCTAACAGAGGATTTAATATTTGATTCTAGAGGTAACAAAGATGCACTGGAATTTATTGATTGGGGTGGTGGTACATGGCAGGACCTTCACTTTAGGAAAATCACTCTGGCAGCTGAATGGATATTCTCACCAATATCTAGTTGGACAAAGTTCAAGGAATGATAGAATCTCAAAAGTGAAACTTCTTTGTCTTAGTCACTTATCCCAGCTTGTTAAGTTTAAGTACAAAACTCATTTTTTTTTTTAAAGAACAGAATAGTTTTGATGGTAGGAAATGATAGAGATCTATTGCCTCAGCAAGATATTTCACTGAAATGTTTTATAGGAAACAATATGTCCATTTTTAGTTCAGGGAGCATTCCAGATAACATGCTTGACTTCTTTGAAGCAAGATAAAGAGGTGTCACTGTAGTCTGATGCAGTATTATTACTTAACAACTACTAGCTATTATCAGTTGTAAGCATATCAGTTTAGACACAGGAACCCTAACTTTTATTTTAAGTCCTATAGGATACAGACAGGAAGATAACAGAAGAAATAAAGAGATTGATGTTTTATCATCTGTCAGTGCTTCATGTCCTGTGGTTGCTGCTACTTTTACCATGGCCGGAATGAGTTGAAACCATAGGCACACCCCATTAAAACCTGACTTAATACCACCTCATCTTTGCAATTTGGAGGTTTTGCCACTAGATGGTGATGTTCTGTGTACCTATGAGAAAAATAGTCTGAAGAGGCTGAAACCCCCTATTTCTTGATCTTGCTGTGTTTACCTGTGACTCCACTTACAAGTTCCTTCTCCCAAGTGCAACAGATTAATTTTCTTCATATCTGAAGATACTGTTGCAGTGTAACTACAACACTGAATCAACCCAGCTCTGATCATTATTGTGATCACTATCTTTCTGGACATCAATTTCCTCAACCATAAAAGAAAGAAAAAGAAAGAAAGGGAGGAATTAGGAAAGAAATGACAGATGGAAGAAGTTAGGAAAGAAACAAAAAAGGATGGAAGGAAGGAGAGAGGGAGGGAGGGAAGGATAGAGGAAAGGAGGAAGGGAGGAGGTAAAGAGGAGGGAGAAAAGGAAGGAGGGTAGAAGGGAAGAAAAGAAGGAAGGAGGGGGGAAGGAAGGAAAGGGGCAGGGAGGAAGGAGGAAAGGAAGGAAGGAAAAAAAGGAGGGAAGGAAGTAAGGAAGGAGGGAGGGAAGAAATAAAGAAAGGAAGAAAAGAAAGAAAAAAGAAATAAAAAGGAAGGAAGGAAGAAAAAGAAAGGAAGGAAGGCAGTAAAGAAGAAAGAAATAGAGGATTTGAACTAGAATACTTCTAATGTCCCATCTAATTCTGAATCAATATTCCTACTATGGGCAATGATTAGTTCTCTCTTTTTCAATAAATTATAAGGCCATTTTAAATATGGGATTTCTAAAAAGAAACCATCTTTATTTTAAATCATTAAAAGATCACTAAAAAAGAAGAAAAAAACTTTGGACATTTTAACTGGTCTATACCTAAAACTTTGGTGGACAGGGCTTGATTTGGACTTTTCATCCCAATTATCTCATCTTTTCTCCTTCATTAAACAATCAAATAGATCACAATGATGGTTTGTCACTTGAAATAACCAATATTTTCCGTGGTGACAGCTCTAACTTTAAAGCATTTTAGACATAAAGATAGATAGATGATACATAAAATAGGTAGATAGAGCTTCTTTTTTTTTTTTGCTTGAAAAATTAACTTTAGTTGATTTAGGTGCCTGATTTGCCCACCCAATAGGTTTATAAACCTTTCTTGTGCAAGTGTGATTCTGCATACTTTTTGTATTCCCTGTTTCTAGCACAATGCTCTAAATATAGCACTCAGTAAATATTTGTCAGTGATAATACCATCTTCTAAATTTCTGTTTAGAGAAAGTATGTTGTACATATAAAACAAAATGTCTTCTATTGTTAGATAACAACAGTATTTGTCATATAGAATATTACAAGTAAAGAACAGAAAAAACATCCAGCATTAAGTAGTTGCACAAAAATGTGAAGGATTATTATAGGTCAGTAAAGTAAAGCTAAGACCATCCTCTAGAATTCTATAGCATCAATTTCTTAGCAAAATAATTATAATATATACACAACTTCAGGCTACATGTGATGTGGAAGAGAAAGGGAGTTCTACTTACTGTTAGGGAGAAAATACACAATAGAGTGAGAGGGTACAGTATAGATGCTTTAAAGAAAGCTCACCCAAAGAGACTGGACCAGAAACTTCTTAGAGTCCAAAGAAAGCATCTTTGCTGTTGACTTTGGCATGTCAGTAAAAAGAAATTAGCATCAGGTAAATTCACGAAGGAAGCATGAATTATCGATTCATTACATCATGATATTGTTCGTCTTTGACCTGATAATAAGAAATGCCCTCTAATGTTCTGGAATTCTCAATAAAATTACAAATCTTTTAACATTAACTTTCAAAAACTATGATTAACTAACAATAACACATATTTTAAAATGCCTGCATACTAATACCATTTCCCTATGTATGAGGTATAATTACAATTTTTAAAAGCAACACAACAGAAATTGTTGTTATTGTTTTTGACCCTCTTTCTTGAAGAGGACCATAACATCAAGAGGGTGATACCATGACATACAAGTGATCTAGATTTGTGAGAGAGGGCTGTGCAAAATCACCTGCCTTGCTTTTTTTCTCCTCTGGAGCCATCTGGCCCCAGTGGCAAAATACAATAATAACTAGCATTTCTATTGCACTGAAATTTTGTAAAGCAGTCTAATGATACTATCTCATTTTTTTTTCCTGAAATAAGCTTGGGATGTAGGTGCTATTATTATCTTCATTTCACAGATGTAGAAATTGAGGCATATAAATGTCAATTGATTTTCACAGGCTTATACAACTAGTAAAGTATCTTAAGCTATGGTGAAGATGGAAATAAAATAATTACTGGAAATCTCTGACTTTATTATAATTTGTTATATGCTCTGTCACAACCAAGGACCACATTTTACTCATTCTCTACCTAATGTATCTATTTTTTCTTTTTAAAGTTCTAGTTTCTGCTTGTAAAATTTCTACCCTTATTACTATCTCATTGAAAGGAAAAGTAAATCTGTTAGTTAGCTAGCATTTATTAGATACCTACTGTGTACCAAGCACTATACTAATTTCTGGGATTATAAAGAAAGGCAAGAACAAAAATAGAACCTTCCCCCCAAAAAAAATCCAGTCCCTTGTCTATAGGAGCTGACAGTCTAATGGAATGAATAATATATAATAAATATTATATAATTTATATCATTATATTCATATCCATATATATTTAAATTCTATAGATTTTTATTCATAGTATTAAGTTATAATTAACAATTAACTGCATAAAGTAAGCACTCCATGGTCATTAAAGTGAATCAGAGAACATTATTATTTGACGAGGTCATAGCTACTTACTAGGTGCATAGGAGTAGAACCTGTCATTAGGAAAGTCCAAGGAAATTCCTTCTGTTAATAGAGGTCAACACTGTTGTTTTAAAGAGAGCAGTAGTGTCAAATTTAAACCTAAATAGGGAGACACTACTAAACCACATATAAGAAATTCTGTGGATGCATTTTGATTTAGAAAATCACATATTAACATCTAGGTATTATTGTATTTTTATTTATCTTGTTAAATATTTTTCAATTGCATTTCTAACTAGAGCACTGAAAGATGAAGTCATATTGTCCAGGATCATTTAGTCAGCAGGTATCAAAGGAAGGCCTAGAACACAGGTCTATTTGGTTCCAAAGTCTGTTCTCTTATCTACTATACCATGTTTCCTTTTACTTAGATCATAGAGAAAGAAATGATACTCCCTCCATGAATTCTTTCCTTTTATGTCTCTAGTGAAAAGTGATTTCTCCTAATTTTGGGCTCCCTTAGAATTTTGTTTGAATGTGTTTTTTAGTACTTATCAAGCAATATATTGTACTGTAGCTATTTATGTACATATCTTATCTTTCTTACTAAATTTTATGCCCCCCTGAGAATGTGGGCTATCTTATCTCTTTTTATGGTCTTCAAGTGCCGCATGCCTTGTTTATAAAAAAATATCACATATTTATTGAGTGAATGAGCAAGTAAATGGTACCTTGAGGTTACATTTAAAAAAAAGGAAATTGTTCACTTTCTTGCACAGTTTGCAATTCAGACTCTTGATGGCTAACAGAAGAGACCATATAGATTACTATGTGATCACAATAAATATTGCTTTTATAAAAATTAAATGTAGGTCCTGAGGTTATCATTATGATCTTCTGATTTTGTTGTTTTTAGATAAAGGGAGACATAATTTCTCTGGATGACTAACTTTACTGGCTGACCATTACTCTTCTGATGTTTACTTGAGGGTCCAAGTGTCCCACCAAGATGAGGGAGGTGAAAACCAGAAAAGGAATAGGTGGATTATCTAATTTTTAAATATTAATCCAGCTTTTCTCAACCACTAAATAAGTATATCTGTTACATAATACCTTATGATGAGGTCATTTTCAAGGTTTTATCTTCTAATAAACTTAGACACCTTCATTAGCATCCTCTAGTTCTTACAAGTTACATCTGTCATAACACTGGTTCTTCATTTTATGGCTTTTAAGGAGATCTCTTTGCAGCTTATCATTGAAAATGTAACAAGAGAAATGTGATAGTAAAATCAAAATACAAAGGAAAATGACAAATTTTAAAAGATGTTCTCTCTAATTGTTTATGAAGTATCAATAGAGCCACTTCATAGACTCACAGCATCATAGAGTTAGATGAATACTTAATAAAGTATGAATCCTATCTTCAATTCTATCACCCCACCTGTAATCCCCACAGTGATTTTTTTATCACTTGCTAGAACACTTTTATTCGCCAATTGAGAAGATAGATGATTTCATTTTGAATGGCTGTCCCTTTTAGGAAGGCCTCTCTTGTACTTAACCAAATTCTGCTTCCTTTTATCGTTTCAATTCTTTGAACCTAGTCATATATTGTCAAGTCTCTAAATAAACGAGTTCTCGCTTCCACATGAGAGCTCTTCATATAATTGAAGACAGTGGTCATGTATTCCCTTTGTTGATGGATGTACTAGTAAAAGATAAATCTGATTATTATTCTTATGCTCATGAACTTCCGAGTGCTGCTCCTAAGGATAAAATACAAACTTCAGCATGACATTTAAAGTCCTTGACAATCTTGTTGAAGCTCACCTTTCCAGACTCATTTCATATTACTCTGCCTTCCACTATATCTTAAATGTTCAAATTTTACCTATTTAAAGGAACTTTGCCAAGAATTATGCACAGTAATGGAATCTTTTAAAAAAATGCAATGTAATGCAAACAATTACTTCTTTACTCAATTATAAGGTTTGTAAATGTAAGTTTTTTATAAAGTGGATGACAAAGTAAAACTTAACTATACTAGTTATATTGCTAGCATACTAATAAAGGACTTCAAACTTAATATTGGTTTATGTTAGCTATACCAGTTAGCATCATTTACCTAATTTCTTATTCCCAACATCTTAGTATAATGTCTTCCATGTACATAATAAGTACATAATACATGAATGTATTGGGTAGAAATAAATGTAATCAGAGGGTATGCTAGGACCAGCTCTTAAAAGGCAGCAAGAACTGATTGTTAAAATTTCATTGTGAACATTTGCATCTTGGAATTCAGTGAACATTACAAATCAGGATTTGTCCTGATTTCTATCTTGAAATTAGAAAGGAAATTTTTTATATAAACTTGAATCATATATTTATTTTAATTTGGCTTAATGATACATTTACATTCAATATCTATATATACATATACATATACAGTAGTGTGAACTATAAGTGTCCAAAAGGTGATGGATGTTACAAAGCAGAATAAGTAAGGCTTGTTAACTAATTGGAAATGAGGATGAGGGAAAGGAAAATATGACTATGACTAAGGTTTATCTCAACAGAAGAAAAAGTTTAGAAGAGGAATAGATTTGGAGAAATTATGACCAGTTTTGACCATGTTGAATTTACTTAAATGAATCCTTATTCAATGAATGTTCTCTCAGTAACTCCTCATCTTTCTCCTCCCAGTTTTCCTGTTTAAAACCCACCCTTAATGGGCCACGTCATTCTATCTCTTCTGCATTAAATAAATCCTTTCTTAGTCTCTCAATTACAAATGATCTCTTACCATATTTTGTTTTGAATTAATATTATTGTAGTTACACAATTTTTACCAATGTATTACATTCCCCCTTCTGAGTTATAACCTTTTTGAGGTCAGATACCATGTCTTGTTTTCTTCACGTCTTCCTCAAGAAATAGCATAATGCTTTTGCACTTAATAATTGGTTAAATTGAAAAATTCATAGCTTATGTTTTCCACTTGTCATATATATGTATATATAGATATTGAATGTAAATGTATCATTAAGCCAAATTAAAATAAATATATGATTCAAGTTTATATAAAAAATTTCCTTTCTAATTTCAAGCCTGACTCTATTTCTATGCTAATTTCTTAATAGAAAAGGATAGTGGGAAAGAAGTCTTTGGGCTGTGAAGGTCAAATAATAGAACCAGTAGTATTTCAAATATGCCTAGATATTAATTAAGAAGGCTTTTACTCATTTGCTTAAAAGGGGATTATTTCTTTTTATACAATGGTTACCTCTAAGAAACT
The DNA here is from genome assembly GCF_902635505.1 of Sarcophilus harrisii. Classification (NCBI taxonomy): domain Eukaryota; kingdom Metazoa; phylum Chordata; class Mammalia; order Dasyuromorphia; family Dasyuridae; genus Sarcophilus; species Sarcophilus harrisii. The sequence goes on along the minus strand of NC_045428.1, from coordinate 482,490,634 downwards.
GAATGTACCTTTAAAAATAATTAAGTATGACTACTTTTGTCTGGAAATTATTTGGTTTTAGAAATTTTAGTTCCTGCTTTTAGTCATATTAGAAGCTAGTAACAAAATAATGTTTAGAAAAGCAATAATTAATAGTAATAAGTAAGCAAGTGTAATAAATAACAGTAAATAGTAGTATTAGTAAATAGTAAATAACAACAGTAATAGTAAATAGTAAATAACAAAGGACAACTAAAGAGTTTAACAGTAGCTAAGGTAATTGATATAAATGAAAATTTAAAAATAAGACCAATTGCATGTTATTGTTCATTTATTTTCAATCATGTCTGACCCTTCCTGAACCAATGGAGTTTTCTTGCAAAGATATTAGAATGATTTTCCATTTCCTTCTCCAACTCCTTTTAAAGCTGAGAAAATTGAGGCAAATGCAGTTAAGTGACTTGCCCAAGCTCACACATCTAATAAGTATTGGAGGCCAGATTTGAATTCAGAAAGCTGAGTCTTCCTGGTTTCAGGCCCAGTGCTTTTTCTTTCTCACTTTTCTAATTTTCTTACATATTCCTTTCCTTCATATAATCTCCTTCTCCCAACTAGGTTGTTGCTCATCCCTCCTCATACAGTCTCCTGTGGAATTCTTCAGGTCACACCTAAAGTCCTACCTGCAAGAAGTTTTCCTCATTGCTCTTAATACTAGTGCCTTCCCTCTGAGATAGTCTTTAATTTATCCTGCATATGTTTTGCTAATATATAGTTGTTTGCCTATTGTTACTCTCAACATGCAAGCTGCTGGAGAGCAGAGAATTTTAGGTTTTTTGCTTGGTGGTCTAGGAAGAGGTCACTTAAGTTCATTCAGTATAGTTAATAAACATTTATTAAGTGTCTGCTATGTGCCAGGCAATGTGCTAAATGACATATGTGTGTGTGTGACCTTATAATCTAAACAAGATAATAAGTATGCAAATATATGCAAAGCAAGCTATATACAGAATAAATAGGAAATAAATATAAGAGGGAAGTGACTAGAGTTAAGAGGAGTTAGAGGGCCAAACTGATTTTTGAGGAGTGAAACATTTTTATACACCCTTGTGAGGTCTTCAATCACTGAAAATGCTGAACAGATTTTCTTTCCCAGCATAGGGGTGAGGTAGCTCTGAGCAGGGTCTTTCTTCACAAGTCAGGTGGTACTTCATTTTGTGTGGAAGCAATGGGAAGCCAGAAAAGTACAGGCAGGGTGAATTGTAGGAGAGCCCTTATAAATTCGTTCCCTCTTAATAGTATTTAAGGAAGCCCAAGACTTTGTTTTCTGGTAACCTCTAACAGCTTATCACTTACTGGGAAAGTCTTTCACTCCAGCTCCTCTATTTGACAGGCCTGTTTGTTCAAGGAAATTACATACAGGAAAGATTTTTTAAAATTGTTATTTTGAAAGCATGTTTTGATATATCAGTGATATGGGAAAATGGGAGGTGGAGTGGAAGCATTGAAATAGCTGTTTTTCATTTTTTCTGCTTTGGCCTCAAGCTTTAGCAATAAAGTTAAAAACCTATAAATATTGGTTTTGAGATATAAGAAATGTAATGTAAATATTTTGAAGGAATAACAAGTAAGAGGGTATGAGTCACACTTAGATGCTAGTTGAGAAACGATGTCTGAGCTTGAGATATAGAATAAAGTTTTAATAAGGCCATTAGGGAGGACCACTTTAAAGATAAACAGGAATAAATACTGACATACCTAGTCATTTAATGAATCTGATTAAAAAATGTCTTTCAGATTTTTTGTATCAACAATCTTAACTATTATGTAAAAAAGCAGAAAGTAATCTTTCAAAAATATTTTCTCTATTATATTAGTTATTAAACAATCATAGCTTTCGTTGAAATTAATTTAGGGAAATGGTAAACAATGAGATAAACTTACTCTAAAGTGCAATCTGAGGCCCACAAAACCTAGACCAAAGTGCATTGATTTGTTTTTGGTTTTGCAAATAAAATTATATTATTTATTAATATTTAAATATTGTTATTATTTTTGAACTATTTTTTTACTTTAGGATTTGTAGAACATTTCATAATCAAATGGTCTAGAGTGAATGCACATTTTTCAAGTACCCTCTCAGCCAATCAAAAAGCATTTATAAAACATCAGCTATGTGCTATATTGTTTTAAGCTTTGGGACTATAAAGAAGTGCTTGAGTCTAATGGCAACATGCAAACAAGTATGTACAAATAAGATATACAGGATAAACTGGAAATAATGAACAGAAGGATGGTACCAAAATTAAGATAGATTGGGAAAGTTTTCCTATAAAACAGTCAGTAACTAGAATTTGGAGATGGAGTATCTTGTACAAGAAACAGCAAAGAGACCAGTGTTATTGAATTGCAGATTATACATTGATGGGGGTGGGTGTAGGATTTACGAAGCCTGGAAATGCAGGGAGTGGAAGGACAGGGTATGAAAGCATTTGAATTCCTTATGGAGGATTTTGTATTTGATCTTGGAGAAGATAGGGAGCCAGTGGAATTTTTAAGTGTTTTGGAGGTGTGACATAGTCAAATCTGCATTTAGGAAGATTAATTTGCTAGCTAATTGGGGTATGAACCTGAAAAGAGAGAGACTTAAGACAGAGGACCAACCAGCAGGTGATTTCAATAATCTAGGCATGAGATAATGAGTGCCTGTACCATGGTAGTTACAGTGGCAGAGGAAAAAAAGTTATTTTTTTTTTCTTTTTGTTTCTTGAGATATTTTGTAAGTAATATCAATAGGCCTTGGCACCAGATAGAATGAGACAGAGGGAAATGACTAGGTGGATGATGATACCTTCAACAGTAACAGGAAAATATGGGTGGGAGGTGGTTTTGGGAGAAAAGAGTTCAGTTTTGAATATATTGAGTTCAAGATATCTATGGGATAGACGGTTTGGAATATGCTAGGCAGTTAGAGATGCAAGTCTGAAGGTTAGGAGAGAGGTTATTGCTGGATAAATAGGTCTTAGAATCATTAACATAGAGATCAATATTGAAACCTGGGAGTTGATGAGATTATCAAGTGACATAGTATATAGAAGGAGAAGGAAAATGTTCCCCAGAATAGAACCCTAGGAAACTTCCACATTTGTTGACTGTAGTATGGCAGTGGGTAAATAAAAAATAATAATAAAAGGAATCTAGCCTGAGGTTAAATAAGAAAATAGAATAGTTGCCTTCCCAGCTTTATAAATCATAAAAAGTCATTTCTGTAAATAAAGGAAGGTCATTATTTTATCATGCAATCACATTCAATTCTGAGAAATATTTTTTGAAACCTTTTTTCTCTCATACTTACTTTTCTCAAAGTAAAAATTTCCCCAATTTTTCTTTTCATAGTTTTTCTTTTGTGTAGGAGGAAACTGAACTATCCTGCTTATTTTGTATTGTTTGGCTCTACTCCAGTGTAATAGCATTTTTGTAGGAAATTAGTAACAGCACTCTTTATTAACAGACTTGGTAAAAAGATGGGCTCTCTTAATTGGCTGCTGCCAAAAGTAGGCACAGTAATTACTACAACATGTCATGTGGATTTCTAGGAGCATTTCACAAAGTTTACTGAGGAAAAGAACTATTCCCTAATGAAAAATTTTTCATTCTGTTTGCTAGTGATAGGCATGTATCTTCAGCCATTTATCTCCTCTGCAGCAGTGTGGTCCTTTGGCCTTCAATTTCAATGTTTCCTGAAAAGATAACCCAGCATCAATGTGTTTTTTTCTGACTGCAAGTCATCACAAGAATAAATATATAGATCCCCCTTTTGGACTGAAATCAATCATTTATTTAACTTTCACCACTTCTTAGAGATCTTAGTAACGAAACCCATCCTATGAGCCTTGTCAAAAATAGGGACAACTCTCGTCCATCTGTTTCTCAGAATTGTGGTTTTCTAGAATGGCTGTTGTTAAGAAACCATAGCTTTAGTGGACACAAACTTGAAAGAATGAGATTTGTTTTGGTCTTCTGAGATCCTAGTGAGCAGTCTATTCCTTTGATGGGGACCCTCCTAATATCATACCACTTGTAAAACATATAAGGAACTATTTATTATAATGTGGATTGCCTGACCCTCTCTAGGGTCAGCCAGATGATTCAGTGGTTCAGTGGTTCAGGTGATTCACTTGGCCTAAAATCAGGAAGACCCGAATTCAGATTCTGCCCCAGACTTTAGCTGTGCAAACTTGGACAAGTCATTTAATTTTGTCTGCTGAGGTGGCAAAACTATAGAAGGAAATAACAAACCATTGCATTATCTTTGCCAAGAAAGCCCCATGAACAGTGGTCATGGAAAGATGAACATGACTAAACGACTGACGACTAACAGTCCTTCTAAGCTGTTCACACAGTGTTATGTCTGGGTTTTCCAAGTAAAAAAGAGTATGACCACAGGATTATACAATAATTCTCTCAGTATCCTAGTGGCAACCTGGGAGGATACTCACATTACTCACAATGTTAATTAAACTAGTACTTCTGATTTAGAATGTGTAGATCTAACTTCTTTTAGCACTAATTATTTTTTTTTCTCACTGGAGTTTTTGGATCTAGTGTTGTTTCACTGTGTATGGTACATTTCATTCCTCTGCATTCTCTTTCCACTTGAGGAAAGCCCTTAGTCTCAATGGCCAATGTCTGTCATCAGCTATCCCATGGATTCAGTGTTTTCTCTGACTCTTCTTTCTTTCTCCTTAGTCCAGGTGATTTTATTGACAACAGAGTACACCAATTCTCTTTTAAGACTTAGCCAGAAATAGTAGAAAAATCTCTACTCCCATCTATCTCCTCTCCCTGCCCCATATGCTGGGGAGAGCCTTAATTCAGAAATTTCACTTGGGGCAAAAACTATTAGGGTTTGGTGCATATAGAGCAGAGCTTCTTAAACTTTTCCCACTCACAATCCCTTTATGCCTGAGAAATTTTTATGTTACCCCATCTATATAGGGGTACATAAAATAGATATGCAAATCAGACATTTTTACAATAAATCATAATTTCACGATCTCCCATTCAGTGATAAGACCCATATGGGGACAGAAATCACAGTTTAAGAAGCTGGGATATAGAGGATAATATGGTTGGGAGTAACGAGCAGGCAAAGGAGGAAGTTTGGCAGGGAGACAACATGGTAATATAGAACTCTGGACATGTGGGACTGAGTCCTTCACTCAAGTTGTTAACTAATGCATTACAATCTTACTACAGAGTCAAGTTAGTTATGTTAGACACTGTGGGACATTAAAAATAAATTAAAATGGTCTCCATCTTCAAGGAAATTATAGTCTATAGGAGAGGAAGGAAACCTGTACAGATAAGTAGAATACAAAATAATCCATAAAAAAGTTTGTGAAAGTGAAAATAAAGTAATTATGTAAACTCAGAAGGAGGAAAGATAATTGCCAACTGGGATATCAGAAAAAGATCATCAACAATGTATTGAAATAGAGCTTGAAATATGAAAAGTATTTAATCTAGCAGAGTAAATGAAGTTTTTTCCCCCACAAATGTTATATCAAAAATATGGTATTAAAAGCACAGGGTGTTATAAAGTATGTAAATGTGTATATTTCCAGACTTGTTGGAACATGGACTATGTAATGGAGGAAAGTGGCTGGAAGCTATAGTGGTATGTGAAGAAAAAAATAGCAACTAGTTTAAGATTTTCAAAGCCCTTTAAGCATTTTATCTGGTTTGATTCTAGTGATAATGCTGGGAGGTAGGTGCTATTATTATACCCATTTTACAGATGAAAAAAATGGAGGCACAGAGAAAAGTTATTTATCCATGGTCACAAAGCTGGTAAATGTCTAAAACTGAATTTGAACTCAGGGCTTCTTACTGCTAAACTGATCGAGCTGGCTACTATATCATTAGGCTGATGTAAATGCTGGGATTGCCTAAATAACATATCAACATTAATAGCCCACCTCATTTAAGTCCAGATGACAATCCTGGAAACCACTATTTTTATGTTTCCCTAATTCTTTTGCACAAAAGAATTTTTGCACAGCTTGAATTTTAGCATTTTTATTGAAAAATAATAGTTGAAGAACATGCTGAATTTATAGTACCAATGTATCAGTAACCTCTTCCAACTAGAGCTAAGAATATTCTATTTTTGTCCATAAACAGGGCAAATATATTCAGAAAGCTTTGTAGCTAGAAATAGAAATTGATTTCTTACTACATGAATAAAACGAATTAAAATCTAAGAAGTCTCTTTAAAAAGATACTCTGATTATATATTTGGCCTTTTAAAGTACCTCCTCCTAATCAGATTGCCTTCCATTTATGCTTTATTTACAAATCTCCACTATAAAATAAGAGCTTCCTAAGAGCAGAAAAGTGTTTTTGTATAGAAATCATGGCACATGGCATATATATATATATATATATATATATATATATATATATATATATAGTACTAAAGCTTGTTTTCAAGTTGTTTTCAGTTGTGTCTGACTCTTCATGACCCTATTGGTTTGTTGTTGTTGTTTTTGCAAAGATACTGAAATAGTTTGCCATTTCCTTCTCCAACTCATTTTAGAGATGAGGAAACTGAGGCAAACATTGTTGTGACTTGCCCAGAGTATTGTATATGTATGAGCTCTTGTATGTGTATTCAAGAAGGTAAGCCTTCCTGACTCCATCTCTATCCACTGTACCGCCTAGCTGCCTAGTGACATAATATAAGAATGATAGTACTTAATAAATACTCATTGACTACCCAACCGACTGATAAGTCCTTTAAACACATAGCTGTTAAATATGATGTAGGAACTTTCCTAATGCCTCTATCTGTTTTAACTAAGCATATTGAATTTTAGCAATTGTGAAAGGCCAGACATAGGGATGTCATTGATAAATCACTTTGAAATCCATTGTACTAAACCTATAACATATATGATGGTTCTGAGGTTAATTTGAATAACAGAAACAATATATTGGAAAAGTTCAAGCAAAATACATACACATGCCCCCCCTTTCCATCTGGAATGTTTTTTTTGAAACAACAGACATAATTTGTCATCATACTGCTTCACTTTGTGTCATGCAGACATAACCTGAAAGTATGGTCTTAGTTGTGGAGCTGAAAACTTAGGGGCCATTTAGTCAAGCTCCCTCATGAAGAGCCTAGATAAAAGATGAATTAATCAAATTTCCCAAAACAAGTATAGCTAGGTAGGTAGGATAGAGTGCCAGGTTTGGAGTCAGGAAAACATGAGTTCAAATCTGACCTCAGACACTTACTAATTACGTGATCCTAAGGAAGTCACTTAACTCTATTTGCCTCAGTTTCCTCATCTGTAAAATGAACTGGAGAAGAAAATGGCAAATCACTCCAATATCTTTGTTAAAAACAACAGCAACAACAAACCATGAGGTCACAAGGAGTTAAACTGAAGAACAAAGTTCCATAGGTAACCAGAACTCCTGTCTCCAAATCCAGTGTCCCTAATTCATTGCTTTGTCTATGTTTCATTAACAAATTAGTCTATCAAGTCATATTTACATTTTGTGGGAGAAACTAGATTTTTTTTTTTACTTTTTTATTATAGCTTTTTATTTAGAAGTTATATGCATTGGATAATTTTATAGCATTGACAATTGCCAAACCTTTTGTTCCAATTTTTCCCCTCCTTCCACCCACCCCTTCCCCCAGATGCCTGATTGACCAATACATGTTAAATATGTTAAAGTATAAATTAAATACAAAATAAGTATCCATGCCCAAACAGTTATTTTGCTGTACAAAAAGAATAGGACTCCGAAATAGTGTACAATTAGCCTGTGAAGGAAATAAAAAATGCAGGTGGACAAAAATAGAGGGATTGGGGATTCTGTGTAATGGTTTTTAGTCAACTCCCAGAGTTCTTTTGCTGGGTATAGCTGGTTCAATTCATTACTGCTCCATTGGAACTGATTTAGTTCATCTCATTGCTAAAGATGGCCAGGTCCATCAGAATTGATCATCATATAGTATTGTTGTTGAAGTATATAATGATCTCCTGGTCCTGCTCATTTCACTCAGCATCAGTTCTTGTAAGTATCTCCAGGCCTTTCTGAAATCATCCTGTTGGTCATTTCTTACTGAACAATAATATTCCATAATATTAATATACCACAATTTATTCAGCCATTCTCTAATTGATGGGCATCCACTCAGAGAAACTAGATTCTTTGAAGAAATAACAATAAGATAGTTTTTGAAGCTATTCTTTCTCTTTAGTGAATCCAAAGTGATTCAAGGTATAATAATATTAGCTATTATCTATTTAGCACTTTAAAGTATGGGAAATACTTTACTTATGTCATCTCACTTCATTACTGTAATAATCCCTACAGGTGAATAAAAAAAAAAAGGATCTGAACCCTTTAAGAAGTGTGGAGTCTGAAGTCCTCAAAAGCATCTTTTGGAGATTATCAGATGATAGAAATAGATAAAATAATTATTAAGCATATACTATATACCAACCACCAAGCTAAGCATTGGGGATATAAAAATAATTAAGAAAAACAGTTCAGGTTTTTTAGGAGCATATCTTATGATGGGAGACTACAAAAAAGTACACAAAGAGAGCAGGTGCAATGTCCTAGAGTCCTTGTTCCAAGTAACATAAGGCAACAACTCACCTTATCAGAACCCAGGGTGGTATTTGGACTGGAGTTCAAGACTCTTACAGCTGGGCAAAGGGGTGATGGTCAAAGTGAAAGTGACATGGTAGCCAGAAAGTTAATTAATCAAATTAAAGAATGAATGAGTTGATGCCCAAATGACATATCCTTAGACCTAACAATATCACTACTAGGCATGAATTTCAAAAAATATTTTTAAAAAAAGGAACAGAACCTATATGTGCAAAAATATTTATAGCAGCTATTTTTTCAGGGCAAAGAACTGGAAAATGAGGGAATACCCATCAATTGGGGAATGGCTGAATAAATTATCTTTTGTTTCCTGTGTGATTATGATGGAATATTATTGTTCTATAAGAAATGATGAGTAGGATGCTCTCAGGAAAAAACCATAGAAAGTCCTCTCTGAGCTCAAGCAGAGCAAAATGTGTTGTGTATAAAGTAATAGAGATGTGGTGGAATGATCAGGTGTGAATGACTTTGCCATTCTCAGTAACACAATGACCCAAAACTATTCTGATGGGCTTATGGTGAAAAATGCTGTCCATAACCAGAGAAAGAACTCATTGTGTCTGAATACAGACTGAAACATATTTTAAAATTTTTTTCTTGAAGATTTTTTTGAGGGACATCTATGTTTTCTTTCATAACATCATTTTTAATGGAAATGTTTATCATAATTTCTCATGTACCTTCTAAATGACAGGGGGAGGAAAGGAGAGAATTTGAAACTCAAAGTTTTAAAATTAACTGTAAAAATAGTTTACATGTGACTGAGGAAAATAAAAAAAATTACATTAAAAAAAAAAGAATGAATGAATCGATTGCTAAGATACCCTCCCTTATCAGTATTGAAAGACAACTTTAACCTTCCAAAGCAGATTATTCAAGGAATCAAGCAATTGATCAATTAATAGATATTTATTAAGCTCCTACCTAATGCCAGGTGATTAATCCTAGTAGTGAGTGCTAGGAAGAAATCTGGATAAGTGCTTGAGGTAGAAAGCATATACTGTTTTAGTCAATTAATGGAAATCTGGGTAGTTGGCATGGAGAAGGTATCTTAGCAGATGGTAGTACATGATGCCAGGACACTCAGCTGCCAGGTACTAGGCAGTGGTCAAGTCAGGTGGCATGTGGAAGGTCTGACACCAGCTGTCAGAGATCTAGTCACCAGAGCCCCAGTGCAGGACTAAGTGCCAGTCCTATAGCGACTGACTAGAGCAAAGTGAGATTAGTCTGATGGTCTGGGCCAAGGCTAAATTTTTAAGTATGGGTTAATTGGGTCCAGTGTAGGTGATGCAAAAAGCAGAAAGACAGTATAGTAATTCATCTCTTTCCTGATTGAAAAATGAAAATCACAGGAAACAAAAGATAATAAATACAAACTGCACATTTTGGGGGCTCTTTTTTCTAATAATAAGGGGAAGAAGTAACCATAAGAAGATCACCAGGTAGCAGATCTAATCTGAAGACTGAGGGAACAAGTGGAGACTGTCTTTATTATATATAAAAGTTTTTAAAAAGCTTTACTTTACATTTCATGTTTTAAGAAATATTTATATTGTGAGATAACAAATATTTATTAAGCACCTAGTATGTGTTAGATATTGTGGTAAACACTGGGGTACAAAGTAAGGCAAAAGATAGTCTTTGCATTCAGAGTTCAGTCTAATGATGGAGATTACATGCAAAGGACTATGTACAAATAAGCTACATACAGGATACATTGGAAATAATCAACAGAGGGAAGGCATTAGCATTAAAAAGAGATCAGGAATGACTTCCCGTACAAGATGGAATTTTACTGAATCTTGAAGTTAGGCAGGGAGAGCAAGATGTTGAGATTAAAAGGGGAGGAAAGGAAAAATGTGTAAAAGGACTAGAAGAGGTAGGAAGCTTAAGAAGGGCTTTGAATGCCAAAGAGAAAATTTCATATTTGATTCTGGAAGTAATAGGGAACCATTGAAGTTTATTGAGTAGGGGTATGTGTGTATACATACATAGAGTATGTGTATGTATGTATATATATATATATATATATATATATATATAGTAACAATATTATGATAATAAAATATCTCATTAATTTCTTTCATCTTTTATGTTTTTTTGTTTTCTTCAGTAATAGTATGAAGAAAGCAACTTTTAAAGAAATAGAAAGACCTGGATAGAGTAATTAGGGTAAGCAGGTGATCAAACATTTTGACAGCTGACCATTTAATCTAGCCTCTCATTAGTCCACAGTTAGGATTCAGTTCTAGCCAGGAGCAAAACAGACAATATTCAGGCAGTGGATCAGGAGTGGAGGAGAGAATGAATATATTCTGGAATTAGACTGATTAACTTGAGGTCAGAAATCATTTAGGAAAAAATGGGGGGATCATAATCAAATAAATGCTGATAAAATCATATGGTTAATTTAGTATCATTATTTACATGACCTAGTACTTTCAGTTGCTAAATTAATTTTCTTTCATTTTTCAATATAGTATATCACACAGACACATCCTGAATATTGAGTATAGTGTACATTACTCTTATTATTTAATTAAGAAGATTATGAGAATACTAAACTATTTTTTCACCATGATTTACCTTAATGCAAATGAAAAGCACAGCTTATATCAGGATAGAAAATGCTTTTGTTGTTATTATCACTGGAGTTGAACCTTTGATTATGCTATTCATAATTCATTCAGCAAATATTTATTTAGCATGGTTTATGCACTAGACAGATCTGTTCTTATTTACCATTTTAAAAAAGTGTATGTTAAATTTAATATAGTAGTAAAATATGCTATTGTTGCTCCCTTCTGACATGTTTTTAAAATTTTTTTCTAATAATAATTATAATAGTAATAATTAGCAATTATATAATTCTTTAAAATTTGCAAAATGATTTTCATGTGATATAGTATATATTTATATGTTAAGATAGGTGGCTCAATAGATAGAGTACTAGGTTTAGAGTTTGAAGGACTTAAGTTCAAATTTAGCTTCAGACATTTAATAGCTATTTGAGCCTAGACAAGTTACTTAACTGTGTTTGTCTCAGATTCCTCAACTGTAAAAGGACCTGGAGAAGGAAATGGCAGATCACTCCAGTATATCTTTGCTAAAAATAAATAAACACCAATAGGGTCACAAAGAATCACTCTCTATAAAGAACTTAATGATAAACTATATCGAGGAGAACTCTGTAGTCTTTCAAAATAGTTTTCCTTTCCATTATTGTGCTTATTATCAGTCGTATCACAAGCTTTTGGCAAAGGCTTTCTAGATGCCAGGCACTGTGCTAAATATTGTGAATACAAAGAAAAGCAAAAACTAGTCCAGCCTTAAAGAACTCACTTTGTAATGGAGGAAATTTGTGGTGAGGAAACCAATGCTAAGGTTATTGCAATGGTTGGTTGGCTGGTTGGTCATTGTACTTTGTTATTGAAGAGGACCAAAATGACATCACTGCATTAAAGTCTAGTTAGTATTTCCAATTATGACTGATCAGATAAATATGAGCTTGAAATGCTCTGCCACAGGTCAGAAACAAATAGTCCCTATGAACATTTGGGGTACCTTCTCTAACATTGCTTGCACATTTTGCATTTCTTCTGAACTAGATCAATACTATTGTGCTTATAGCATCTTCTCTGAGAAGGGCATATCATGCTGGACAGTCATGTGCCAGTGTCTCCCATGTTGTACAATTGATTCCAAAATTCTTAAGAGAGACTTTGAGACTATCATTATATTGCTTACCACATGAGTACTCCCTTGTGAGAATTTTCCACAAAATAGTCTTTTAGGCAAGTGTACATTTGGCAGTTGAACAATGTGGCCAGTGCATTGGAAGTTTGGCAGTTTATTTTGAGAAAGGACCTGAATATTGGTACCTTTCCCTGCCAGGTGATCTTCAGAATCTTCTTAAGACAATTCAAATGGAAGTGATTCAGTTTCCTGGCATAGTGCTGATAGACTATCCAGGTTTCACAATGGCAATGAGGTCAGCACAATGGTTCTGTAGACCTTCAGTTTGATCGTCATTCTAATATCTCTTCTGTCCCACACTTTCTTTTGGAGCCTTCCAAACCCTGAGCTAGCTCTGACATTGTGTGGGTCTAAAAAGTATACTGCCAAAGTAAGTGAACTTATCCAAAGCATTCAAAACTTCTTTATTTCCTGCAATGGATGGTTCCACATATGGATGGTGTGGTGCTGACTGATGGAATACCTCTATTTCTTGGTATTAATTATTAGGCCAAAATCAGCCCAAGCAGAGGAGAATTGATCCAAACTTTGTTGCATCTCAGTTTCAGAGGATGCACTGAATCCAACATCCAGAATAACATTTATTTTGTAGAAAAAAATAAAATGAACGTTCAGAGTTAACCAACCTATTACATTATTTATAAGACTTGAAAGTATTTGCAATCATGTGCATGTCTTGAATGTGAGATGTATTTTTTTTTCCAAAAAAAAACACTGTGAAGTTATTTTCTAATTCATTGTGGTTAATGCTGGCTTTATATTCATAAAAGCCTGTGATATATAGGGCTTTAGATACAGAGGAAAATTCTGAAATATATAGAACTTCCATTACTTTGCACTGAATGTTGTTCAGTTCCTTCTCTTTCATCATTGTTATCCTAATTGTAAAGTAGGGAGTTGACTTATAGAGATTAATCAGTTACAGAGTAGCTCAGCCTGTATTTGAGGTATTGCCAGAGACAAGCTGATTTAGGTATACCACATGTTGTATTCCAATGGTACTCAAAGTCTATGCCCAAAATCCACTGGTTCTCAAAATATACACCCAACTTTCAAATTATACAGAATAAATACATACATTTAATCTTGGGAATCTCTCAATTTTTTTTACAGTGTTACCAACTTAAATATTTTGTGTGCTGTTTTGCTTATGGTAGCATTTAAGACTATGATGTGAACATCAACAACAGTTTAAAAATGACTGATCTATTCCACAAATCCACAAATATATATGATGAATAGAATCAGTCTTGAGATCCTAATTATTCCTAATTTATACAAACAAGTTTTTACCTCTAGGGATTATAGGGTTTTAGACAGAGCATAGTCAGTCATACAAGGGTTAAACCAGACTACACAAAACAAGACAGTTATGTGTTGCTGTTACAAAGTTGTATTCTATAATTAGTTCCAAGTTATCAGTCCTGAAGAGCAGATAAAGAGAATGATAGAAAGTCTTATCTATAACTACTCAAGGGAAGTTCAATTATCAACAATTAATCTTAGACTGGTAATTGACCTGTATGTGTCCTATTTCTGTTTGAAGACTTCTTGCAGTGATTGTTTTGATAATACAGACAATGTGGCTATAGTGACTTTTAATCAATATTAATTACTGACACCAAGTTTTCAAAATGGTATATCATTAATTAGGAGAAAAAATGAGAAGGCAAGGAAATTAACTTATTAAATTTAATTTATTTTTCCTTTCACCTCCAGATCAGTACTTTCTTAGACAACCACAGTATTCTGGAGCTAGGAATTTGAAAAATCATATAATTAAACCTCTAGCTTTAAAATCAGTGACTTTCAAAACCATTCACGACATATGATTTGTTTACTAGAGTATGTGCACTCTGCAGTTTCCTACTGTGGAATATAAATCTCTTTAAGGCAGGGATTATTTATTAGAATCATAAAATTCTAGCTGGAAGAAATGTTAAAAAATAATTTCTTTCAAAAACATTTTACTGAAGAGGAAATTTAAGTCACATGGACATTAAATGACTTGTTAGTTAGTTAATGTTGAGGCTTTATCTTGCAAGATTCCTATGGTATAATTAATGCTTGTCATTGTGATAAACTCCTGGTCATAATGATAAAGATGATTTATCATTTTTTGGCTTTTGTTTCCTTATCTGAAAAATGGGCCTAATAACATGTGTCAGACCTAAGTTCTGGAATAATTTCTGCAACTAATCAAATCAGTTAATTGTTTTAAAACCAACTATAGTTGAATTTCAGAATTTAGCCATGTGCTAAAAATAATAATTATTTGACAAGGTGGGATATTTTATGATGATCATGAGTAATATGTCATGAATTTACTTGTCAATTTGACTAGCTAATGTTAATAAACCAGAACAAATCATAAAGAGTCTACTACACTCAGAGTATGGTATGCTCCACCAGCAGTTGATGGGGCATGTGTCATTTATAATTTAGCAAGCAATATTAATGCATATTTGAAACAAGAAAAAAGAAAGATGACTCTTCAAATATTATCTTTTAAAATGATTATAAATGTTATATATAGTAAGTCCTCAACTTTTATGCATAATTTTCCTATAGAATGATGTAAAAGTAAAAATGGTGGATATTGATAGATTGAACATATGGGAAACAGGAGAGCATTTCTTACAACTACCAAAAATTGTATTCTTTCACTAGAAATTGCTTAAAATACACTTTTCTGCATATAATTCTTTAATAATAATAACATTAATTATGACACTATGCAGTTTTCTTAACACAGTAACTCATAAAATAACGCATAAAATGCAAAATACAAAATAAAACTATTAACATGCAAAACATTTTTTCTTGATGTAATTCACTTGAATCCTGAACCTTTGTAGTAACATCTCAATTTTTAAAAATATGGCACATGAATTTCATACAATATTCATTTTTCATAACTCATAAAATCTACAACATCAAAGTAAAAATGAGACTACTAACAAAATCATACAAATACTTGAAACCAGGAAAGCTAAATGCATGAAGGTTGAAATTCATATATTATATAAAGATTATGTATAATAAATAAAGGAATTATCTTCTTAGTGCAGCTGTCACACTAAATCAAAGAATATTGTACATCAGGCCAGATAAGAGAATATAGAAAAAAGATGGAATCTGTTCTGTTCTTCCTCAAAATTCACTTTCAACAGTATTGTTGAAATAATATTTCAAAATAATAGTATCATAAAATTTTTCATTTACTTTGAAGTATAGAAACAATTTCAGTTCAACTACTCATTTTCCAAATGTAGAAACCAAGGATCAAGGGGATGGGATGATTCTTTCTCCCCAAAGCCATCCTCACCATTAATGTCAGAACCAAGACTAGAAGGCAAGATTACTGACTCCTAGTTTTCTCTAAGTTCTGTTGAGAGGCAGCATGGGATACTGAAAAGAGAACTGAATTTTGAATCATGAGACATTTAGAACTGGGTGAGCATTGCTAAGTTATTTAACTGATTGGGGCTTCTATTTCATTACCTATAAAATGCTGTTAATAACACTTATTTCCAAAAGATATTGGGAGACTCAGTTGAGATAATTATTTAAAGCACTTTGAAAACCTTAAACAGCTACATAAAAGTCAAGTGTTAATAATGGACAAAAGAAAGTTGTAAACTATTACATAGATTAGTAAAAATAATGAACTTATTGAAAAAAATGCAATGTTAGCCCAAGTCTTTCCAAAACATTTTTAGTAAGTCATAGAAGTCATTATAGCTCTTTTTATAAAGGGAACTTGTGGTATTTCTTTCAACTAAAAGTAAACATTTGACCAATTATATTTTTGTGTACTATTTTTTAATGAGAGCAAATTTTTGTAAAAAAATTGCATATTCTAATATTTTTAAAATTGAAATGTAATTGAGAACTTCTTAGCTATTTAATTGATATGTTAGAGCTTTAATATGTTTACATGTTCATAAATATAAAAAATTAGAGATTACTACTGCACTATTTTTAAGATTATGATTACATTTCTATAACTGGACTGGATGCCTAAAATAAACTATCCCAAAGTCAATTTTAATTTTTATAGTTATTTTATTGAGTTGTAGCACACATTCTCATTCGTCGTTTTTTCGACAACAACCTCTTGCATTTACCACATAGAGATTAAACTTCTAAAAGATCTCCACTTGATCAATCCATTAAATGACAATCAAAATTTTACCATTACCAAAAGCTTCATTTAAATCACATCATAAAGAGTAACATTTTTGTAAAAGGTTTTAATGGTCAGTATTATCTTTTATACTTAGTCTCAGTTTATCCTAATCCTGTTCAAGGTGAAAAAAAATGACAATAATAAAGCCCCCTTGAATTCATTCTGCCTTGGTTTCTGCATTGATCTTTTTAAAAAAACATTGCATATATATATGCATATATATGTATATATTTAACATTTGTGCACACACACATTTCCCCCATTATATATTAAAACAATTTTAATATTTTTTTTGTTTTGAGTTCCAATTTTTTACATTCCCCCTTTTCCAAAAGAGACAACCACCACCCTGAGACAGTAAACAAATATATAGATTACATATGCAATCATGTAAAACATTTCTATATTAAGTTATTTTGTACAAGAAGACTCATATAAAAGAAAATAAAAATAGCATACTTCAATTTATTCATGCAATATCACTTCTTTTTTTGAAAGTGGATAGAATACTTCATTATTAGTCCTTTGGGATTGTCTTGGATCATTGTATTGCTGAGAATAACTAAAAAGTTTTGGGACTTCCAAATGTATTTCCATACTAGATTTGATTAAATATGTCAAGTTGAAAAACAATTAATTTTTCAGACAAAAAAGTCAAAAAGTAAGATTATTGTTAGTCTTTGAAATCACAAAGAGATTTTGGAAGAGAAAAAAAAATCTGTTCCCATGTCTCTTACCCTGCCCCTAAGTCTAAAAAGAAAATACCATTCTTTTTTTTTTCCCAAATGAATAGAAGACAGGAAAAGTGTATCTGTTCTTCAGGTTGGCCATTTTTAAAAAAAATAGATATTATATAACACCTGAGATTACCATAAATAACTGGAAGCTTTTCTTGCTTTGTAGAATAACATCTTTCTGGTAATGCATTAAACATCTAAGGTTAGAGGTCAATATTCACTATGTAGATACCTCTTTACATCCTGGACATTATTATTATCAGTCTCCATTCTCCAGTAAATTTTTCTACATACCGTTGTTCTGTACTTGGACCAAACAGCAAAAACTAATCAATCAAAATTCACTGATACACTAACAAAAGTAACAAATAATAAAAATCATTGTGAGAAAATTCAGAAAGGCATATTCTGGTGTGATTTATTCTGCAAATACTTTATTAAGTATCTTATAAGTACAGATCCCTGTGCATGGCCCTGGGAGAGATAAAATGATTGTGTAATAGTAGAGTTAGTTTCATGGAACTTAATGTATAACCTGAAATATAGTACTTACACAGATAACATATACATAATATTGTGTGATAATACATATAAGAGAGATGCAGTCAACATGCTATATGAGCATGAAGGTTTCTGAGCAAGGAGGGGTTTTGACTGCAGACAATATTATGGATGATAGTTGTTCTGCCATTCCAGTCAGGTCTGACTCATTGTGACCCCAGTCGAGGTTTTCTTGTCAAAGATGCTGAAGGGGTTTGCTATATCCTTCTCCAGATCATTAAAAAAATTTAATAATGGTTTTTTATTTTCAAAATATATGTAAAGATAGTTTTCAGCATTTACCCTTGGAAAACCTTATTTTCCAATTTTTTTTCTCCTTCCTTTCCCTCCACCCTTTCCCCTAGAGAGCAGGCAATCCAATATCTGTTAAACTTATGCAATTCTTTTGTACATATTTCCACATTTGTCACGGATCTTTTTTTTTTTTTTTTTTTTTTTTTACAGATGAGAGGCATACGGGTTTAAATGACTTGCCCAGAGTCACACTGCTTTCTGAGGCCAAATTGGAATCCTGGAAGATGAATCTTCCTGACTTTAGTCCTGGCACTCTATCTACCAAACTACTTAGCTTCATATATCTCATTTTGAAAAGATTGGTGGGATTTGGAGAGACAGAGTGAGAGAAGAGAAAATTTTAGAAGTACAAAACTATGTGAGCAAAAGCTCAGAAGCAGGATCCACAGAACTTAGAGTTAGGGCCTCAGAAACCTGGTCTGCCAATTTTTAACTGAATAAGAATCCTCTATACAAGGCAGAGTATAGCAAGATTTTTTTTTTACTCTATAAAGCTTTACTTTCTCAATGCATTCACAATAATCTTAGCTTTCTTAGCTGTTATTGAGTCAGATATTTAACTTATGGTACAAGAAGGGAACTTTTTCACCCTCAAATTCCCATGATTTTAACAATAACCATTTCCTCCTTTTTGGCAAAAATCATACTCAGAATAAAGATTTCTTTTGCAGGTTATATCATCTTTTGAGGAATAATATTATCATTAAGATAAACAAAACAAACAAAAATGGCTATTCTGGTTTGGGCAAAGCACTCCAACAGATACCTGGATGATTGAAATCTCAATTATTATCTTATTGTGTCTCTGCCAGATTTATATTACATGTTTGCTAATCTTATCATGTAGTTCTTCTTTCTGCATAAGTGGTTTCCAGTGGACTATGTTATAATGTCAATTCTGTTTCTATCTTCAATAATTTTATCTTGTACTCCATAGATACTATATCATTACTCAAACATATTCTACATATTTGAGTTCACATTCTTATTATCTGGGTATATATATTTAAAGATATAATACTGTTCACTCTCTTTTACTCACCACCCCCAACTTTACTATCCCTGCCTTTTAAATAAAGTAGGATATCTAGGAGGTTATGCTAGTGAGCACATATCAGATGGGAAAGATCAGAAGATCAGGAGCTCAGGAGAAAGTTCTGGGAAAGACAATGAGATTAATTAAATAAATGAATAATTGAGATTATTAAGGGAGAATATATAGAGAAAAAGAGATGGAGGTAGCACTTTTGGTTGACCCACTTTAAGAGATCATTAGAAGAAAGAGAAACCAGCTAGGAAACAAAAGAAACATTTATAAAAAACAAGAAAATCAGGATAAAGTGTGATTTCTAAAGCCAAATGAGAGTAAAATATTCAAAAGGATAAAGTTTCTAAAAGTATCACAAACTGCATGAATTTGAAATAAGGATGAAGATTGAAAAATATCCAATAAATATGATAATTTAGAGGTTATCAATAACATTTAGAGAAAGTTAGATTACCTAACACAAATACTAGATTACTAGAGACTGAAGAGAGAGGGGAGCAGAGAATGGAATAAAGCATTTATTTACATAGCATTAGAGCTAAATAGAGGTAATGTTGAGAAATTTTGAGAGGACAGTGAAGGAAAACTGAGAGAGCTCTTGTCCCTTGGCCTTAACTGAAATCAGAGACTAAATAATTTGTTGCTCTAAATATGGATATGTGGAGTTATAATTAGGTTCTGGATCATAGAGGAAAAGAAGGAAAATAGTGTTTCTAAAGAATGTTCTAAGAAGTAAAAAAGAATGGGATAGAGTTGTTTAGTAGCAGTGATATATTCCACTGAAGCGACAGCCCAAAGACACTGAAGGATGGATGAATGGATAATAGTGATGGGGGTAGTATTTATCCAAAGTTGCACACACTCTCAAGAACTGGGGATTATATAATTGGGTTTGATTGACAAAATGGGTAGACCATAGAAGTTAAGGCTAGGAATGTAAGGAAATGAAATCTGAGTTGAAAATCCAGGAAGAAGAGAGAAGAGTTAGGAGATAAGAGGTCACAATTGGAGCATTTACTATGGGTAAAGGAGAGACAAAAATTTAGTATTCTTCAAGGACTGGAATTTCAAAGATACAGGGTCTTGGAATTAGCATAAGTATATGTCACATTACTGCCAATCACAAATTTTCCATAAATATATTCCAGTAATTTTCACAGGGGACAGAATTTTCACCGGGTTATGAAAATGACAGTATCATGACAAGAAAAGAGGGAAGACATGAAAGGTTGGCCTATAGGCATTTGGCAATAGTAACATAAAGTTTATAACTTTTTCTTGTCAGATTTCATGTGATGTGCAAATTATCATTTGTCTTATAAAATTGAAAAAATATAGTTTTAATTAAGACTGGATATGAATGCAATGAATTATAACTCTGGTCTTTAAATGATGGCCAGCATGCTGTAATGTATAAAGAAATAATTTTAGAGCCAGAAAGTTCTGTATTTAAGTGTCATCTTTGACCTATATTGGCTGTGTGACTGGGGACTTAACCTTTAATTGCTCTAGATAATTCTCTAATACTATAAATTACAAGGAAGGTGCTGCATTATTAGATGGTGTCTAATCATCAGGGAATCCCCAATTTCAAGGAAATCATAGGTTTAATTCTCATCCCTATTCCTAATATTAATTATATACAAAGCAAAAACTATGAACTTGGTATTTCCCATTAATGTAAAATTTTGGATTTCTTAAAGGGGAAAAAACAATTATACAATTTAAAATGTTGAACATAAGCATTTTCCATTTTAGAATTTGCAATGTAGAGTCCCCAAGCATTTCCTGATATATCTCCTTCAACTTTAAAACATAAACCTGTGGGCGGAGCCAAGATGGCGGAGAAGACACACGCGACTTTCTAAGCTCTTCTCTTACCCTCTTTATCAATATTATATCGAGCCTCAAAAATAGTCTTGACTGCTACAATTTGTAAAGATAAGAAGTAGAACAACTCACCGGCCGAAGAAAATCTGCAGTCTCGCCAAAAAAGGTTGGTTCCGGGGCCAGGGGGGAGATCGGCGCAGACAGGGAGAGAAATTAGGTTCCGAGGAGAGTCCCAAACCGAGGGTGAAGGCACAGATCTCAGCACAAGCGCGCAGCCCCAACCCACAGTACGGGCTTTTCCTTGGGGCAGTTGTGATGCTGCACAGCAGGAGGACGCAGCCCGGGTTAGCCTCCAATCTGCGCAGTGGGGAGCTCGGCTTGGGGCCATAGAGCTTTTCCAGGGCCGATTTGCATCAGGCAGAGATGCTGGGGCAGAGTTCGGGCGTCTGTGGTCTGCGGTCTGCGGTCAGCTGCTAATACTCACAGTCCCACAAGAGGCTCCGGCCTGGGGCAGTGACACTTTCACCCCTTAGTCTCTAGCCCAGGGCAATCGCTAATCCACTCAGCCCTACTAAGCAGTTTGATAGCTCGACCAGTGCTGAATCCACTCCTGTTGGGGAAGGAAAACCTCACTCAGAGCACTCCATACCTCGGAGCCGGAAATCAGTTTAAATCTTTCCCTGCTCTGCAGAGGAAGCTGGTAACCCCCTTGCCTAGGAGACCTACCCTAAAGGCTTTAAAACATGAATAAAAAGATGAAAAGAACGATCAACAGCTTCTATGCAGAAAAAGAGCAGGTCAGCAAACCTGAAGAGACCTCAAACAGCAAAAATGCATCAGACTGTCCTCCTTTACATGATGCTCTCATAGAAGAGACCATTAAAAGTCTCAAAAGAGAGTTAGAAGATAAATGGGGAAAGGAAAGAGAAGCCTTACAAGAGAGCAACAACTTCCTGAAATACGAATTGGAAAAAGTAAAAAAATCTCAGGAAAGTAGGATTTGTGAATTGGAAAAGACAAAGAACACTCAAGAAAGTAGGATCTGTGATTTGGAAAAAGAAAATAATTCACTAAAAAAAAAATTAGTGAAATGGAAAAAATTCCACAGACCAAAACAATACATTCAAAATCTCAATTGGACATATACAGAAAGAAGTAAAAAAAGCTAATGAAGAAAATAATTCTTTAAAACTTAGAACTGAACAAATTGAAACTAATGATTCATTGAGACAGCAAGAATCAGTCAAGCAAAAACAAAAAAATGACAAACTGGAAAAAACCATGAATTATCTACTTGCAAAAACGACAGACTTGGAAAATTGATCTAGGAGAGATAATCTGAGGATTATTGGACTTTCTGAAAACTATGATGAAAAAAAGAGCCTAGATACTATTTTACAAGAAATCATCAAAGAGAACTGCCCAGATGTAATAAAATCAGAAGGTAAAATAGGCATTGAAAGAATTCATCGAACACCTTCTGAAAAAAACCCTAAAATAAAAACCCCAAGGAATATTGTGGCAAAATGTCAGAACTATCAGATTAAGGAAAAAATTTTACAAGCAGCCAAAAAAAACCCATTTAAATACCGAGGTGCCACAATAAGGATCACCCAAGATCTGGCTGCCTCTACATTAAAGGAAAGAAGGGCCTGGAATATGATATTCCGAAAGGCACAAGAACTTGGGATGCAGCCAAGAATAAACTACCCATCTGAGCTGAGCATTTTCTTCCAGGGAAGAAGATGGACATTTAATGAAACAAATGAATTCCATTTGTTTCTGAAGAAAAAACCAGAATTAAACAAAAAATTTGATCTCCAAGAATAGAACTCAAGAGATGCAGAAAAGGTAAAAATAACTCTTGAGAATTGTATTTCTGTTGTGGATATACAAAAAGAATACATGTAAAATTTGATGGTACTGATATAACATAAAAAAGGGAAGTAGATATGGAAAAGGGATGATGGCAGAATAAGGTGGGAAGGAGGGATAAAAAGAGGGAAACCACATCCCACAAAGAGGCTAAGGAAACTTACCATATCTGAGGGAATTTAGAGAGGGGGAGAACATTGTGTGAATCTTACTCTCATCAGAGTTGGCTCAAAGAAAAAATAATTGACATTTGTTTTAGAGAAAATTCTCTCGCCTCATTAAAAACGGGGAGAGGAAAAGGGAAAAGAAAAAGAGTAATAAGGGAAGGAAGGGGAAAGACTCAAAGTGGGGAGGGAGGGATTATAAAGAGGATAAGTATCATGATACAAGAGGGGTACATAAGTTTAAAAGGGGGAAAGAGGGTTGGGGAGGCAAGAATAAGTAAAGCACAATCTGGGGTTATTAGAATGGCAGGAAATACAGATTTAGTAATTCTAACCGTAAATGTGAGTGGGATGAACTCCCCCATAAAGAGGAGGCAGATAGCAGACTGGATCAAAAGTCAGAACCCTACAATATGATGTTTACAAGAAACACATTTAAAGCAGGGGATACATATAGAGTAAAGGTAAAAGGCTGGAGCAAAATCTATTATGCTTCAGGTGAAGTCAAAAAGTAGGGTAGCCATCCTTATCTCAGATCAAGCAAAAGTAAAAAATTGATCTAATTAAAAGAGATAAGGAAGGTAACTACATCCTGCTAAAGTGCAGATAAACAACGAAGCAATATCAATATTAAACATATATGCACCAAGTGGTATGGCACTCAGCTTCCTAAAGGAGAAGTTAAGAGAGTTGCAAGAAGAAATAGACAACAAAACTGTAATAGTAGGAGATCTCAACCTTGCACTCTCAGAATTAGACAAATCAAACCACAAAACAAATAAGAAAGAAATTAAAGAAGTAAATAGAATATTAGAAAAATTAGGTATGTTGGATCTTTGGAGAAAATTGAATGGAGATAGAAGGGAATATACTTTCTTCTCAGCAGTTCATGGAACCTATTCAAAATTGACCATATATTAGGACATAAAGACCTCAAATTAAAATGCAAGAAAGCAGAAATAGTAAATGCTTTCTTTTCAGATCATGATGCAATAAAAACTACATTCAACAAAAATTAGGGGAAATAGACCAAAAGTAATTGGAAACTAAACAATCTCATCTTAAAGAATGATTGGGTGAAGCAGCAAATTATAGATACAATTAATAATTTCACTTAAGATAATGACAATGATGAGACATCATACCAAAACTTGTGGGATGCAGCCAAAGCGGTAATAAGAGGGAATTTTATATCCTTAGAGGCTTACTTGAATAAAACAGAGAAAGAAAAGATTAATGAATTGGGCTTGCAACTAAAAAACTAAAAAGACCAAATTAAAAACCCCCAATCAAATACTAAATTGGAAATTCTAAAATTAAAAGGAGAAATTAAAAATATTGAAAGTAAAAAAACTATTGAACTAATTAATAAAACTAAGAGTTGGTTCTACGAAAAAGCCAATAAAATAGATAAGCCTTTGGTAAGTCTGATTAGAAAAAGGAGGGAGGAAAATGAAATTAGTAGTCTTAAAAATGAAAAGGGAGAACTTTCCACCAATGAAGAGGAAATTAGAGAAATAATAAGGAGTTATTTTGCTCAACTTTATGCCAATAAATTTGATAACCTAAGTGAAATGGATGACTACCTCCAAAAATATAGACTTCCCAGACTAACAGAGGAGGAAATAAATTGCTTGAATAGTCCCATTTCAGAAAAAGAAATAGAACAGGCAATTAAACAACTCCCTAAGAAAAAATCCCCAGGACCAGATGGATTTACATGTGAATTTTACCAAACATTTAAAGAACAATTGGCCCCAATGATATATAAATTATTTGATAAAATAGGGAATGAAAATTACGGACCACTTTTCACACAAATTAAGTCTGATCTAACCAATTGGAAAAATATTAAATGCTCTTGGATAGGGCGAGCAAATATAATAAAGATGACAATATTACCTAAACTAATCTATTTATTTAGCGCTATACCAATCAGACTCCCAAAAACTATTTTAATGACCTAGAAAAATAACAACAAAGTTCATATGGAAAAACAAAAGGTCAAGAATTTCAAGGGAATTAATGAAAAAAAAAATCAAATGATGGTGGCTTAGCTGTACCAGATCTTAAATTATATTGTAGAGCAGCAGTTACCAAAACTATTTGGTATTGGCTAAGGAATAGATTAGTTGATCAGTGGAATAGATTAGATTCAAGGGACAAAACAGTCAACAAATATAGCAACCTAGTCTTTGACAAACCCAAAGATCCCAGCTTTTGGGATAAGAACTTAATGTTTGATAAAAATTGCTGGGAAAATTGGAAACTAATATGGCAGAAACTAGGCATTGATCCATACTTAACGCCGTACACCAAGATAAGGTCAAAATGGGTTCATGACCTAGGCATAAAGAATGAAATTATTAATAAATTAGAGGAACATAGGATAGTTTACCTCTCAGACCTGTGGAAGGGGAAGGTCTTTATGACCAAAGCAGAACTAGAGATCATTACTGATCACAAAATAGAAAATTTCGATTATACCAAACTGAAAAGTTTTGTACAAACAAAACTAATGCAGACAAGATTAGAAGGCAAGCAATAAACTGGGAAAATATTTTTACAGTCAAAGGTTCTGATAAAGGCCTCATTTCCAAAATATATAGAGAATTAACTCTAATTTATAAAAAATCAAGCCATTCTCCAATTGAAAATGGTCAAAGGATATGAACAGACAATTCTCAGATGAAGAAATTGAAACTATTTCTAGTCATATGAAAAGATGCTCCAAGTCATTATTAATCAGAGAAATGCAAATTAAGACAACTCTAAGATACTCACTACACACCTGTCAGATTGGCTAAGATGACAGGAAAAAATAATGATGATTGTTGGAGGGATGCGGGAAAACTGGGACATTGATGCATTGTTGGTGGAGTTGTGAACGAATCCAACCATTTTGGAGAGTAGTTTGAACTATGCTCAAAAAGTTATCAAACTGTGCATACCCTTTGATCCAGCAGTGTTACTACTGGGATTATATCCCAAAGAGATTATAAAGAAGGAAAGGACCTGTATGTGCACGAATGTTTGTGGCAGCCCTTTTGTAGTGGTAGAAACTGAAACTGAATGGATGTCCATCAGTTGGAGAATGGCTGAATAAATTGTGGTATATGAAAATTATGGAATATTACTGTTCTGTAAGAAATGACCAACAGGATGATTTCAGAAAGGCCTGAGAGACTTACACGAACTGATGCTGAGTGAAATGAGCAGGACCAGGAGATCATTATATACTTCAACAACAATACTAGATGATGACCAGTTCTGATGGATCAGGCCATCCTCAGCAACGAGATCAACCAAATCATTTCTAATGGAGCAGTAATGAAATGAACTAGCTATGCCCAGAAAAATAACTCTGGGAGATGACTAAAAACCATTACATTAAATTCTAATCCCTATATTTATGCACACCTGCATTTTGATTTCCTTCACAAGTTAATTGTACAATAATTCAGAGTCTGATTTCTTTTGTACAGCAAAATAATGTTTTAGTCATGTATACTTATTGTGTATCTAAGTTATATTTAATATATTTAACATCTACTGGTCATCCTGTCATCTAGGGGAGGGGGGGGGGGGTAAGAGTTGAAAAATTGGAACAAGAGGTTTGGCAATTGTTAATGCTGTAAAGTTACCCATGTATATATCCTGTAAATAAAAGGCTATTAAATAAAAAAAAATAAAACATAAACCTGTGTTCTTTAAATATTACATGAGCCTTACTTACTGTGATTTCAAAGGAAAAATAGCATCTAATCTTAGACCATTAAATCTGTGTGTTTATGTAGTTTACTATCAAATATCAAAACAAATTCTATTCACTGAATTCATAAATTCTTCAAATGATTGGAACTTTTACAAGTATATGTGCGTTCTCCATTTCGTAAATTATTTTTCCTCCATGCTTTAGCATACAGGTCTTGTTATGGCTAAAATTGTTCATGTTTAATGGTCCAGTTTTCTAATGATATATTATTCTAAGTTTATCTGGGATGGTTAGGAAGGGATGAGAGGTACAAAATCTACAGTTATCCCTACTTGAAATCTTTTTTGTTGTTGATTAGTAGCCAGGGCTTGGGATATACTGGCAGAGAGTCACTAAGAACCCAAGATCATTTCAGGATATGTCCTTGTTCATATTAACTGGCCTAGGCATCAAAATAATCTAAGCCTAATAATCCTGTCTTTGATATTTATTAAAAATTTAACCCTCAGCAAGTGCAGTTATGTAGCACAGTGGATAAAATGCCAGGTGAGGATCAAGGAATACTCTTTTTTTGTGAATTTCAATCCAGCCTCAGATAATTACTAGCTGCATAACTTTGGGCAAGTCACTTACCCTCTCTCCTCATCTGTAAAATGAGCTTGAGAAGGAAATGATAAACCACTCCAGTATCTCTGATAAGAAGATTCCAAATAAGGTCAAGGAGAATTGGATATGACTGGAAAACAACTGAATACAACAAATCCTCATGTAATTATCTTGGATAGCGTAACTTTTACTTTTAATATGAAATGCTTTCTTCATTCCTTAGGTTATGGTTTATAATGACCTCTTCCGTTCAATTCCTGAAACAAGGATTCTATTTAGTTTCCTGGATTTATCTTTAAAGGCTATATGGTATGATGGACAGAATACTAAGAATAAGAGTTAAAAGTCTTGGATCTGTTCTTTTCTAATTATGAGGCCAATGATGTCATATTTTTTCTTTGGATCTCAGTTTATATACTTATAAAATAACTGGGTTAGGTTTAAGAACCTACAAATTTGTTTTACTTCATTAGACTGCAGTTCAACAATTTAGCAATGTAGAGAAAACCATAGGTATCTTTTTTTAATTTTTATTAGATTTAGAAAAGGTTCTTCAATAAATTAGAAGATAAGAAATAGAGATTAGGTCTGTGATTTAATTTTCAGAGGAACTTTTGGATAAGGAAATTTTGCTAGTGTGAGCACTTTCTTTTTAACTTACTCTTATAGTTACCTAGACTACCTAAAGGCTAAGGAACTGAACTTAAAAACTTAGCTCAAGGTCTCCCATTTCATCCAAGGCTATTTCCAGTAATTTTGATCTATATCTTGCCACTAGATCCATATGGCTCTAAATGGGGAAGTGAGGCAGGTGATCTTACACAGCCCTTAAATCCAATATACTTGCATGTCATTATAATATCTCATTGATGCCTTGGTCCTCTTCTAGGATGGAGGACAAATATTCAAGAAGTGACTTGCCTAGGGTCACTGTATGTCAGAAGAATTGTGATCTTACATATGTAAGTCTCTTTTTTTACTCAGACAGATTTCAACTGTTATACACCCTATTAAAAGTGCTGCACTACGGCCAAATTTATGGCCAACATGACTCAGCTGATAAACAAGCAAAAGTTATGATTCATGCAAATCCTTTGACCTAACAACACCAATACTTGGCATGAATGCCAAAAGATATTTGGGAAATAAAAGAAAAATTATCTATATATCCAAAAAATATTTATAGCAGCTAGCAAAAAAATCGGAAATTGAGGGGATGTCCATCATTTGGCAAATGGATAAATAAACTGTACTGTGTGTTTATGATGGAATATCATTGTTCTATTGGAAATGATGAGCAGGATCCTCTCGATAAAAAACAAAAACAAACAAAAAAACCTGTAAAGTACTTCATGAACTCAAGCAAAGTGAAAGCAAAATACTTTGTATACAAAGTAATAGCATTGTCCCAGGATGACCAGGTATGAATGATTTTGTTATTCTCAGTAATATAATTATCCATGACTACTCAGAAGAACTTATGATGAAAATTCTATCCAGATGAGGAACTAATTGTGTATAAATTTAGACTGAAGCAGTCTCTTTCTCCCTCCCTCCTTTCTTCTCTCCTTCCTTCCTTCCCTCCTTCACTCCTTCCCTCCCTCCTTCCCTCTCTGTCTATCTCTGTCTTTAACTGTCTGTTTTTTTATCTGTCTCTCTCCTCTTTCTCTGTCTCTCTCTCTAACTTAATTTTTTCTTGAAGGTTTTTATTTTCAATAGGGTGGGAGATTTATGTTTTTTTTCACAACTTCATTTTTATGTAAATGTTATGTATAACTTCACAAGTAGTTTTTAAATTGTGGTTGGGGATAAGAGAAAGAATGTAGAACTTAAACATTTTAGAAAAAATGTAATTTTTTTGCTTTGAGTGTAACTGGGGAAAAGTATTAAATATGAATCTCTGTTTAAAAAAAGAAGTTTATGACCAATATGGCAAAAAAAAATAGATAAGGAATGAACATGAATAAAGAGATTAACAAATGAATAATTTAATAAATAAATGAATAAATAAATTAAATCCCTCATCTGGCACCCAGTCTTGGAGAATGAGCCCTTCTTAATTTATCTCAGCTATTCTTTTGATACTACTATTTGAGTAGACATTTATTATCTTCTCAGCTTCAGTTTATCAATGCCTCCCAGAGTTTGTGCTCCATTGATAGCACCTTTAAGAACGTGTGATCACTTTCACATTCTTTTTTCCTCCTCACACATATTTGCTGGATTAGCTTATTAGCACAATCAAGAGTCTTTCAAAAGAGAAAAAGAGTGATTTTTTTCAACAATGAGAAGATAAGTGAGGAATATGATGAAACCCAGAAAGTATTGTCTATCAGGAACAGCTTAGAAAGAAACTTGGATTAAAAAAAAAGATTTCAATGAAGAGTTTAAAGGATTTAAAAGTTGATGTTAAATTAATAATGAACTTCCTCAAAAAATAGAAAGTCAACTAGAGAATCAATAGAACTATACAGAATAAAATGTTTTTCATGAGAAGAAGGGGTAACCAAATTAAATGAATGAATTGTTTGCCTTATATATATAAGGATGTGATAGAAAGCAAGTTATACTAGAAAACTAGCCTCAGAATCAGGAATACCTGATTGTGACCTGCTTGTGACATATTCACTCACTTAACCTTTTAATGTGTTGGGCAATTTTCTAAAAAATGTGGGATTAAAAAAATATTTTTCTCTCTCTCCTAATTCCCTTCCTCCATCCATAAAGAAAACAGACAAAACAAACCAAAACAGAACTCATCACAGGACTTAATGCCAAACAACAACCCATAAAGAAAGCAAGAAAAAAATAATATCTCACTACAAATATGTTTAGTCATAAATAATGAATTTCCAAAAATCCATCTAGAAATAGATAGCATATTTATTATGAGTTTTCTGGGACTGTGATTTATTCCATTGTGCTAACTAGCATTCCTTAGACTTTCTAAATTGTCTTTTAAATATTTTCATTGCATATTTTTTTCTTATTGTTCTACTTACTTCACTATGAATTAGTTTATATAAGTCCATTCAGATTTTTCTGCAACCATCTCTTTCTTAATTTCTTATAGCATATTAAATATTTCAACATATTTATATAGCACAATTTATTCTGTCATTTTCCAATTAATGGGTATTGCCTCGGTTTTTCTTTGCTAATTATTTTCTACATTAATAATATAAAATTATTTCATAGTTTCTATATTTCCACAGTCATTGCAGATGCTATACATAGGCAATTGCTGACTTATAAACTGTCTGACAGGGAACAAAAATGCAGAACTTTTGAGACATCATCTAGCTGTTCTCAAAAATCTTGAATCACCTAGTGCAAAAAAAAATTATATCCCAGGATACTGAAAGAATAAGCACATAGGATCACTTTTGGGAAAGAATATTGGATTGGATTTCAAAAATCAGGATTTATTATTCTACTATTTGCAATTTGTATAACCTTGGACAATCACTTCATTTACCTGGGACTCAGTTTTCTTATCTGTAAAACGAGGAAGAAAGATATCAAGTCCTTCTTGTCCAAGGTCACACAAATTGCAAATAGTAGAATCCCCAAATCCCTTCTAGCACTAAAGACTTTGATTCCTGTGATTTTTAAAGAATGGTAAAGAATGACAAAGGAACTATGTGCTTGAAGATGGACGATTGTCATTATTTTCCAAAGGGATAATAAAATGGATTTTTCTAAATACAAGTTAGTGATCATGGGGAAAAATACTAAAAAGTATTGCTAAAGTTACAGTTTATAAGACTTAGAAAAGGAAGTATTAATTCATTTTTATTTGTAAGCATGGTTCTTTAAGACTCAATTGTGCTAAATTAATTTTACTTCATGTTAGAGCAAAATTTATACACTGGTAGATCATGTAAATGTTAGAAATAAAATATATCTGGATTTCATTAAGTCCTATGGTTAAGAATGGATAGATAAAGGTTAGATGGCAAGAAAGTTAAGTGAGTTAGAATAAAACCCCCCGATGATGATTAATAGTCTGGGGAGAAGTCTATCATGGAATGCAACACATTTATGTCACTAACTCTATTTCGTTCAACATTTTAAATTAATTATTTGATTAAAGAAATCATGGTATGCTTATTATATTTGGAGGTAGATTGCAGATTCAAGAAAAAATATTGTGGATAGGATGGAAAAAGTGGCTGAAGTTCATAAAATGAAATTTAATAAGTCTTCCATTTGAGTTCCAAATACCATTTGTACAAGTATAACATAGGAAAGACATGATTAAAGACTGTATTTTATTTAAATCTGTGAATTGTGGTGAATTATGAGCCTAAATGTCACCAGTATGACATGACAAATAAACAAAAATGCAATTTTGAATTTAGTGTTCAGAAGGAGGAAAATGTTACTTACATTGTCTGTTGTCACAGTCAGACTATATCTAGGCTATGTGTTAAGTCCTGAATGTCACACTTTTGGAAGAATCCTGACATGTTGGGAGTGAATTCAAAGAACAATTAGAAAAATGAGGGATAAAGGATGTCATGAAGATCCAATCAAGCAACCCTAAGACATTTAACATGCTTAAGTGAAGAGTTAGGTGAGATTTAATGACCATTGTCAAATATGAAGTTTTCTTATAGAAGAGGAATTTGATCTTCTCTACTTGGTCCCAGAGATGCCAATGAAAGTTATAAAGAAGCATAATTCAGCTTGTTAATACTTGTAGGTATCCATAAAAAGAGGAGGGTAGCTAATTACTAGTCCTGAAGGGCTTCATGTAGAAATTCATGATCATTTATTGAGGATATTGTAATCCTGACTCATTATTCAATCTGTGATGGATGAAATGATTTCTGGAATCTCTTTGAATTCTACAATTCTGTTTTTTAAATAGCTTTACTGTAAACTCTTAGAGAGCAGGAAATCATGTCTTTATAAACACATTAAATTAAATTCAGGTCATGTATTCAGTATGTACTTTCAAAAACAATTGCTTTTTAGTTTTCATAGAATGATCCATATATTATTTTAGTACTGTAATACAATTAAAGTATAATATTATTGTGTTTATTATTTTATGTTAATTTTTATTATATTAAGATAATACCATTGTCAATTTCCAAGAATTGATGATTAAGCATTTATGGTAGGATGAGGATTTTTATTCCCTACAGTTTTACAGAAAATTTAGTACTTTGTGCCCAGAGTCAAGTCTGCCTATTTCTTACATATTACAGTTTTTGAGGCCTTTTAGTTTTAAAAATTTTGCATATTCCTTTTGGTCTATTTCAATTCAGTCTTTGTATAATTTAAGATGTAAAAAGCCTAGAAAGTACCTTCTATTTTGAGCTCTGTTTTCCAAGATTTCATAACTGTATTCCTTATGTTAAAACATATCTATCCCATAATACACATTAAAACATTCATAAATTATATAAGGCATGCTTTATTTCTGACTCAAAAATTATAATTAGAGGTATAATGACTTCAAAATGAATAACATGATATTTTCCAATTAGAATTTACAAGACACATAAATACAAGACACATAAGTTCTACTTGCTCACTTTATAAATATGGAAAAAGCCCATATCTAAAGTTGTCCTTTAGTTATCTTGGGTTTTGGTTTTTGGGTTTTTTCTCAAGTGAAAAAGCAGGTATATTTTTTTCTTTTTTCATTAAGACTTACTCATTGCAAAAAAAAAAAAAAAAAACAAATTAAGGGCCAACCAACAGGTCACTATTAAATATTGCAAGAACTCTGCTCTACTCTATCCTCGTCAAACTACTTCTGGAGCCTCCTATTCAATTCCAGGTGTTACATCTGAGGCATGACATTGATAAGCTGAAGTATATCCAGGAGAAAGTGACCAAGATAATAAGGGGCCTGGAAATCATCAATGTGAGGATCTACTTAAAGGAAATAAATTGGTTAGATGGACAAAGTAAGACTAGCTTTCAGAGAATATTAAGTAGAAAGAATGGACTTGCTTTCCCTTGGTCCTAAGGAATGAATATTAGAGTGGATTAGATTTGATAGCATGTAAAGTAAAAAAAAAAATTGCTATAAATGAGAGCTTCTCAAAGTGGAATGGAATGGCTTGCTTGGTAAGTTAGCCTTCATGCAACATCTTCAACAGAGGCTGATTACCACTAATTAGGCATGTTGTAAAAAAGGATTCATATTCAGGGATTGATCATTCTAAACCTGAGTTTTTATGAGAAGTTATCAGTTAATTCAGGTGAGTTTTAGAGGCAGGCACATGTAAAAAGGAATTTTTCTATTAAAAAATATCCTGTATCGCATTTTTCCATGAGAAATCTTCCAGAAACATTTAGAATTACTCACCCCCCCCCCCTTTAAACTAAAATTAGAATTGTAAAGTGATTGCACTGGGTAACTCTCAAATCTAGTTTCCTACCAACTAATTTTCTAAATCCTTGGATTAAGCTTTGTGGGAATCTGGGATGATCTCAAGTGATTACACAAGTTGCATGTAATTGTTTTTAATATTTGGTTTGCAGCATGAACTAACATACAAGGATGAATTTTACTGTTCTGGTAGTTCTCTTTAGGTATATTGTTCTCATAGGAACATTAATCTGAAATATTGTATTCCCAAGAAGTTTTTCTTTAAGCAGGAGAATAAACATACTCTTGTATGGTAAGTATTAGGGTAGGAGCTATATCTGGAGGGAATGCACTAAAAAGACATCTGAGGAGGTAACAAGGGAATATATTTTCTTCTTCTTAGTGCAATTAATACACTAGATCATTTCTCATGTGTTAAACCTCTGTTTCCTAGAGTGAAATAAGTAATATCTCTCTGGAGGGAGATTGAGAACTGGAATGGACTTTTAAGTTATATGGGTTTCTTTATTCTTACTGCTTCGAGTTCCTTCCTGCTTCAATACAACCTCCACATACTTGTCAAAGTAATTTTCCTAAAACCCAGTGGAACTATGTTATTTCCTTCCACAATGAAATTCATTTACTTGCTATTACTTCTAGAATCAAACATAAACTATGTTTAGTATTTAAAGTCTTTCACATCCTAAATCTTGCCTTTCTTTCCAGTCTTATTATATATTACTTCCTGTAATATATATCACAGTCTAGTTAAACTGACATTCTTATTATGTAGGATATAGTAAGAATATATGCTGACACATATTGCATTTGTCTGGAGCTATCTATCAGTCTATCTATCCATAGTTCAATAAATATAGTGCAGACATTTTGAAAGAATATTTGGTTATAAATTCCTAGGTATGTTCATCTAGAAAAAAAATCACAATAATTTCTTGAACTGTCTAATGTAATCTTCTTGTCATAGTACAGAGACTTTTAAAAATATTATTTGTGATTTTTATCAATGTACAGAATTTTTGTTGTGGAAACTTCTTTCACTGCAAATAAAGTACTCATCCATAGCCTTAGAGGATTGTCCTTGGGGTACTGAAGGTGAGAGAGTTGCCTATAGTTAAGTACCTTCATCTAAGTAGGACCTGGTTTTTTTCTGTTTACAAGCTAGTCCTCTATATAATGCTGCTTGTCATTCATGCATAGCAGCTACAGTTTTCAAGGTTGTACTTAGAGAGTCATAAAAATTCATTTGAAAAGTTCACTTGATTATTTGTCCTATATAATATTAAATAACTGGGTTGGTGAATTTTTTCCATGTAGAGTGATTTTTTCTGACTAAATTTGTCACTTTAGCTATTTTCTGCCATGTGGACATAGGCAAAATCTAGTATTATATCAAATCCATTATATCTAGTATTTTATCAAGATCACTGAATATTTTTCATAATCCTGCTCTGAAATTAAAAGGGTTTTGAATGGACCCCACACTTTTTCTAATTCAGTTTTTTCTTCCTTCTTTTAATTTTAGCAATGATCCATGACACCAGTAGTTCTACAGAGGGACCAGTTTTGATCTTAGCTATATGCTACATTCAAGTCTGATGAAATTGAATTCAAAACTAGTAACATTTTGCATTGTCCTCTTAATCAACAATTACAGATTGTAATTTAGGGTTGTAAAAAAGTATCTTGTAAAAAAGAGTATCGATCTAAATTTCATTTTGATTTTTCAGGTGATGGAAGTCAAAGGACAGATGATCCACATTCCAGAATCAAATTCTATTTTATTTTTGGGCTCTCCATGTGTAGACAAGTTGGATGAACTCATGGGTCGTGGCCTGCATCTCTCAGATATTCCCATCCATGATGCAACTCGTGATGTGATATTGGTTGGGGAGCAGGCCAAAGCCCAAGATGGATTAAAGAAGAGGATGGATAAGCTAAAGGCAACTTTAGAAAGAACTCACCAGGCTTTGGAAGAAGAGAAAAAGAAGACAGTGGACCTTCTGTTTTCCATTTTTCCTGGAGATGTAGCCCGACAGTTATGGCAAGGACAACAAGTTCAGGCCAGAAAGTTTGATGATGTCACCATGCTCTTCTCTGATATAGTGGGTTTCACAGCTATCTGTGCTCAGTGTACTCCTATGCAAGTCATTAGCATGTTGAATGAGTTATACACCAGATTTGATCACCAATGTGGATTTCTGGACATTTACAAGGTAAATATGATTTTAGTTACTTATATCTATAAATCCCATTCAGAGTTCATCATGACAATGCCTCTTTCCATGTCAAAATGCCTTATCACAATGCTGAAATTTTCAGGTTAGAAAATGTTTCTTTTTGACAAAATAGATTTTTTAATGATCAATAATGTTCTAATTAAGAGAGCTTCATTTCAAGTACTATGGCTTAAAAAAAAAACTATTCCTATAAATCTACCTTTATTAAAAGTTGATTTCCTTCATTTGCATATATAAATATAATTTTACTCCCTACTGATATTGCTCAGGAATACAGATTCTTCTGTCGGTCAGAATTCATTAATATAAAAAAGAGAAACTTCTGATTTTTGCCCAAGTCTGACTATTTATAACTTTGTGGTGGACATTTTTTAGAAAGCGGGGGTTTTCTACAATATAAACTAAGCATTATATAATCTGATTGCTAAAGAAAGAGAAGCAGTGATGAAGCATAGTGGAGTATACAGCTAAATCCTAGTTAACCTGCAGTTGGCACTTGGAAGGTTAAATAGTTATTAGCAACAAATACACTGTAATATTAGAGTAGGATGCCCTCTGAATAGCCAACTTGTGCCAACTAGGTTATTACTAATGGCAGCAGCAACACTATTTTCCCTATGGGATAAATGAAAAACATTTCACGATGTACATTAATCAGCTGTTGATCTGATAAGAAGGGCTCTTCTTCTCCCTCCTATCAAGTTGTATTAGTGTCATGTTGCTTTCAGTCTCTCACTTGTCAAATCAGTGCTCCCATATTTTTGTGCAGAGAATTTCATGTGGGTTTCTCCCCTTCAGTGACTAATGTTTTGTTTCAATGGGGGAGAGCAAGTATTTGAGTGGGGATAAATAGTAAGTCTTTCCTCCTCTTCCTGCGTTACCAATCCACAGAGCTGCTCATTTCATTTTATAGCATTTTTTATGTAAAACAGCTTTCGATGGAATCCATGCATTTTACTTTGTAGCCTTACATCTTTATCCAGAGAATGTTAGATAAGACATGTTATTGAGTCTCCTTGGGAGAAAGTCATAATGCTGTTTGTTTTTTAGCTCCATTGTAGAGCAAGTCAGATCAAAAGGTTTCAGCTGGAGCTCTTCTTAGGTGTATGCATACTATGTAAATTATGCATGAGAGAATTGTTATACTACACAAAATGAGTTCGAAATTAATTGCAAACCTTTTAGGCTTTATTACTATATAATGGTAGCAGGGCTACCCCGCTGATTGACTGAAGCTAAGCAGCCATGTACACACAGACAACCCTCCCCATGACTTAGGGACACCTATAGTGAGGAGGGTGGCTTATGAAAAATCTGCCAACATTTTCTCCTATGCTCTTTGGAAATTTAAGGAATTTAGGGCTGCCAGGCTCCTCCCTACACCCAATTCAGGAAACTTTTTATTTTCCTTCTTTTCTCCCTCTCCCCTACATGCACGCAGGGACTTCTAGGGTCTCTGTCTGCCAGGAATACACATCATTAATAACTCTGCTCTATGATCCTAAAATTCAGGGGAATGAAAAATAATCCTCTTCTAAAGAAATGGTTGAGGAACCCTTACTTAACAATAACCTGTCAGTTAGGTTTTGAGGAAGGAAGGAAGGAAGGAAGGATGAATCTCCTGAGGCTACCATCACAGCTACAAGATAAGAATGTAATTAGAGTTCAATGACATCAGCCTTAGATTCCCCAGAGATGAACTCAGGTTTTTCACAAAGCAAATCAGACTGTTAAAACAACCTTTCCATGAGGTAATAAATTTTTATGCATATGATGCATTGTGGAAAAGGTAGTAGTCATAGCAATAATACTAGAGATCAAGGTCTGAAAGAGAAAATAACACCATAGAAGATCTACTCTCTGTCACAATGGATTATGTTTTTTACTTGCTTCTCCCATTCTACAAAAGAAAAATAAATGATACTGGACCTAAGAATCTTTTAAATCTGACTTATTTAAAGAACTGTCAGTCAATATATGAAATGACAAGATTTTTGGACACATAGTATACTGGACATTTTTGACCAGTATACTATAGTGGAGAAGAATTGGTTTGAGTCTTGACTTTGATACTTAATTTGCTGTGTAATCTTGGATAAGTCGTAACTTCTTTGGGCCTCAATTTCCTCATCTACAAAATCAAAATATTATCATATACAACACAAATGTTTTCCTATAAAAAGTAAATCTGTAAATTTTAAAACATTATATAAATGCTATATGAGCATGAGTTATTATCATCTTAACTATTAAACCCATTACAACGGTAATCGTTGTTCATATGGTAGGAATTGGCTTAGAGAGAAAATTCCTATGAGTATTTGCATATTTAGCTCATGTAACAGGCACTGTGCTAAGTGCTAAGCATACAAAGAAAGCCAAAAATAATCCTTTTCCTTCAAGGAGTAGACATTCTAGTGAAGAATGGTTAGAGATGATCTTAGAATTGAGACATACAAACTAAAAGATGTACTTAGAAGATGATATGACCAGAGAGAAAAGGGTAAAATGGGAATGAAGAAGAAGAGGAAAAAGAATAATAATAATAATAATAAGAACAAGAGCAACAACAACAACAAGAACAACAAGAACACAATAATAATAACAACATCAACAAGAACAAGAACAACATCAATAAGAATAAGAACAAGAAAAAGAAAGGAAGGAAGGAAGAGAAAGGAAGTAAGGAAGGAAGAAAAAGAAGAGAAAGGAAGAAAGGAAGGAAAAAAGAGAAAGGGAGGAAGGAAGAAAGAGAAATGAAGGAAAGAAGGAAGAAAAAGAAA
The DNA here is from genome assembly GCF_902635505.1 of Sarcophilus harrisii. Taxonomy (NCBI): domain Eukaryota; kingdom Metazoa; phylum Chordata; class Mammalia; order Dasyuromorphia; family Dasyuridae; genus Sarcophilus; species Sarcophilus harrisii. The sequence goes on along the minus strand of NC_045428.1, from coordinate 482,451,802 downwards.
GAGAAAGAAAGAAAGAACTGAATAGAGTTTAAAAATACCATCTATATGTGAAGGATATGTTTAGGGTTGCCTTTGGTGGGGATGTCATATTAATTCAGGAAGGAAGGACAGGCCTGAGAAATAAAGGATATTGAAATTTTAAGGGATGCCATTGCTATAATATCTAGAACTACACAAAACAAAACAGAACAAAAAAGCCTTGGTTTTAATTATTTCTTATTTTCTTGATGAGGAAATTACCAATTGTAAAGTTCAAAGATTTTCCCTTTGATCAAAGCTTCTTAAATTGTGGGTCACAACCCTGCATTATATTACTGAATTGGGGAAATCAGGATGTTATGATTTATTATCAGTAAATGTTTGTTTTATCTATCTATATTTTACAAAACTTAGGGTTGTGTAAAATTTCTTGGAGGGGGTTATGAGTAGAAAAGTTTAAGAAACCTTGAGTTAGGTAATATAAGGGAGCAAGGATTCAAACTAGATTTTCTGACTTCAAATCTACTTCTCTTTCTCATGGAAAAAGATCATACATCTACAACCGGAAGAAACCTCAGAAGTTGTCTGATTTAGTCCCCTTATTGTAAAGATGAGGAAGTTTAGGCTCAGCAAAGTTAAATGCCCAAGATTCCAAAGACTCTACTCAGGATCATAAATTTATTTTAAAAATTAATTATAGGCTTTTATTTTCAAAATACATGGAGAGATGATTTTCAACATTCCCCCTTGCAAAACCTTGTGTTTGAAATTTTTCTCCCTTCCTTTCCCTCACCTCTCTTCCCTAGACATCAAATAATCCAATATGTTAAACATGTATAATTCTTCTAAACGTATTTTCACATTTATCATGCTGTACAAGAAAAATTATATCAAAAAGTAAAACAAATGAGAAAGAAAAAAGCAACTATATAACAACAAAAAGGTGAAAATATCATATTGTGATCCATATTCCCCATTGTCCTCTTTCTGCATGCAAATGGCTCTCTCCCTAACAAGTATATTAGAATTGGTCTGAACCACTGCATTGTTGAAAAAAGCCAAGTTGATCAGAGTTGTTCATCATATAATCTTGATGTTGCTGTGTATAATATACAAACATTTTTGCATATGTGGGTACTTTTTCTTTTTTATGATCTCTTTGGGGTACAGCACCAGAAAAGACATTACTGGATCAAAGGGAATGCACAATTTGATAGAAAGGGAGATAGAAATCAAAGTACAACAACAGCCTTTCCATAGTATATGAATTTATTTTTTGGCTAGGCAATTGAGGTTAAGTGACTTGCCCATAGTCACAAAACTCATAAGTGTTAAGTGTCTGAGGCCACCTTTGAACTCAGGTTCTTCTAACTTTAGGGGAGGTACTCTACTGCACCATTTAGTTGTCTCTTGTATATAAAAATTTAAGTAATTCTATTTTCATGGGATCTAGAGATAGAAAGGCCCTTAGGTATCGTCTACATCAACTTTCATACTTTTTATAAATGAGGAAAGGGACTGGAGAGTTATGGGGATTTGGCAAGGATTTACATAGGTAGGAAGTGGCTGATTCAGGTTTTATTTTTTAATAGGATTTCATTTTTTTTTCAAATAAATGCAAATGTAGTTTTCAACATTCACCTTTGCAAAACCTTGTGTTCCAAATATTTTCCCTTTCTCCCTCTCTCTACTCTCCCCAAGACAGCAAGCAATCTGACATAGGTTAAACATGTGCATTTCTTCTAAAAAATATTTCCATTTTTGTCATGCTGCACAAGAAAAATCAGATCAAATGAAGAAAAAAAACAGACAAAAAAAACCCCAACAAAAACAAAAAAAAGTTTAAAAGTACTATGCATTGATCGACATTCAGTTCCCATAGTTCTCTCTCTGAATGTGGATGGCTCTTTCCAGCATGTCTATTGGAATTGTCTTGAATAAGATCATTGCTAAAGAGAGCCAAGTCCATCACTCATCACATAATCTTCTTACTGTGTATAATGTTCTCTTAATTCTTCTTGTTTCACTTAGCATCAATTCATGTATTTCTCTCCAGGCCTTGCTGAAATAATTCTGATGATTGTTTCCTATATAACAATAATATTCCTTAACATTAATATACCCTAACTTAATTAGCCATTCCTCTACTGATAAGCACCCTCTTGATTTCCTTCCTTACTACAGCAAAAGGAACATTTACAAACATTTTTTTGTACTTGTAGGTTACTTCCCCTCTTTTATAATGAAATTTTTAAAAAATTATGTTTAATACACATTACTTTATAAATCAATTTGGAAGAGAAAAATGAGAGCAAAAAGGAAAAACCATGGGAAAAAAGTGAACCTAGTATATGTTGATTTACATTCAGACTTCATAGTTCTTTTTTCTGGATGCAGATGGTATTTTCTGTCCAAAGTCCACTGGGATTGGTTTGGATCACTGAACCACTGAGAAGAGCTATGTCTTTCATAGTTGATCATCACACATTCTTCTGTTGTTGCATCCAATGTATTCTTAATTCTGATCATTTTGCTAGCATTGGTTTGTGTAAACCATTCCAGCCTTAGGAAAATCAGCTTGTTCATATTTCTTATAGAAGAATAACATTCCATTATCTTCATATATCACAACTTGTTCAGCTATTCCCCAATTGATGGAAATCTATTCATTTTCCAATTCTTTACCAGAAAAAGAGCCGTTACAAATGTTTTTGCACCAACTGGGTCCTTTTCCTTCTTTTATCATTTTCTTGGAATACAAACCCAATAATGACACTGCTAGTTCAAAGGGTATAGCCCTTTGGGCATAATTCCAAATTGATCTCCAGAATGGTTGGATCAATTTACAACTCCATCAGCAATTTATCAGTGTCCCAATTTTCCGAAGTCTTCTCCAACATTTATCAATAACTTTTCCTGTCATTTTAACCAATCTGAAAAGTATGATGTGGTGCCTCAGAGTTGTTTTAATTTGCATTCTCTAATCAATAGAGAGTTGATCTCTAATCAATAGTTATTTAGAGCATTTTTTTCATATGATCATAGATGGCTTTACTTTCATCATCTGAAAATTGTTCATATTTTTTGACCATTTATCAATTGGGGAATGATTTGCATTCTTAAAAATTTGACGCCATTTTCATATTTTAGAAATGAGACCTTTATCAAAAGCACTGACTGTAAAGATTTTTTCCCCAGCTTTGTACTTCCCTTTTAATCTTGTTCGTTGTTGGCTTTGTGTAATACCTTTTTAATTTAATGTAATCAAAGTTGTCCATTTTGTTTTTCTGTAATGTTCTCTAGTTCTTCTTTGGTCTTAAAATCTTCCCTTTTCCAAAGATCTGATAGGTAAATTATCTTTTCCTCTCCTAAATTGTTTGTAGTATCATCTTTTATGCCCAAATCATATTTTTTAAATCTTACTTTGTTATGGGGTGTGAGATGTAGATCTATACTGAATTTCTGACCTATTATTTTCCAGTTTTCCCAGAAATTTTTGTCAAATAGTTCTTATTTCAGAAGCTTGAATTTGGGGGTTTATCAAATATTAGATTGTTACAGTCTTCAATTATTATGTTGTGTGTATCTAATCTATTCCACTGATCTATCATTCTGTTTGTTAATCAGTATCTAATGGTTTGGATGACTGCTGCTTTATAACATAATTTTAGGTTTGGTACTGCCAAGCCACCATCCTTTGTATTTTTTTATTTATGTCCTTGATATTCTTGACCTTTTGTTCTCCCAAATAAATTTTGTTATTTTTTCTAGCTCTATCAAATATTTTTTGTCAATTTGTTTGGTATGACACTGAACAAGCACACCAATTTAGGCAGAATTGTAATCTTCATTTTTATTACCTGGGCAATTACCCATGAGCAATTGTTATTTTTCCAATTGTTTAAATCTGACTTTATTTGTGTGAGAAGTGTTTTGTAATTGTGTTCATATAGTTCTTGTTTGTCTTGGCACGTACCCTCAAGTATTTTATTTCGTTACAGTTATTTTAAATGGAATTTCTTTTTCTATTTCTTGCTAATGGGCTTTGTCAGTAATATATAGAAATGCTAATGATCTTTTTATTTATTTTGTTTATTTTATATGTGGGTTTATTTTATATCTGCAACTTTGCTAAGGCTATAAATTGTTTTGAGTAGGTTTTTGGATGATTTTCTAGGATTCTCTAAGTATATCATCATATAATCTGCAAAGAAAGATAGTTTTGTTTCCTCATTGCCTATTGTAATTCCTTTAATTTCTTTTTCTTTTCTTTTTGCTAGTCAGCATTTCCAGTATAATGTTGAATAATTGTGGTGATAGTGGGCATCCTTGTTTTACCTCTGACCTTAATAGGAATGCATCCAGCTTCTCTCCATTAGAAATAATGCTTGCTGTTGGTTTTAGATAGATATTGAAACATGTTTTAAACCCAAATCTTTTAACTCTTTCCATTAATAGTTGTTAAGTATCCCATGTAGTGGGTGCGTTGTGAAACTGAAGTGAGCCCTTATCCTTTTTCATGGAGCTAACATTCTGGTTAGGTGAATATAGTAGATACACCTGTTCCCAGTCATTAAGTTTTATACAGTATTGAAATGTTTCCAGCTCTGTAGCTACACAGTTACTTAAGAATCACAAATTTGTTATGTAAGAAAACAGAGTTGTTTTTCTCCTCCTCCCAGATTCACCAAGATCTTAAATTTTAATGTGGGACGAATAATATAGAAAAAATAATTTGCTACCCACTTATTTTTCAGGTTACTGTTAAAAAAAAAAAGGAAATCAAGTGAAGATTTGTAGCCAAGAGGGATAATTTGAGATTGCGCTTCATATAATGCATTCAAAATCTGCCATGACAAAATAATATGCAAGTGTTTAAATTTATGGTTGTCTCTCCCTTGGTTGCCTCATTATTCTGTGCCCTCTTATCATTAGAGAGATGATACAACAACTAGTTGCAATGGTAATGGTAGATGTTAGCTAAATTAGGCTGTAATAAAAAAAAGTTTCTGATAAAATCTCTAATCTACTGATTTTGCAAGAGGATAGAAACAGGATGTTGATAATACTATGCATATTTTATACATGGTGAAAACATGAAATGTTTAACTTGCTTAACTATAAAGATTAAAAGTGCGTGGATGAATAGGATTAAGACAAAATGAAGCATGGTTTATGATTTTCTTGAAATTTTCTTGCAATTAGGAAAGAATGAATTCAGTAGTGCCCACTATGCTAATAGAATTTTAAAAAAATTCTCAAGGACTAAATATTGAAGTTCCAGTGGAAAAAAAAATATAACTATTTTCAGTTCAGTTTAAAAAAAAAAAAACAAAAAACCTTGGTTTCACCACTATCCTCCATACATGCAGATTATAATTCCTCTGAATCTTTGTAGATGAGTTGTTTCATTAGTTGCTGTAACAAAGATTGCAATCTAGATCTGATTCTGTTTCTTCTCAAATTTATCTAGCAAGTTACACAAACCATACTTGAAGCTTTTCCAGCTTGCTACAAATTATATTTTTTCTCCACTAATACTAATTCTTAGACATTTTCACGTCTAAATATAAATTGGTCATTGGGTCTTGAAGGGGATTCTGACTATTTACAAAATATACTCATGTTTATACAAGTCAGTTAGATGATAAAAGAAAATCATTTCCAAGCAATACTTTATAATCAATTTTATTTTAATTGAAGACATGAATAGTGCCAAGTATACTCAAAAAATCTGTTGGCTAAGGGTCAATCTAGCTGGCTTCAGAGAAACTAATGTCACAAAGATTGGTTGCCACTAATTAATTTCATTTTGCCCCAGCATCTTTCAGACACATATATGATTAGGGGATAGAGTTGTGGACTCACTGCCAGGGTTCTTGAATCTGGGTTTATGTCCTGATTCTGACACCCACTGGCTTTATAACCCACATGTGAGCCATTTAATGGTGAAATTCTGAAATATTGTACTTCTCTAAAACTAGAAATTTCAGAGAAGATATTAAACTACAGATCTACATTGCTTAAAAGTGATTTCCCCTTTGGGAAGTTTCTCTAGTTAGAAAAACACCCATTTTTACCATTACCATTTATTCCTATCATTCACTAAAACAGTACTATATTTTTTAAACAAAATTTTATTTTTGTAATCAGTAAAAATCTACTTTCTTTTCTCATAACCCCACTTTTCTCTAACTGAAAATGAAAGAAAACAAAATCCTACTAGAAACAGGGATTTTTTTTATCATTCAGTCCTTACTAACTCTTTGTGACCCCATTTGAAGTTTTCTTGACAAAGATGCCTGAACAGTTTAATATTTTATTCTTTGGCTCATTTTACAAATGAGAAAACTGAGGCAAACAGTGTGAAGTTGCCCAGGGTCACACATTTAATAATGATCTGAGGCTCTATTTGAAGTCAGACCCCTTCTGAAAAAGGTATACTCAAGTAAAACAAATTTCTGTGTTGTCCTTGTTCAAAATGAAATTTGTGTCTGTGTGTATGTATGATTCTGCACTTTAAGTCTTTCACCTCTGTATCAAGAAACTTTTATCATATTTTTATCATGATTTCTCTGGAATCATGCTCAGTCATTATACTGATCAGAATTCCTAAGTTTTTCAAAGTGGTTTGTCTTTACGATATTGTTATTGTGGTATAAATTTTCTCCTGATTCTGTTCATTTCACTCTGCATCAGTCTTCCCAGGTTTCTCTGAAACCACCCCCTTCATCATTTCTTATAGTGTTATAATATCCAATCATATTTATAAACCCGGACTTGTTCAGTCATTCCTCCAGTGAAAGATACTCCTTCAGATTCCAATTCTTTGCCATAACAAAAAGAGCTAAACATATTTTGTACATCCTTAAATAGTTTGTTTTGCTTAAGATTAATATCTTTCCTATCCTACTTTCTGATTCTGTTTCTTTTTTTCCCCTTTCCCTATTACCCTGTTGTATGATATACATTTCATTATCCAATTGTGTGTTTCTATATTCTTTCCTCTTTTAAGAAGTTTAGAAAAGAGTGAGGTTTGAGCATCAGCTAATTCATTCCCATTTGTATATACATCAATCTGTATACCCATGTTAGATAATTTCTCCTAATTTCTCTACCCACTTCCAATCTCAATGTATTTCTCTTTTTCGATGCATTCTTCTTTGAAAAGCACTTTAGATACAGAAGTACCCCTAAGCTTTCTGTTGACTGAACTTCTTTTATGTGGTCTAAGAAAAATAGACATATACATCATTTCCCCCATATTAGAATTTAAACAGTTTATACTTGTTTTGTTCCTAGAGACTGATCATTAGTGGTTACCATGTTATATTTCTTTTAACTCCTGTGTTTGAACTTCAAAGTTCCTAATTAGTTCTGGTCTTTGGGAATGCTTGGACATTCTCTACTTTGTTATTTTTCCCCTGTAGACTTATAGTTGATATTTGCTGAATAAATTATTATTGATTGCTAGACTATATCCTTTGTCTTCAGGAACATCATATCCCAAGCTCTCCAATCACCTATGATTGTGGGAAAGGCAATAAGTATTTGCATAGCATTTATTATATGCTAAATGTGTTGTGTGATGTGCTATTATATTAATTTAATATTAATAATGATTTAATTTAGCTATAATAATAAAATAATATTAATTATTGTCTCATTTGATCCTTTTACAGTGTGGCAAGATATATTTATTTTACAGTTAAGGAAACCAAGGCAAATAATTGTTAAATGAATCAGAGTCACATAGCTAGTTTCTATGGCTGGTTTTTAACTCAGCCTTTCCTGACTCTAGGCCCAGTGCTTTACCATAACAAATAGCTGCTTTTAAATCACCTGTGATCTTGACTGTGATTGCTTGCTACTTGAATTGTTTTTTTTACTAGCAGCTTGTAGTATGTTTTTCTGATATGGAAACTCTGGAGTTTGCTTGTACTATTCCAGGGACTTTTCATTTGGGGGTATCTTTCAGGAAATGGATGGTAGTATTCTTCCATTTCCACTTTGTCCTCTGACTCCATATTTTCTCTTTAGCTCTCTCCTTCTATTTATTCATTTTTTAAAAGCTTAAAAAAAACCAACTCTTGGTCATGTCTACAAGGAATTCTAGTTGAATTTGCCTAAATTGTGTTTTCTTTTGAAATTTTGAGATTTTTCTTGTTGATATTTTGGTGTCATTCTTTTCTTCTTGGGTTATGTCCAGAATATCCCTGTCACTATAATAACTTTTAATATGGAATTTTTTTTGATTGCTCCTTCTTGCAGCCTGCTTTCTGATTCCCGACTTGATATTAGGGACAGGCTCTATGTACCTCTGGAAGGAAAGTCTGGATTTGCTATTCTTGTTGCTGCCTTCTTGAGTTTTTGAGTGTTAAGTTATTCTGTGCCCTCAGGCTTAGCTCAGGCTGGGAAAGAGCAAACTTTCAGTGGTTCCAAAGTGGTTTGATACAAGGCAAAGTCTGAATTCTGCCATCCTGCGAACTGTGCAACTTCCTACTTAAGTATGGGTCTGAGCAACTATTCAAGTACTATTGCACTCACCCCATCACATATCTGGGGAACACTGATGTAAAATGATGTGCCCTTTGCCTGAAAAGCATAAGTAAAATCTCTTTTATTTCAAGCTATATATTAAGAATGAAATTCAATAGATACAATGGTTTTTGTACTACAGAGACTGGAGAGATTTATTGAAGAGATTGGTTTTAGTCAAATGTTTAGTGGGAGTTCTAATCTAAGTAAACTGAAAGATAAGCAAGCTCTTTGTTTTTAGATCTCAGTAAGGGCTGCTTCTACTTTGTTTAATATTTGTAGCAGATTAATATATAAATTGGATGAAGGAACTAAAGCAGGCTTAAATCCCTTTTGGGATTGTTTCATGATAAAACAGGATACCCATTAAAGAATCTACATGCTATGGATATTCTTGGCAGTCTATAAATATGTGTATATCTTCTTAATTCTATCTGCTTGCAAGAGGATGCCAGTTTCACTTGATAAACAGTGACTGGGCCTTTTATCCAAGATATATAAATATATTCTCTGTAACAGTGAACACTTGTTTCAACATTTTAAAATGTTATGAATTTATATTAATACCTTTCAATAGTTTCCACCAATGTTGGTGCCATTTAGTTTTACCTCAGTATCAATAGATCTGAAAGATTTACTCATGCATAAATATGAAAAAGAAAAAAAATTCATAAATTAAAATAAAACAACTAATGTAGAATAAATACAGAATACCATATTTGAAAAATCACTAGAAAGTTTAGAGACTGGTATTTATATTGAACACAATTAAAATGAACATTAAAAACTTAGATTGTAGAGTGGAAAATGCAGATTAATAATCTGTCCTAACATTTTTTTTTTCTGCTGGCAACTAAATTGCATTTTGTGTCAAAGCACTATGATGACACTAATTCACTAGTTGAGAAGGTTTTATCTCCACTCCATTTTCTGCATGTTTCATTCAAATTGGCCATCTTTGCTGCTAAGTATGATCTTAGCTCAGGTGAACTTTTTAGGAAAATTTAGGAATTTTTTTAGAAAAATAAATATTTATTTTAAGAGTATTGCCATTTTATCTTCTAAAGGATAGTAGAAACTATGGATAGATTAATGTTGATAATTTTTTTTAATACTAACTGGGGTTGGACTACTAGTAAGAAGACTAGGAAAATTCCCATGGTATTAAATAATCCAATTATCTCTCAATCAGAATTTGCAAATATTAACTATGATGATTTTGCAATCATGGAGATTGGAAAGGCTTATATAGGATGTTATTCAAAGGGTACCAAGTACTAATGAGAAAATAATAAAAATGTCATTTTCTGAACTTTTTGAAAGCCACTCAAATTCTATGTGTCTTATAAAAATACAGTATGTTGTTTTCTTTCACAAATTGACTAGTTTATACTATTCCAAATGGTATGTATTAGGTACACTGCACTAAAAAAGAATTCAATATAAATCAACAAATATTTATTAAATACCTATTGTGTGAGAGCAGCACTGTGGAAGGCTGGGGAAGATAACAAAATTTAGATAAGTTGCCTTCAGAGCTATTGAGTAGTATTTGAACTCATGGAGAATAGCACTATTCCTTTTAGTAGCAGCTTATGAAAAGTCAAGGAGAGTCTACCATCAAATGTGTAAAGCTGGACTTAAAGTGTTTTAAAATTTCAGTCTCTACTATGATCTCTTGAAACAATCGCTATTGCTATCCATAAGCTTTTCTGCTTTATTGTTATGATCAGTTAGTTCCCCAATAGCTAGCAGGCTGACATCCTTGCAGTGGTCAACAGAAATCCATGTTGATGAAGTGTCTTGCTCAATTTATGAAACTAAAAGTTTGATGGTTATTGTTTTAAGAGTATTGCCATTTTATCTTCTAAAGGATAGTAGAAACTATGGATAGATTAATGTTGATAATTTTTTTAATACTAACTGGGGTTGGACTACTAGTAAGAAGGCTAGGAAAATTACCATGGTATTAAATAATTCAATAGAATTTACCAGGCAAATTGACCATTTTTCTTTCCTACCTCCAAATAGTGTCAAAGAGTTAAATTACTCTATGTTTTCCACAGCATATATAAAATAGCTTGCTGGGCCAGTTCTATTTATATTTGCACTATATACTCTTTTTAGAACCACTTGGTGTAGTCAGATTTGAAAAGCCTGTGTTCAGAGAGGTAAACACACATTAATTCCCAGAATGTACTACTAGAGTACAAGGGGCAGTGGTGATATATATTTTCCCTCTGTATAAGTGTATAGAGTAAGAGATATACCACTCACACTGTGTAATTACTACATCATTTTAGCTGCATTAGCATTTCTCATTAAGGGAGGTCCACTATTTGTGAATGAGCTAATTCAAGGCAATGGAATACCTTATTTGGAAGTTGGCTATATCTTAGTGAAGTAAATGAATTTTTCTGCCTAGCATTTTGTCTACTTTCTAAACATTATAGGGCCAGCAACAAAGCTATGATGGACAAGCTCAAAACAAAGGAAGAAAGTTGCCTAATCCTAATAAGCAGAAATAATAAGCTTTACTTTTCATTTAAAGCCTGAACCCCAAGGGACCAACTAATTTTTAGCCTGCACAGATTTTGTTCTTTACAATTTTTTATGGCAAAAAATCTACATCCACAAGTAGATTATTGGAGGCAAAATTATTTTAGGACAGTATGTCTTTAAAACATATTATTAATAATTCATTTTTTTGGTTTTAATATAAAAAAAAGCATAAGAGGTCAGGGTCAGAGATATCTGCCGAAAGTTTTATTCTCTAAACATAAAACTTGAAAGCAAAACATGTTAAATTTGTAGCCTAGGCTCTTAAAAGTGATATCAGTTCCCTGAGCCTCCATTTCCTTATTTGTAAAATGAATGTACTGAACCAGAGGTCCTCTGAGGTCCCTTCCAGTTCTAGATCTAGAATCCTTAGGAAAATTATTTCCCCCTCTGAACTTTGATCATCCCAATATTGAGATAATAACACTTGCACTATTTCCCTTACAATAATTTAATGTTGTGAGCAAAACACTTGGTAAATTACAAAGAGCTATATAAATGAGATTGGAGATGAAAGGAAGGAAATAAATGTTTGTGTAGTGCCTACTAATTGTCAGACCTTATGTAAAGTGCCTTACAAATACATCATTTAATTGAAACAACAACCCTGTGAGGCAGATGCTATTATTATCCTCATTTTCCAGTTAAGAAAACGGAAACAACCAGAGGTTAAATGTCTTGCCCAAGATTACAAAGCAAGTAGTTGTCTGAGTTTGAATTTGAACTCAGAGCTTTCTGATTCCACAACTGCTTTCTATCCACATCATTATCTAGTAGTCATTATCATTATAGCTGATACTATTGTTCATTTGATTCTCCTCTTTTTCAGGGAGTTCTGATAGAAACAGTAGTGGAACAGGCTGCTTTTATTCTTTTCTATTTAACTTTGTAGTTGCTACAGCACAGGTGGAACAAAAAGTATTTTAAGTTGAACAAGAGTATATGGAATTAAGCTTATCTTCTCTCAATTTACCAGACATATTTTTGGGACATCTCAGCAGGAGAGAAAATAACAGATTTGGTGTGTACTTTATCCTGTCCTGACATGGTATCAATTTCTTCTCTAAGTCTCTATATTTTGAAAGCTTTTCATTCTACAAAGCATGGTGTTTGGGATGGTGATATCTATTTAAGTGTACTTAAGTTATTCATAATCAATGTAGTGTTCAGATGGTTATGGACAGTAATATTTTGGGGGTGATTATGTTCCAGACAAATTGAGTTTATTGAATTCCTAAGGATCTTTTTGGAATATGTATTTCCAGCATGGGAGTCTCAATATATAATTTTAGCTACAAGATTGTATTTGGTGTTTTGCTAAGCATTCAATAGGTATTAAATTTTTGCCACCTATGAAAAAGTGTTTCAAAGTTGCTACTGATTCTTTGTAAAACCCTTATTGCTTGGTAAATCTATCCTCCTTAAGGATAACCCTTCTATAGTTTCCAGTAATATTGATCTGATCTTGAGTTGCCATCGTAAAATCTTGTATTATAAAAAAAATTGCATGCCTCAGTTATGTTGAACACATGTGATTTTGTCAATATAAAATGGTTTTCTGATGGGGGTTGCAAAGCTTAGGAAATGGCTGAGGAAAGAAGGTAAGTAAGAGAGAAAAGAGCAAAATAAATATGCAGCTGTATGAAGAATTCCAGAGAATAGCAAGGAGAGACAAGAATGTTTTCCTAAATGAGAAATGGAAGAAGAACAAAGAAAAACAACACTAAGAAGACAACTATGATGATGACAACAGAATAGGAAAGATAAGAGATCTCATCAAGAACATTAAAGATTTTGAGGGAATGTTTCATGTAAAAATGGGCATGATAAAAGACAAGAGATGGTAGAGACTTAAAAGCAGAAGAGATTAAGAAGTGACAAAAATTAACAGGGCTATTCAAGAAAGGTATTAACAACACCAATAATCACAATGGCATGATTCCTGAGAATGAAGTCATGAGCCTTGGGAAAAATTGCCAACAATAATGCAAGTGAAAGTGTTAACATTCCAGTTGAGCTATTTGAAATCCTAAAAGATAAGGCTGTTAAAGTGCTTCTTTCAATATGCTGGCAATTTTGGAAAATTTGACAGTGGCTACTGGATTGGAAAAGATCAGTTTCCATCCCAACCCCAATTTGAATATCCCTGTGTTTAAGTTACTGAAAAATTGTACTCATTTCATACGCCAGCAAAGATATATTTAAGATTCTGTATGATTCAGCAAGAATTACCAGAAGGACATTCTGATTTTCAAAGAAGCAGAGAAACTAGAGACCAAATTGCCAACATTCTTTGGCTTGTGCAGAAAGCAAAGAAGTTCTAGGAAAATATATTTCTGTTTAATTGACTATACCAAGGTTTTTGACTGTGTGAATGACAATATTTGAAGAGATGGGATCAGCAGATCATTTTACTTGTCTCCTGATAAAACTGTATTCAAAATCAAGAACAAAACATGAAACAACTTATAATGTCCTAGTTAGCTTTCTGGAGGTTTCAGGACCATCCTTGGTTTCAGCAGAATAATAACCAGGAGAATAGTCAGGGATAAAGTCCAAATTCTTTATACCTCCAGTCTGTCTCCTTCCCCTGGGACTGGGCTAGCTTTCTGGAGGCCCTCCAGAATGGGTCTTGGTTTCAGTGGAGGAATGCAGGAGGCAGGAGAGCTACCATGAAGCTGATCAAAGGTGGAATCCTCAAAGAGCAGGAGACAGGAGAGTCACCAGGATAGTCTCTATCTTGAAGTCTGTCTTACCTCCCAGATCTCTTAGCTCTCATATACTCTATTACAATTACATCATTACAATACACTGAGTATAAACCAATCATTATATCCCTAGGGAACCATTATTTGTTGTAAGATTAAATCAATCATGCTGAACTAGAGAATTCACATGCTAAACTATATAACCATTGTATTATCAATTCAACTGAGTTAATACCTTGTTATAGGATTAAATCAATCATACTGAGCCTTAAGTATATTTCTCCAACATTCCTGCCCTTTCCAACAACTGACTGCTTTTAGATTAGAAAAGTTTATATGTAGAAACATGTAAAAACATCAGCCTGGTTGAATCAAATGCTGAAATTAAATTTACTAGGAGAAATATTACAATCTCATATGTGCAAATGATATTACCATGCTGATAGAAGGTTTAAAAAAAGAATTAAAAAGTCTCCTGATGAGAGTGAAAGAAAATAGTGTAAAATAGCCTGGTTCAAGGTTTAACATCTTCATCCCCAACAAAATCCCTAAAATCAATTGGAAACCAAGGTAGCAGAGAGTACACATATTTCTTTCTCCCGCAACCCTCACATTAATTATTAAATCCAACCTCTAAATTAGCTCTGGCCTGGCAGAATCCACAAATATTGGGAGTGTAACAAATTACCAACAGAAGATATTTTGAAGATAACCAAAAAAAAGTCTGTTTCAATGGAGCATGAAAGGAGGCAGGCCAAGCACAAGCAGGCTGAACATGTATGCCAGTGCAGGCTATGCCAACACTAGGGCTGTGGGAACTATGTGCAGCAAAGAATCTAGGGGAAGGAATCTAAAGCAATGTTGGCTACTCTGCCCTGGTTGTAAGCCAGTAGATCAGCAGAGAAGTTATAAAACACCCAAAACAAAGACAAAAGGTAAAATGTCAACCCCAAAATGCCAGAATTCCACAGGACCTAGCCACGCCTTCCAGAAACAGGAGTGTGTCAGCACAGACTCAGCACAAACAGCACTGACCCAGCACAGCTGCTGCTGCTTATAGAGAAAGCTTGGACAAGCTTTCTTGCTCTAAAAACAGATCTCAACTTTTAAAAAAAATGAATAAAAAAGCAAAAAGAACTCTTACCATAGATAGTTTTCATGGTGAAAGAGAAAAACAGATTTTAGACGCTGAGGAAACTAACAACAGATCGTCTCAAGATGAAGCCCCAAAAGGTGATATAAATTGGTCCCCATCACACCAGGCTCTTCTAGAAGAAATTAAAAAAGATCTTAAAAAAGAAGTAGAAGAAAAATGGGGAAAGGAAATGAAAGCTTTGCAAGAAGGTTTGGAAAAGGCAATACAGAAATTATCTGAAGAAAATTTGCTACCAAATAATCTTAGTGAAATGGAAAAAGCATATAACTCATTAAAAGATAGATTTTAGGAAATGGAAAAAAGAAAACAAGTCCCAGAAAAACAGAATTTGTGAAATGGAAAAAGAAAATTACTCCTTAAAAAACAGAATTTATGAAATGGAAAAAAATTCATATTACAAAACAACTCACTGAAAAATTCAATTGGAAAAATACATAAAGAAGTAAAAAAGTAAATGAAAAAAATAATTCACTAAAATTCATAAGTGAACAAATGGAAATGAATGACTCAATGAGACATCAAGAATCAGTCAAGCCAAACCAAGAAAAAAGAAAAGAAAAAAAAAAATAAATCATGTAAAATACCTACTTGGGAAAACAACTGACCTGGAAAATAGGTTTAAGAGACACAATCTAAGGATTATTGGACTTCCTGAAAACCATGATAAAAAAAAGAGCCTAGACACTATTTTTCAGGAAATCATCCAAGAGAACTGGCCAGATGTCATAGAAACAGAAGGTAAAATAGCCATTGAAAGAATTCACCAACTACCTCTTGAAAAAGACCCCAAAATTAAAACTCAAAGGAATATCACAGCTAAATTTCATAATTATCAGACGAAGGAAAAATATTACAATTAGATAGAAAAAAAAATTCAAATACTGAAGAGTCACAATAAAGATTACCCAGGACTTAGTAAAGCACATTAAAGGATCAAAAGGCCTGGAATCTGATATTCCAAAATGTAAAGGAACTTAGAGTGCAGCAAGAATAAACTACCCACACTAAATTGAGCATTTTCTTTCAGGGAAGAAGATGGACATTCAATGAAACAGGTGAATTCTATTTATTTCTAATGAAAAGACCATAGCTAAACAAAAAAACTGACCTTCAAATACAGAACTCAAGCAAAGCATGAAAAGGTAAAAAGAAAAGAACCCTTGAGAACTGTATTTCTGTTATGGGTATACATAGAGAGTGCATGTATAATTTGATTCTACTGTTATAATATAAAAAAGAAACGAGGTGGAAAGGGGGTTGTACTGGAAAAAGGGGAAAGTAGAGGTAAAATAAGGGGAACTGCATCTCAGGAAGAAGCAAAGAAAACCTATTATAACTGAGGGAAAAAATGGAGAGGAATAAACATTATATGAATCTTACTTTCATTAGATTTGGCTCAAAGAGACAATTTTAAACGCATTTTGTATCACAGAGAAACTTCTCTCATTTTATAGAAAAGTGGGAGGGGAAAGGTGAAAAGGGAAGGAGTAGACTAAATAGAAGGGAAAATACAAAGTAGGAGAAAGGTATAAGAAAAGAGGAGAGACTTTAAAGGGGGAGGGCTGCTTGAGGCAAGTGGTACTCAGGAGGGAAAGGGGAAAAGGAAAGAGAAAAGTATAATTTGGAGTTAATAAGATGGCAGGAAATACAGACTTAGTAGTTTTAACTATAAATATGAATGGGGTGAACTCTCCCATAAAGCAGAAGCAGGTAGCAGACTGAATTAAAAGCCAGAATCCTACAATATGTTGTTTACAAGAAACCCATTTTATAGAGTTAAGGTAAAAGACTGGAGCAGAATATATTATGCTTCAGGTGAAACAACAACAACATCAAAAAGCAGGAGTAGGCATCCTGATCTCAAATCAAGCAAAAGTAAAAATTGATCTAATTAAAAGAGATAAGGAATGAAACTATGTTGCTAAAGTGTACCATAGATAATGAAGTATTATCAATACTGAACATATATGCACCAAGTTATATAGCATGGAAATTCCTAAAGGACAAGTAAAGAAAGCTGCAAGAAGAAGTAGACAGCAAAACTATAATACTGGGAGATCTCAACCTTGCTCTCTCGGGATTAGATAAATCAAAGCATGGTATAAATAAGAAAGAAGTTAAAGAGATCAATAGAATACTAGAAAACTTAGATATGATAGCTCTTTGGAGTAAATTGAATGGAAATAGAAAGGAATGCACTTTCTTCTTGGCATGGAACATGTACAAAAATTGACCATATATTAGGACATAAACACGTCAAAATCAAATGCAGAAAGGCAGAAAAAATAAATGCATTTTTTTCAGATCATGATGCAATAAAAATTATATTAGAAAATAGACCAAGAAGTAATAGGAAACTAAATATTCTAATCCTAAATCATGAATGGGTGAAACAGCAAATCATAGACACAGTTAATAATTTCATGCAAGAGAATGACAATAATGAGATAATATAACAAAATTTGTAGGATGCAACCAAAGCAGTAATAAGGGGAAATTTTATATCTGTAGATGCTTACTTGCATAAAATAGGGAAAGAAAAGATCAATGAATTGGAAATGCAACTAAAAAAGCTAGTAAAAGAACAAATTAAAACCCCCCAATCAAATATCAAACTTAAAAGCCAAAGAATGAAAGGGTGGGGGAGAGATTAATAAAATTCAAAGTAAAAAAAAAAAAAGAACTATTGAATTAATAAATAAAACTAAAGTTTGGTTTTATGAAAAACAATCAACAAAATAGATAAATCTTTAGTTAATTTGATTAGAAAAAGGAAAGAGGAAAATTAAATTGTTAGTGTCAAAAATGAAAAGGGAGAACTTTCCACCAATGGAGAGGAAATTAGAGAAATAATAAGGAGTTACTTTGCTCAACCCTATGCCAATAAATTTGATAACCTAAGTAAAATAGAGTGATACCTACATAAATATAAACTGCCAAGATTAACAGAAGAGGAAATGAATTACTTAAATAGTCCCATTTTAGAAAAAGAAATTGAACAAGTTATTAATCAACTCATTAAGAAAAAATCCCCATATGTAAATCCATATGGATTCTACCAAACATTTAAAGAACAACTAACTACAATACTATATAAACTATTTGAAAAAACAGGGAATGAAGGACTCCTACCAAATTCCTTTTATGACACAGACATATTATTGATACCTAAACTGAGTAAGATGAAAACAGAGAAAGAAAATTATAGTACAATCTCTCTAATGAATATTGTTGGAAAATTTTATAAAATATTAGCAAAGAGATTGCAGAAAATCATCCCCAGGTTAATGTACCTTGACCAAGTAGAATTTATATGAGGAATGCAGGGCTGGTTCAATATTAAGAACTCTATTAGCATAAATGACTACCAATAACCAAATTAACAAAACCATGATTATTTCAATAGATGCAGAAAAACTATTTGATAAAATCCAACATCCATTCCTTTTTTCTTTTCATAATTATAACTTTTTATTGACAGAACCCATGCCTGGATAATTTTTTACATTATCCATTGCACTCACTTCTGTTCCAGCTCTCCCCCCCCTCCCCCCGCTCCTTCCATCCCCAACTCTAGATGGCAAGCTGTTCTATACATGTTAAATATGTCACAGTATATCCTAGATACTATATATGTGTGCAGAACCAAACAGTTCTCTTGTCGCACAGTAAGAATTGGATTCAGAAGGTAAAATTAACCTAGAAAGAAAAATAAAAATGCAAACAGTTTACATTCATTTCACAGTGTTCTTTCCTTGTCCATCATTGCTTCTGTCCATCATTGATCAAATGAAAAATTAGACCTTTGTAAAACTACTTCCATCCGAAATCCTACAGTATCATTTTTAAAAAAAAATCCCTGTTCCTAATTTCACTTACTTGTTTTCCTTTAAGCCTCCCTTTCTGTATTCATCCTGTTATTTCTTTCAAAATATTTCATAAATTATATCCAAATTTCCTTTATTTTGTTCTTTCATTTTCCAATTTCTAACCACTAAAACAGACTCCACAAACATTTTTCCTTTCCCTTCTTTAGTATCTCTTTGGGTTTAAGCCCAAATAGACTTGGTCAAAAATAAAATTTAAAAAAACAAATTTTAAATTCTTCAGAATCTGATTATTACAATTAACAAAATTATCAATGTCCCTTTTTCCCACATCCCCTAATTTCCCATTATCTTTCCCCTGTCATTCTACCAACAAAAATGTGTTCTCAGAAATTTTTAATTTATTTTTATTAAAAAATTTAACCTTTTTCATAAAAAAATTTTATTTCTTAGCATTATTTCATATCCTTTGCCATTTATCGTGGAAATGCATTTCTTATAAAAAATCAATTCTTATATTTTAAAAAACCTTTATCAAAAACCTTTAACAAAAATTTTTAATTTATTCTTCCTTCTAATCTTTCTCATTATTTTTTTGTACAAAAACTTTTTCATCAAAAAAACTTTTTTTTTTCATAAATTTTCTCTTCCAAAGTCACAAAACTATCCTATTCTTCAATTTATTTAATCCATTTTTATCCAAATCATAAACCATTTTAATTATCTTTTAATTTAATGGGAATCCTAATTTCTCCAACTAATTTCCCCCTTTTTCAAAATGTTTCTTATCCCCAAAAAGGCTTTTAAATTTTAAAAAAATTTGGGCCTTTGCCAAATTATTTTAAACTATTTCGCCAATCCAAATGTTTTTATAACCCCATTTTTAATTTAGATTTTACACTAAACCACCTTCGTTTTTTTTTCAAACCCGGGCCTTTTTTTCCAAAACGGACATCACAAAAAGATTTTGGGAATCTAATTGCTATAGTGCTAAATAAATAGGTTAGTTTAGGTAGTATTGTCATCTTTATTATATTTGCTCACCCAATCCAAGAGCATTTAATTTTTTCCAGTTGGTTAGATCAGACTTAATTTGTGTGGAAAGTGTTTTGTAATTTTGTTCATAAATTTCTGATTTTCCCTTGGCAGATAGATTCCTAAATATTTTATACTATCAGTAGTTACTTTAAATGGAATTTCTCTTTGTAACTCTAACTGTTGGATTTTGTTAGTGATTTATAAGAATGCTGATGGCTTATGTGGGTTTATTTTGTATCCTGCAACTTTGCTAAAGGTGTCTATTGTTTCTAATAACTTTTTAGTAGAATCTCTGGGGTTCTCAAAGGATATCATTACATCATCAGCAAAGAGTGATAATTTGGTTTCCTCATTGCCTACTCTAATTACTTTAATCTCTTTCTCAATTGTTATTGCCAAAGCTACCATTTCTAATACAATATTAAATAGTAAGAGTGATAGTGGGCAACCTTGTTTCACTCCTGATCTTATTGGGAATGGTTGCAGTTTTTCACCATTGCATATGATGCTTACTGATGGTTTTAAATAGATGCTGCTGATTATTTTAAGGAAAAGTCCATTTATTCCTACACTCTCAAATGTTTTTAATAGGAATAGATGTTGAATTTTATCAAATGCTTTTTCTGCATCTATTGAGATGATGATATGTTTTTTGTTAATTTGGTTATTAATATGGATAATTATACTGATAGTTTTCCTAATATTGAACTAGCCCTTCATTACTGGTATAAATCCTACTTAATCGTGATGTATTATCCTAGGGATCATTTTCTGTAGTCTTTTTGCTAATATCTTATTTAAGATTTTAGCATCAATATTCATTAGGGAGATTGGTCTATAATTTTCTTTCTCTGTTTTCAACCTATCTGTTTTAGGTATCAGTACCATGTCTGTGTCATAAAAGGAATTTAGTAGGAATCCCTCATTCCCTATTTTATCAAATAACTTATATAGCATTGGGGCCAATTTTTCTTTAAATGTTTGGTAGAATTCACATGTAAATCAATCTAGTCCTGGGGTTTTTTTTCTTAGGGAGCTGATTAATAGCTTGTTCTATTTCTTTTCTGAAATGGGACTATTCAAGCAATTTACTTCCTCCTCTGTTAATCTGAGAAGTCTATATTTTCAGAGGTAGTCATCCATTTCACTTAGGTTATCAAATTTATTGGCATAAAGTTGGGCAAAATAACTCCTTATTATTTCTCTAATTTCCTCTTTATTGGTGGAAAGTTCTCCCTTTTCATTTTTAAGACTACTAATTTCATTTTCCTCCCTCCTTTTTCAAATCAGATTTACCAAAAGCTTATATATTTTATTGGCTTTTTCATAGAACCAACTCTTAGTTTTATTAATTAGTTCAAAAGTTTTTTTACTTTCAATATTATTAATTTCTCCTTTTAATTTTAGAATTTTAAATTTAGTATTTGATTGGGGGTTTTTAATTTGGTCTTTGTAAAGTTTTTTTTTTTAATTTAATAGCCTTTTATTTACAGGATATATGCATGGGTAACTTTACAGCATTAACAATTGCCAAACCTCTTGTTCCATTTTTTCACCTCTTACCCCCCACCCCCTCCCCCAGATGGCAGGATGACCAGTAGATGTTAAGTACATTAAAATATAAATTAGATACACAATAAGTATACATGACCAAAATGTTATTTTGCTGTACAAAAAGAATCAGACTCTGAAATATTGTACAATTAGCTTGTGAACGAAATCAAAAATGCATGTGGGCATAAATATAGGGATTGGGAATTCAATGTAATGGTTTTTAGTCATCTCCCAGAGTTCTTTTCTGGGCATAGCTGGTTCAGTTCATTACTGCTCCATTGGAAATGATTTGGTTGATCTCATTGCTGAGGATGCCCTGGTCCATCAGAACTGGTCTTAAAGTTTTTTTAGTTGCAAGCCCAATTCATCGATTTTCTCTTTCTCTGTTTTATTCATGTAAGCCTCTAAGGATATAAAATTTCCTCTTATTACTGCTTTGGCTGCATCCCACAAATTTTGGTATGATGTCTCACCGTTGTCATTATCTTGAGTGAAATTATTAATTGTGTCTATAATTTGCTGTTTCACCCAATCATTTTTATTTTTATTTTTATTTTTTTTTTTTATTTAATAGCCTTTAATTTACAGGATATATACATGGGTAACTTTACAGCATTAACAATTGCCAAACCTCTTGTTCCAATTTTTCACCTCTTACCCCCCCCCACCCCCTCCCCTAAATGGCAGGATGACCAGTAGATGTTAAATATATTAAAATATAACTTAGATACACAATAAGTATACATGACCAAAACATTATTTTGCTGTACAAAAAGAATCAGACTCTGAATTATTGTACAATTAGCTTGTGAAGGAAATCAAAGATGCAGGTGTGCATAAATATAGGGACTGGGAATTCAATGTAATGGTTTTTAGTCATCTCCCAGAGTTCTTTTTCACCACCCAATCATTTTTAAAGATGAGATTATTTAGTTTCCAATTACTTTTTGGTCTATTTATCTGTAACTTTTTGTTGAATGTAGTTTTTATTTCATTGTGATCTGAAAAGAAAGCATTTACTATTTCTTCCTTCCTGCATTTAATTTTGAGGTCTTTATGTCCTAATATATGGTCAATTTTTGTGTAGGTTCCATGAACTGCTGAGAAGAAAGTATACTCCTTTCTGCCACCATTCAGTTTTCTCCAAAGATCTATCATACCTAATTTTTCTAATATTGTATTTACTTCTTTCATTTCTTTCTTATTTGTTTTGTGGTTTGATTTTTCTAATTCTGAGAGTTCAATATTGAGATCTCCCACTATTATAGTTTTGCTGTCTATTTCTTCATGCAACTCTCTTAACTTCTCCTTTAGGAAGTTAGATGCTATACCACTTGGTGTATATATGTTTAATATTGATATTGCTTCATTGTCCATAGTACCCTTTAGCAAGATAGTTTCCTGCCTTATCTCTTTTAATTAGGTTAATTTTTGCTTTTGCTTGATCTGAGATAAGGATGGCTACCCCTGCTTTTTTGACTCCACCTGAAGCATAATAGATTCTGCTCCAGCCTTTTACCTTTATTCTATATGTATCTCCCTACTTTAAATGTGTTTCCTGTACACAACATATTGTGGGGTTCTGACTTTTGATCCAGTGTGCTATCTACCTCTACTTTATGGGAAAGTTCATCCCATTCACATTTATGGTTAAAAACACTAATTCTGTATTTCCTGCCATCCTAATATCCCCAGATTTTGCTTTTCTTTTTCTTGACCCCCCCTTACCCTCTTCCCTAGTATTAAATTTAGTGGTCCCCCTTGCGTCATGCAGCTCTCCCTCTTTAGGATCCCTACCTCCTCCCTTTGAATCCCTTCCCCTTTCTTGTACCCTTCCCTTATTACTCTTTTTCCTTTTCCCTTTTCCTCTCCCACTTTTTAATGAGGTGAGAGAGTATTCTCTGTAAAACAAATATGTCAATTATTTCCTCTTTGAGCCAACTCTGATGAGAGTAAGATTCACACAATGTTCCTCCCCCTCTCTAAGTTCCCTCAGATATGATAAGTTTCCTTTACCTCTCTTTATCATCTCCCCTTTTCCATTTTTCTGACCCTATTCCCTTTCCATTTCTACTTCCCTTTTTTATGTTATATCAGTAAAATCAAAGTATACATGTGGTTTTTATGTATATCCACAACAGAAATACAGTTCTCAAGAGTTCCTTTTACCTTTTTCTACTTCTCTTGAGTCCTATGGTTGGAAATCCAATTTTTTGTTTAAATCTGGTTTTTTCCTTAGAAACAAATGGAATTCCTCTGTTTCATTAAATATCCATCTTCTTCCATGGGAAAAAAATGGTACCTCTATTGCCTTATTTGTAAATTTAACTAAAATAAAATTATTTTTCCATATTTCCCAATTCACCATTTGAGGTAAATGTTAAAGCATACTTACTCCATTAAAAAATAAAAAAGGGAGGAATAAAAAAATAGAGGCATTGAATGCCCTGTGAATTCCATCCATAAACTTCTGACTCTTTCAAAGTTCTCATATGTAAAATTGAAGAGAAGGTTGGAATGGATGCTCTTCCAATGAGAATGTTGAATTAGATGATTTAGACCTAGTAAGATACAATTCTATATATTATTGTATTAATACATTTATTGTATGTAAAGTACATTGATTAAATTGCTAGTTTTCCTTCTAGTAATTTTAAGATATAGATGAAAACACACATACACACATACACGCATACACACATATATGTGGCACTTAGCAAGGTTATCAGCTCTCTCCTGGATACCATGCTATTATTAATACAGCCCAGAGTTGAATTATCTTGTTTGGCTTCCACTGATGACTTTTATTCTATTAAAATGTCTAGGTATTTCTTTTCAACTTTAATTCCTTAAATTTCTGAACTTAACAAGCCAATTGCTTATTTTAAAAACACAGAAACTTGTTTTCCAAAACTATTTCCACAAATTCTGAACTTTGGTAATTGATTTTTAAAAACCTGAATGTATTGCACACACCACAAAAATCTATAGTTTTCTTCTGTAGAAAATATAACATTCTTTTGGGTGCAAAATTGTTATAAAAAAGAATTCTGATAGACTCTGGTTTCATATGAGAAAAGGCTAAGTCCTTAGTGAATGGACTATCCTTATGGACTTTCAGGCTCCTAAAGGCTAGTTTGAAAATTAAAAAAAAAATAGTTTACACAATCTAAAAGTAATGGAAGATGCAGTGCCTGCCAATCAAGAGGCAGATAGGGAGTTTTCTGAAATTCTGAAGAAATTGATTGAAGAGAATGTCTACAAACCAGAACAGATATTAAATTGTGATTATACTGGTCTATATTGGGGAGAAATGCTTCAGAAGACATATATCAGACAAGAAGAGAAGTGATCCTCAGCTTTTAAAGCTGCAAAAGATAAGATAACTCTGCTCTTTTGTGTCATTGATGTGGGATTCCTAATAAAGATAGCCTTGATATATAAAGCTTCAAACCCTTGAGTTTTGAAAAAAAAGGACAAATACCAACGGATTATCTTCTGGAAAACACCTTTCCTTCATTGGTTTCATTAGTGTTCTATGAAGGACTTCAAAAATGTTTTCCCAGCAAGGTGTGTTAATGTTTTTGGACAATGTCCCTGGCCACCAAGAACCCCATACATTTCATATTTAGAGTATTGAAGTCATCTATTATTATCTTCAAATTTATTTCATTATTTTTTTTCATATTTATTTATTTTTAAATTTCTTTTTCATTCAGTTTTTTACTTAATTTTGACCTACGTATATTTCAGCCTATGACCAAATTCTTGACCCAAATTTTACAATAAAGTACTATAAGCACCTTACAAAAGAAAAAGAAAAAAAATGACACTTCTCTTGTGCAAAGGGATATCATTTTCTTAACCCCTGTGATGTGAAAGGGAAACTGTCATCAGAAATAGCAAACTCCCCATCACAAAAATTATTCAAGCAAAGACTTGATGATATCTATCAAGAATATTGTTAAAGTAATTCTTGTATTGGATGAACTATTGCACAGATCAACATCAAAGAGATAAGAAATGTTTCTTTTGTTCCTGTCCAAGATCAAAAATGGAGAAAGAACATGTCATGGATTAGATTTGAGTTTCTTCATTTTATTTGCTGAAGTTTCTTAGACTATAAAGTGAAAATAAAGGACTAAAGTCATAATATTTCCCAAGTTGGGAAGAGCAAAACATTTCTGGCCACTGTGGAAATGGAATTAGTTTCTAAAAATATGTTGTATTGAGCTGAGAGTTCACCAAAAGATAGTGTAGTCTAGATGTGATTCAAAAATCAGCATCTGCCTCAAATAGTATTCACAGAACAAATAGAGAGATTTGGTCTGAGAAATAAGGGTAAAAATTCTATTCTGGAATAACATAGAAGATCTGAGTTCTAAGCAAAACACCTCCAATTTGCATTACTGATTTTTTTAATGGACTCCTGCCTTTTGCTTAATTTACTCTATGCAACTAGCTCCACATTTTGGTTTTCTTTAAATTAGGATAACTGGACAACTCTGACAGCAGTATTTCTTTCTAAGGAAATACAAGATTAAGATTTAAAATTTTTGGTTACTGATCATGTATGATTCATCACATATGTCCTAAAAAGCTATACTTTCTGCCTTGTTATCAATAGTTTAATCTTTTGTTTTGATTTTGTAAATAGCTGGAGTTTTCCTTTTGTTTTAGGTAAATTAGGTAAGATCATTTAAAATGAGAAAAATTCTTGTATTTCCTGTATCTTAAAATTCAAATTTAACTAAGTTCAGCAAACATATCTACTATACTCAAGATGTTATACAAGGTTATGGCTAATATGTAAGCCAATATTCACAAATTTATAAATGTTTTAACGTAAAATCTATTAATTTGATTTAAAATATATTGGAAAATCAGAGAAATCAAGAAATCTCTATAAATACTAAGCCTGCTGCATTTTTAAAAATCATCTTTTTTTAACCATTTCCCAAAATGATGCTATCTTTGCATGGCAAGGCCAAATTATTTTTTGAGAGTCTCAAAATTAGAATTTTAAAATTCTACTTTAAGAAGTATTATAGAAAGAGTATCATTTAAAATCAGAGAATTGTATTTTAATTATGGCTCTATTATTTATTACTTATTCGTCCTGGAGAAAGTCACTTAATTTTTCTGGATTTTAGTTTCCTTATCTCTAGAATAAAGGCACTAGACTAAGTGGCTTCCCTTATTCAAATAAAACTATAGCACAAGTCTAATAAATGCCTGTTTTATTACTTTAAAAAAACCTCTGAATGGAATAATGATGGGGGAATATAGTTAACAATAGTAATTGTAAAAAGAATTTTGAAGTAAGTTTCTCTGATAAAGTCTTATTTCTCAAACATAGAGGGAACTAGTCAAATTAAAAATAAAAAAGCCATGGTCTAATTGATGATCAAAAGATATAATCTATGTCCAAAGGGCTATAAATATATAGGGCTTTGCCCTAACAATATTACTTGTAGGCATGAATACCAAAAGAAAATTTTAAAAGGGGGGAAAGGAAAAGGATCTACATACACACACACACACACACACACACACACATATACATACAAAAATATTTTTGCAATTCTTTTCTCAGGGCAAATAGTTGGAAATTGAGAGGATGCCCATCAATTGGGGAATGACTGAATAAATTGTCACA
The DNA here is from genome assembly GCF_902635505.1 of Sarcophilus harrisii. Taxonomy (NCBI): domain Eukaryota; kingdom Metazoa; phylum Chordata; class Mammalia; order Dasyuromorphia; family Dasyuridae; genus Sarcophilus; species Sarcophilus harrisii. The sequence goes on along the minus strand of NC_045428.1, from coordinate 482,424,784 downwards.
TGTAATTGCCATGGAATATTGTTGTTCTATGGACAGAGCAGGATGCTCTCAGAAAAAAACCCCAAAAACTTGGAAAGTCCTTCATGAATTCAAGTAAAGTGAAATGTACTATATACAAAGTAATAGCAATGTTCTGGGCTGACCAGTTATAATGATGTTACTATTCTCAGCAGTGCAGTGATCCATGACTACTCTGAAGGACTTAAGATAAAAAATCCTGTCCATATGCAGAAAAGAAACTGATTTTGTCTGAATACAGATTGAATCATTCTCTGTCTCTGACTCTGTCTGTCTGTCTCTTATTTTTCTTGAGGGTTTTTTATTATGGTGAGTGATCTAGGTTTTCTTTTATAAAATGATTTTTATGGAATATTTTGCATAATTTTACATGTGATTTCTTAATGGGAACTGGGGATGGCAATAAGGGAAAGAATATGTGCTCAAAATTTTTTTTAAGTTTAAAATTTTGTTTTGAATGTACTTGGAGAAAATATTAAATAAATAAAAAAGTGAAAAAAGAAATATAGCACAAATAAGAAAATAAAGGAAAAGAGGATAATAGAAAAAGAGTTCTGAGCGATCAGTCTTCAGATAATAGGTACAATTGTTTACTATGGTTCAAGGCATAGATTTAGATAAAATATAAACTTTTGAGTCTCACTCTTCATTCCCTTCTTAATCAGTCTCCAACCTTCCTTTCTAGCTATACCTTCCATGCCTCCATTTTACATGGTCTATATCATAGATAAAGTCAGTGAGTGTACTCCTTGAGTGCAATGTATCTGTCTTTGACAAATCAACAACTACACTTAAATCTACTTTAATTAGCACTTCTCCAATTGAAAACCTTCTTTTCCTTCATAACTCCATTTAGGTGCTACCTCTTCTGTGAAGTTTTCTCTAAATGCCACCTGCTGAAAATATTATTTTTTCTTCTCATATTTTCCTAGTGTACTTTATCTGGACCTTTCTTTTGTTTTTTATCATCCTTTACCTTATTTTATCTGCTTATCCCCTATTATAATTTAAGGTAATTTAAGGAATTGTGTTATTTTTTACCAATGCTTCTGTTGTCTGAGTGTGTCTTGTACATAGGGAGAGCTCGGGAGATATTTGTTAAATCTACATTGTTAATTGAATAAAGATTCTGTGACACAGTGAACCATACACTGAACTCAGAGTCCCTGTATATGAATTGAAGTTCCAACACTACCATTTATTTACCTTTGCCATCTTGAGCAAGCTACTTAATTTCTCTAGGCCTTCATTTTTGCTCACCTCTTAAAATAAAGGGATTAATGACCTCTTTGGTCCTTTGGGATTCAAGAGCTATAATACTATGAATAAGTAAAATTGTTTTGATATTAGTGAGAGAAATATATTCTGCATATTGTGGGGGGGGGAGAGAAAGGTTTATTAAATACCTACTATGTGCCAGGCACTGTGGTAAGTGGCTTGTACTTGTTTTATTTTATTGTTGTATTGTTTTGTAATGCATAGTTGCAACAACTATCTGAAGACGAGCCCAAGGACATAAATGACTTCATGAGACAAATTACTGCAAGGGGTCAAAATAGCAATAATAGCAAGCGTATCAGTATAACACCTGAAAATCACCAATGTATGACTGGAAAACTAGAGTTCAGTTAGGGCTCTTTTTCTGTACTGTTCCAATCAGTTTAATAACTATTAAGTTTAACTCACTGTGATGGTATTGGGGGAAATACAAAGTTGAAATAAAAGATAATTGTTACTTTAATGTGAGACTTAGAGCATTGACATGGCATATGAATACATAATTGTAAATAAAAATAGCATATGATCAGTGCAACAGAAAGATATAAATGAATTCTATATGAGGTCAAAGAGAGGTAAAATTTATAGTTATATGAAAACAGCAAGCAGATTAATTTGACAGGGAAATATGTGGAAAGAAGTAAGATAGGAAAAGTAATATACCATCAAATTATGAAGGGCACTGGGTTCTCAACAAAGGAGTTTGAACTTAACATGGTGGATAATAAGGAATCTTGTAGGACTGTAGGATTTTAAATCAGAATGCAATTTAGCCTTTGAAGTTTGGACTATTACAGGGCTGGGGTATTGTAATGGCTGGCTAGTTGTTCTTCCTATCTCAAGACTCTTTTTTTTTTTTTTTTTTCCAATTCATGTTACACTCAATGGTCAACCTGATCTTCTTAAAAGGCATCTGACATTGGGGCAGCTAGGTGCAGTGTATAGAGGATTGGCCCTGAAGTCAGGAGAACCCGAGTTTAAATCTGGTCTCAGACACTTAACATTTCCTAGCTATGTGACCCTAGGTAAATCACTTAACCTCAATTGCCTTATACAACTACTACTACTAATAAACTATATAAGACATACGATAATCTATTCCAGTGGTTCCCATCCTGCCATTTATATTGATCAAGTATAAAGTCCTCTTTTTGGCTTTTGAGATCTCCCTTATTCTGTCCCCTTTCTGCCTTTCCAATCTTATTAACAACTCATTTCTCATTCCTCCCCATCACCATTCTCTGCAATCCAATGATACTGTCTTCATTTTCTCACTTAAGACACCCCATCTCCTACCTTTAAACATTTTCACAGGCTGTGCTCTATTCCTGGAACTGTCTTTCTCTTCATGTCTACCTCTCTGACTGTTTTCAAGTCTCAGCTATTGCCCTACCTTCTGTAAGAAACCTTACTTGATATCCCTTAATGATAGTGCCTTTGCCATGTTAATTAGCTTCAATTTTCCCTGAATGTATCTTGTTTGTACATAGTTTTTATATCTTGTCTTCTGCATTAGATTGTAAGGTCCATGAGACAGAGACTGTATTTTGCTTTTCTATGTATTCCCAGTAGAATCTTAGTCAATTTTAGTAGGACTTGGTAAATTGTATGGAACATAATAAGTGACTTGTTGCTTGACTGAGAGGTTTTGAGTAGAAGAGGAATATTTGGAAGTAAAGAAATACATCTAGTAGAAATGGGATATATTGTTTGGAGAAGGAAGAGAATAGAGGAAGAAAATTTTGTTAAAATATTTCTGATGAATAATGAGTGTCTATATCATATGAGTACAGAAGTAGACTAAAAAATTATCACTAAATAGAACCTATTAGACTATAAAACTCATATGTGCAGAAATTTTAGTTTCACATGTCCCTCAGCATACTGGTAAGCATATTATAAGCCAATGTAAAAGATTTGATCATAGGTTTCAAACATGAGCAATAAGGTAAATCATTTTTTCTACTGAAGACAGAGGAGGAGAAATTGAGAAAAATAATAAGTATGATTTTGAAAGAGTTGCGTTTTAAGAGCTGATAAAAGATTTTGTCAGCATGTGAGGCTCAGGAGAAAGTGATGGGTTTCAATATTGATAATAATATATTTTTGAGTGATTGCTGATGATGTAATTGCCAAGGTAGAACACAGAAAGAAGGAGAAAAGGTTCAGGACAGAATCTTGGGGAATAACTATATTAAGAGATGAGGAAAACTGTGAGGAGCCAGAGAATATGGTAGGAAATCAATAGTACCTTAAATTCAGAGACTATTAAAATAATTGTAGTAGGAGGGACCTACAGTCAAAACTCTTATAAACAACTGGCTATTCATAGAGGAGGATGAAGAATAAAATTTGTTCATTGGATTTGATAAATATGAAGCAGGGAAGGGGAACACACATTTATGTAGTACCTGGGCTAAGTGCTTTGCAAATATTATCTAATTGTGTCATTGTTTACATCTGAAAGAATAGTTTCCATAGAGTAGTGGAGACAGGGACTGTATTAAAGAGAAGTAATAAGGAAGGTGAAGTATCAGATATACAGTTTGATGAATTTCATAGAATTCTTTTAAATGATCCCTTGTTTGAGTCAATTTCAACAAAATTGTCTTTAAAATGTTTATTTCCCAACTGGTGATCCTTATTGATTTCACTTGTTTATTTCAATAAATTTATTTGGATAGAAACAATATGACTGACTTCATATTTCCATGTTATATAAAAAAACTGCTTTAATTGAGGACAAAAGTTTTCAAATATTTAATAGGATCACAGAAATGCAGTAAAAAGAGACTTCAGTGGCTATGTAGCTCAAAACTAAAAGAGAATCTCTTCTACAGCCTACATAATCAGCCTTTGTTTGACTTCTACATCATGAGGTAACCCATTCTACTTCTGGATACCACTAAAGTCCTAAGAAGTTTTTCAAGCTTAATAGGAATGATTTAAGAAAAAAATAATAAAATGGTTTTTAAGATGAATGGTGACTTTATTTTTTACATACATCTTCTAGTCTAGGTTCTTTATGCTAATATGCTAGTATTTATACAGCATTTTAGGTTTGCATAGTGCTTTGTAAATATTACCTAATTTTATCCTCACAATAACCTTGGGTGCTATTTTTATCTTTATTTAACAGATGAAGATTCTGAGATTAGTGACCTGAGGAGGATCATACTTATAGTAAATTCCTGAGGCTGAATTTAAATTCTTAACCTCCTGATTGCAGGTCCAGCACTTTATCTATTGGGCTACCTACCTGCCACTATCATTAATAATAAAATGATCATGCCCACTTCTACATTTTACTCTGTAATTTACAGGGTATTTTCCTCGGCAATTCTATGAGTTAGCTAGTGAAAATACTTTAATGTTCATGTTGCAGATGAAGTAACTGAATCTCAGAGAGAGATTTGCTCACAGTCACATAGTAAAGCAAGGCATCAAGCATTCATTGCATGCTTACCAGATATCAAGCATCGTGCTATTAAATTTTGGAGCGAGGAATCATTAAATAATATGTCATCTATGAAAGTATTTTCTAATATTATTAATGAGATTTTCAAGCCATATTTTCCATTTTTCATATTTGTTGATATTTAGTTGCTAACCATTAAGTTGGAGATGTTTATTCTGTTGACTATTGTTTTAATATACCTCTTTTGCCTGCATATCACATTATTCAATATAACTTGTTATATACATCAGCCTTAACCAGAGCAATTAAACATGATAATTAAGTTATCTGGGAAGAAATTGATGTTTATGTTAATAATAAGTCAAATGATTTTATCAAATGGATATGTCTTTACTGTGTAAGCATTTAGAATTCATTCTTTCTCATTTGGGAGTAGTTTTAGCTAAATAACTATGCTATTTATAGCTATGTCCTCTTTTCCATAGTTGTGCCGGTTCAAGATTGTTGATGACACCCTTAAGAGAAGTTGCATTTGGGTCAAAAAAGTCAACTAAAATTGTCCTCTAGCTTTTTCTGAGCAATGCAATTTTTTGAAGTCACCTTCCTTTAAATTAACAGTAAATCTTTAGTAAAATCTGTTTTTGAATTATGTACATTTTTAAACATAGTTATGATATGCCCTAGTATTTGTGGGGCATGTATTCCAAAGTTTTATCAAGTATGGAATTCCCTCAGTGTTCCCAGCTTATAATAAAAATTAAGAGAAAAGTATTTGATAAAGATGTATGTAGGTTCTCCTGATCTTTTTTCTCCTTTTTTCCTTTTATCTTATTTTCCTAGGTAGACATAGAAATGTAGAGGTTTCCATATGCAAATCAAAATGGATGTCCTAAGCTACATTGGTTAGAAAACCTGAAAAATAACATTTTCAACCTTCCAAAGTAATGTCACATCTTAACTCAGTAATGTGCCTTAACTTAGGCACAGGCAAGCTAACCTCTGCCTAGAGCAGAGACTAAAACTCTAGCTTTGACAAGAGTAAGACTTGAGTTTAAAATCTGCTTCAAATATTTATTATCTTAGCCTCAGTATCCTCATCTGAAAATGGGAATAATAATTATATCTTCACAGGAGAGAGGGGTGAAAAGAGGGATGAAGGGGAGAGGGAGAACACTATCCTACTGTAACCAGGACATAATTAGAAAGTCTTTGTTGAACCTCCGCTTCTCATATTGAGCTTCTCTACTTACCATATACTTCCTATCCTTATAATGTTCTCCAGTTCTCTAGAGATTTCTAAACTGAGTTCTGTAGATTGCTGCTGGGTTTCAATCTTATTAAAATACCAAATTCACACAAGGTGTTAATATGGCTTAATGAGCAGGGTATATTTGCATTTTAAACACATTTGTTAATCCAAAGGCAGCTCTAATTGGTGATGTGTCTTTATCTCTCAGTTAACACTACTCTGTTCTTTTTTCTCTCCTGGATACCCTCTCCTTCCAGGGAACAAAGTAAGTCCATGTTTCAAATTAAGAAAAGAATTAATGTATCAAAAACAATATGTTAGACAAAATGTATAAATCAAGCCTAAAATACTCTAATTTTCTCTTACTAGGATAAAATGGATAAAAGTACACTTATTTTTCATTTTAATGTGAAAGTGGTATCATAAATTAAGTAAAAATTAAGTAAAAACAATAAAATTGTGGAAGAAATCCACAAACTGAAAACATATTTTTAATAAAAAAATTATCAGTGAACCCAAAGTAAAAGTGCATTCTGAAGGTGGGTAACATAATGGTGATGAACTGATTTCCATTGTTTCCTTTGGACCCATGGAAAATAATAAGATCCAACTCTAACTTAGATCTGCTTTCCTTTTCTAAATAGTGTTTAAATTTAGTTGGTTACAAACAACATGGAGCACCCAAACACATGAGCAGTCATCTTGGACTGCTGGTTAGGACCTGGATATTTGGTGATTGAGAATTTATAGCAAAATAATGTAACAAGGTTCACAACTTTATATATTTCTCTATTCATGGAGCAGAATGAAAATTAATCTAGACATAAGGAGAGTCAATTAAGTTTTCAGCAGTAAGGGGATTTCTTTGCTATAACAAAATTTATCTTCATTAATTAAAATTGAATGGAATAAAATGCTTAGTTTGTTATAACAAAAATTCATTAGTTAGGATTTCATAATTTGAAAAGAACAGGAGATAAGCTTTGCAGCTACATAATGACCACAAAGAGCATTAGTTTCTATTATTATTCCCTTCAATTTACTGTAGCCTGCAGCTCATGATCAATTGACCTTTTAAAATTTCTTTTGCCTCTTTGTTTCCAATCCCCACCTACAACTTTATACAAATGATCTTTGCTTGGATGGAAGACAAGGAAAGAACACAGTGGTCAAATCCAAAGTAGTCAAACCTTATGACAATTTTTTCATCTGGGATAAGGAATGGATGCTACTGACTTGTGAGGTGTGATCATTGTTAGAGAAAGAGTAGGGTCCTGGAAGAGAAGAATTGATAGGTGAGAAGATGAGTGGAGAATAGGGAAGTATATTCTGAATAGTCCTGTTCTTAGAAGGAACATTTTTTCTTCTTCTATGAATTTTGTCTCTTATGAGCCTCCACTGATGTATTTCCCATTAATAAATCATTCACCAAGATGTGGTTAACATTAAACAAAACTTTTACAGAAAATGCGAACATATATTTACGTGATATTATACCCCCAAATTGAATTACATTCCCCACCAATGCAAAAAAAATCCCTGTGAGGAGAACGGTTATATTCTAGAAACAAAAGTGCCTGTCACTAGTAGCTTCAACTTTAACAGATGAATTCAGCTGAAGTAGTATTCTGTTCTTTTGGAGGAAAGGCAGCAACCTTTAATTTATTGACAAAACTGTTTCCAACCATGCTTCTTTGTCAGGATTCTTCTCCCATGTCTGAATAACAACAGGTTCAATTATCTTTTGTCTTCTCATCTCTCTTCTCAGGATAAGGTAGAAATATACCAACATATACTTCACCCAAGTCAAGCATAAATAATGAAAAACTTCTTCTCATGTACCGATCAGTAACTATTATTTCAGAACACTTGGCAATAATTTTAAAATTTAAAACAAACATGCCCTAAATGAGTGAATTATCATCTACTTACAATTGGAATTAGAAATTTTTTTTGTCTTTTTAAAAAATTATTTATTTTTAATACACCTTGCTTTAATGAATCATGTTGGGAAAGAAAATAAAAACAAAGGGAAAAACCATGGGAGAGAAAAAAAAAAGGAAAATAAAGAAGTTAGCATAACATGAATTGATTTACATTCAATCTTCATAGTTCTTTTTCTGGATTCAGATGACATTTTCTATCCAAAGACTATTGGGATTACCTTGGATGACTGAATAGCTAAGAAAAAGTAAGTCTTTCATAGTTGATCATGGATAAAAATTTAAGATATTTTCCACTCCAAAATATCTTCAACTTTTACAATTTAAGGGCCTTGATAAACTAGGTAGAGAGTCACAGCCTGCAGAATGAAACATGGGAAAGTCCCCTTGAGGAAAGGCCAAGGCACAGGAGCCCTGGAGATTAATTCTAGAAGAAAAAGTTGGAAGACAACACAAACAAATGTTTCTTATTTAATCCTGTTGCCTAGGGTTCATCCCAAGTGAGAGGATAGAAAGTGTTTCTGTGAGAACTCTCAATGCATTTAGAAAGAAAGAAGGACATCCTAGCATCAAACCCATTTAATACACTGGTAGCAAGATAGACAAGCTGTACAAGTCTGAATTAGATTATAATACATTTAGATGGATTCTGGCCAACCTGAACAACTGGTCTAAAGGCTGGTTAGATATTTATTTGAAAGATATAATCTGTTAATGGAATCCATACTTAATCTTACTTTTCTTTACCCATGACTTAACATAAGGCATCAATGCCATGCTTGTCTATTTGCAGATGACACCACACTACAGAGGGATAATTCATGTTTCATGCCAGCATCCAGGTTCAAAAGGTTTTGACAGACCAGAACAATGGCACAAATATTTGAAGATGAAATGTAATAGTTATAAACATTGAATAGTGTTTTTTAAAAAGGAAAAAAAAACAAAAAAAAACCCCTAAATATGCAGAGACAAGATAAAGTAAATATGCTTAGATTAAAAGTTATAATTAAATATCTTGGGTTTGCAGGAGGATTCTAATTATAATATGTATAAACACTGTGAGATGACAGACAAAACAAATGAGACAGTTTTGAACTGATAAAAGAATAAGGTGTTGAGCAAATCCATTTCTATTTTGTCCTGGTGAAACTATATCTGAACTTTTCAAGTTTCCTTAATTTCTGGAAATGTAAGCAAAGAAAAGTCAATGAAATTCCTAAAGATTACATAAGTTCGTCTGACTCCAAATCAAGCATACTTTTCATTACAACACATTGAGCACATTTAGCTAAGAGAACTGAAGATTTAAGGAAGACATGGTAGTTATTTCAAGTAATTGAAGTAAGGTTTAGGTTAAAAAAAAAAAAAAAACTTTTGGAGACTAAATTAGGAGCAATGGGTGGGAGCAGCAGGAAGATATTTTTTGGCTTGATAGAAGAAAAAACTTTCTAAAAATTAGATCTATGAAAAAGTGGAATGGGCTACATTGGCTGAGTTCTCTGTCATTGGAGATCTTCAAGAGTATTACTGCAGTGCTATAATAAAATCCTTCCCAGGTAAGGGTTGAATCAATTTACCTGACATTTCTTCTAACTCTGAGATTCTGTAATTCTGTAAAAATAGTCCCCAGATGTATAAATCCTCAGCCGAGTTTTAGTTGCACTTAGAGTGTGGGTGAATTGCTATTTTTTAGACTGCTGTGACACTGGATGGGAAACATTATTTGATACTTCCCTACATCTAGAAATTAATATAATGATGTTGATAGGAAACTTTGACTTCTACATATGAAAGACTTAATATTCATATGAAGTAGTAGCATTGTTATATTGCTCAAAATTACTCTGTCTCATTACCTTTTAGCTCTGCAGACTTTATTCTTGACTTCACCTGGAGGAAAATGCAAGAGCTGTAGACTGTATCCCTAATTGCATTAAGATGTCTGGTATTATTTCTTGAATTATAACATTGAACTGTAACAAAGTGACAGTGAGTGGCTAAAGAAAGTCTGTTGCAGACAGTAAAATTGCAATTTAATTTAATCTGCTCTACTAGATCATAATATCACTACATACATTTGCAGGTATATGCACACATATGTACATATATGCATGAATACATTTATTCATTGCTATTTAGGAAGACTGGTAAAACGATGCCTCATTAAAATTTAAACAATCTTATATCTGTATACACATATATGTGTGTATATATGTATGTGCATATGTATATGTATATATGTATGTGTGTGTATATATATATATATATATATATATATATATATATGTGTATGTATGTGTATCAAGTAGAAATTTCAGTTGAACCAGAAAAATCTAATCCATGTAGAAAGTGATGTTCTCTAAGATGATTATCATGCAAAAGGCAAGGAAAAACTCAAGAAAGGCAGCAAATCAATAGCTATGACAAACTAGAATATATTATTTCTACATCAAGGATAATTTTCACTGTTGAAAACTGTTGAGACCTATATGGAACTGGTGGTTTTTTTTTTTTTTTTTAATTATTTTGAAAAAAGTAATCTATTTATCCCAAACATTTAATTCTGTTTTGTTTATAATGCCTTATCCTGCATATCATCTTCTTACATTCTTAAATTTTTTGAAAAATATCATAAGGTTTACAGACAATTGTATCTATAATATCTTTTTGTTTTCATGCTTAAGCCTCTTAATTGACTGATCCAATAAACATGCACTAAGTACAGGCCTTTACATCATCACTATGTTCATGGCTCGGAGGCTTGCTATACTGGCAGAAGACAAGCTCTGGAAGATTTTATCAGTTGGTGTCTCTATATATGGGCCCACTGATGATCTGCATGTTTGTTACCCAATTAATAGCCTCGCTAGTGGAAACCTAGAGAAAGGCTTTTCATCAGATGAATTTTTGGTTATTGCAACCCATGGGGACTATTGTCTAAAGCAATGGTTCTCAAAGTATGGTCTAGAGAATCCTGGGGATCTCTGAAACCCTTTTAGAGGGTCTACAAATTCAATAATAGTTTTTATTTCCAATATGGTAAATGTCTATAAATATAATCCAGATAAACAAAAACTCTTTGGAGAGATCCTCAATAATTTTAATAGGATAAAGATACTGAAAACAAAATTTTGAGAACCACTGGTCTAAAGTGTAATAAAGTTATAATCTCTACCAATAGAGAGTAATTTTAATAAGAAGGGGAAATGTTTGATGTTCACTATCTTCTTTCTCTTATAAAGCCATGAATACTGGTCATGATGAACTGGAGCCAGTAAAACTTCCAGGTACACTGAAATCTACTGAATTTTTGTAAGACTGATAATATTGCTAAGTAAAAAGGGAGAGATAATTCTTTGGTGGTGAATCTGTAGTATTATTCCTCTTGGTGTGAATATAAAGATAGCATTTTTTTTTGCTGAGTTTAGCTTAAAGATTAAGTTAAAGATTTTGGAAGAAAAGTTAAACATCAAAACATGTGCATGTGCAATCTACATACTATCAAAATTCATGGATATTTTGAACAATTCAAATGATTATATATTTCCATGTATTTGTAGATTTCTTCTCTTTTTTGGAATAAAATTAAAATTGCTGCCACAGTTTGCCTTCAATTTAATTCAACAAACATACACACACACACACACACACAACACACACGCACAAATATATATTTATATTTGGTTGTGTATTACTTTAGGCTCTGGAGATTTAAATATAAGAGGTATCAAAAGAATATTTGCAAATACCTGAATTTTAAAGTTGCATATACATAAATAGTTTAGTAGTATTCACATAACTCTGATGTATTTTTAAAAATTAGATTTATTAACTATAAAGTAGATGCAAAAAATAGATATAATCTTAACAGGTGTATTTTAATTATATATATGAATAAAATTCCATAAAATATACATAATTTATACTTTAATTGTATGATTTATTATGCAATGTAGTTATATATATATATATTCAGGCATTATGCAATTTGTTCATCTTCAAGAAGGTACTTTCCAGTCTTAAGTGCTTTATTTACATTGGCATGTTACTTTCCAAGATTTATTTGCCCAGTGGATTGTAGCTTTGAAAGTCATGGAATAGCATGCATTCAACATGTACTCATTGAATTTTGATTTTATTGAACAATATGAAGAGGGTGACCTAAAAAATTCTGAGGAGGCTAATGTTTCGAGAGTTTTGCAACAGAAAATAACTTCAGAGATATGATTTATGAAGTAGAATTAACGTTCTATGAGCTAGTGATTTTGTCACTTAAAAATAAAGTCTTTATCTGAGGCCAGGGCAATATCTTACCTAGAATAAGGTATTGATACTTGTTGTGAATAGTATTTATAAATACTGTCATGGGAGACATGCAAGCAATTTCAAATTATAGAGTAAATAGTGTTCTTAATTTTTTTAAATGACAGTAAGCTTGAACAGATGAGAAAAATATGAGTATTAACAAAAGTTATTATGTTAATACAAAACCAACATCAATCATCATCATCATAATAGCTAAAATTTGTATACCACTTTAAAGTTTGCAAAGTGCTTTGTTTACACCATCTCATTTGATCTTTACAAAAGCCCTATAAACTAGGAGCTAATTTTATTCCTACTTTACAGAAGATCTGAAGCTGAGAGGGATTAAGTAACTTTTTCAGTTAAGAAGTGTCTAAGGCTAAATTCACATTCATTTCTTCCTGACTTTTTTCCCTTTGTGCAACCTATAGATGTTAAAACTTAAGATTTTGGAAACTTGCTATTTCCAGGTTTCATTCTCCAAAGAGAATTGCTTTGAGACTCTTTGGAACAAATTCTGTACAATTTGAGATTAGATTTGATCCTTAAGGGACAATTACATTTCCCATCATCTGGCATAAAGAATCTGATTTTTCTGAATACTTTTTTTTAATAAAATAAAATTTGTGTTAAAGCAACATTATAAATCTAAATAACTATTTACAATATTTGCTTTATTTTATGATTTAAAGTCTAATTATGAATCCAATACTGCATGAGAACCATGACACAATGGCACATGCATAGGAAAGTACAAAGGAATCCCTCAGAGCAATGTCCTTTATCCTAATCCAATTTGATTAATACTAAAAGCCAGACATAGTATTATCTCACAGACTAAAATGGAATCAGAAAATATTTTGGTAATATCCATTTGATTTCTTCCATCTTAAGAAGGCATTTCTAGTCTGTAATAGAGAACTTATAATCTAAACTCAACTCTGTGCATGACTTGTTATTTTCTTCAGTCAAGCAGAAAAACTAAGCACTGTAGTCTATTATTTATGCCAGCTCTCCATACAACATGGTCTAAGAGATATTTTAAATACCCTACATATGAACAATATGTAATACAGGGGAGAAAAAAAGCAAATTGGTTTAAGTCTAAAATCAAGAATTTTAAGGTTGGTCCAATTTTCAACTGCAGAATTATTAGGGAAAACAGGAGGGGAAACTGTGACACATAATACTGAAGTTCTTATGTAATTTTGGTTGCTGTGATTTTTTAAATGCTAATTCAAGCATATAACTGTATGTAGCACATGAAATTTTATACTGCAAAGGTAATTATGAGCCAACACATCCCCATTTTAAGTCTTATGATGTATAAAACTGTTTAGAAGCAAGTATTTCCAGGACAACAGAACCCAGGTACTCCAAGTGCAGACTCTGTATGCATAGTAGATTCTACAATATCATACTTCACCCTTTGCACCTATCATGTCATCTTCTATATTGTTTCTAAGTGCTGAGGCTATCTCTTGCCAGAGTGCTCAATGACTGTGAAGTGCTATATTAGGAAAGTTAGTTGCCTAAGAATACTTAATAAGGCATTTCTAAATGTTTTGTTGGATTCCTAGGTTGCAGAGCTTTAAGCCCAACCACAAACAATCCTCCTTCCTCCTCACAAATATTAAAGTGAAAAAGTCGATTGTATTTCAATAAGATCATTTTATAATCAGTGATAGTGGAGAGAAGGGATGAGATAAAAAATGACATTGCAACTTCAACATTATACTATTTGTGCCTCCAACAGTTTAATTTTATCTTGAATTTGATTCCCCTATAAAAATACTGATTATCAAGATTGAAACCTGAAATTGTTTTAATTATCAACCTCCCAAGATTATTGAAGTTTAACAAGAAGATGAAAGGGAGATAAAGGGTGCCAGTGAATCCTTCATCAATTTTCAGCTACCATTTCAAATTCCCACTTCAGACTTCAAATAAGCATGCACATGTACTTGACTAAATATACCAACTCACTAGTTGTGCAACATCCATTTTGCTGCCTACAAAATTCCACAACAATGCAGGCAATCCCAATTAGGTTCCAGCAATGTGTATGTATGTATATATATATATATATATATATATATATATATATATATATATATAATCAATATATAGCAGATACTGCATATCCATTTTGAAAACAGAGCCCACAGAACTGTTCTAGAACTACTGAACTCTAAAACATATGAGTTACTATTATTTTTCTCAATATTAGAGATTTCTCAGGACACTAGTGGCGGATAGAACCTAATGAATGGCTATAGAACTTGTCCCAGAAAGAGTTGCAGATATTTTCTACTTCTTTGTTTACAATCTCTTCTACAAGACAAACAATATGAGGAAGGGTCATGATACCTGAAGGATGACTTCTGGGTATGACATCCATCATCCACATATTCATCAATGCTTTCACTGGAGAGCTGGTCTGCAGTTATCATTTCACCAGAGTATAGTAGTTCTGCAGTATCAGTGGCATAAATTGCTCCTCCTTATGTGTGTCCTGGCCATGTTTTCTTATGTTCCTATGTATATATGAAATGGCTGTGTCCATTTTTCTTATTGATAACATGTAGACATACTATGTATATGGGTGCCCTAGGTTTATTTGGGAAATAATTTATTACTAATTTTAATTTTACTACAAATGCCTTTGCTTTGAATTAATTATATTTTGTCATTTTGCCAGTTCTGGTTGAATATTAAAGGAAAATTCTTCTACAGGGGCTAATGAACTCTGTGTTTTCATTGGGATTCGGACTCCCACGGTACCTTGAACCCAAGGTTTCCTTGTCAAGGGGATCTACCCCATGAATCATGAATGATTTCAGCTGCTATATATTATTTTTTGCACATCTGTATTCAGAATCTGTGGTTTAATATTCATGAAATGGGTATAGATTGGCATGGGGTTTGGGGGGCAGTTGTCTTATCTACAAGGCTGCTTCTTAGTAATATAATTCATAATCTTAATTTATTCATTCTGATTTTCATACATTTCTCTCCTCACTATTGATTCATTTTGGCCAAAAAGACACATGGAGTTCCAGGTTCCCTTCTCAGATAACCCTCTATCAGCTTTAACCCTGATCAAATGTGTAGAGTATTTTTTCTTTTTAAGATAGTATATACTTTTTGTTTATTTAAATTTTCTTGGGTCTAGGTTTGCCTACTTTTGGACATCCCAATGTTTTAAAACTTAATGTCAGGCTACATTATCCCTGAGTCTTAGTGAAAGACATTTTTTAATGGTCCAATCAGTCAGTTGGTCACAAGATATTAAATGCTCATTGTTTTGGGAAATTACCATTGAAGTATGGCTGACATATTATCATTTGAGAAATGACCTTGAAATTTCATAAGGCTAGTTTAGCAAAAATCCAGATTTAGGTTAGTGACAAAGAGAAGGAATGCATGGAAATTAAAGGACAGATTATAATCCTGCATATATTCCTAAAGGGCAGTTTAATGTAGTAAATAGCTGGTTTCAAAATCATAGTAACCTGGATTTATGTACTGCCTCAGACATATACTGGCTATGTCATGCCAAGCAAATCATTTCAGTATCTTATTCATGACAAGCTCATGAGAAACCTTTCCTTATCCATTCAGGTATTAGTATTCTTTCCCAAATGTCATGTCATTATTTATCTTTGTATATATATGGATAATATTATTTCCTTCACAAGATTATGAGGATTCAATGAGACAACATATGCATAGCACTTTACAAGCCTTAAAATTCTATATACATGTTCTTATTATTGTTCTTATTACAACTTACATCCTTTCCATAGAATATAAGATCCTTGAGGACTGGGACCATTTTGTTTTTGTTAATATAATCATAGCTCCTAACACAAAAGATAATTTAAAATGTTGAACTGAATGGAATTGAATATGTTATTTGTTGGGAGAGACATGAGAACAAAATCCATGTATGTATCAGAAAATAGATGCATGGCTAATAAAAAAAACCTTATGTGAAAATTTGTAGTAGATAAAATTTATCTCCCTTATTCCTCTGTCTTCCCTCAACATATTTCTTTTAAAGCTTGCACTGCTAAATGTTCATGCTGCTTACTAGCTTCTTCACTGGTGTGGGTCATTCATATTTGTCTACCATCCCTAGGCAGGGCTCCTGATAATTGATTGATGTTTTTTCTTGCTCACCATCAAAACTTATCTTTGTTATATTCCATAAGGGAACAGTGCTAAACAAATGCATGCCATTAATATAAATCTCTTCTCAGGATATTTAATGTCTTAAAGGAAGAAATGGGAATTGACTTCAGTCAAAACTTTAGTATATTGGTAGACTAGACTAGCTGATATGTTGTGGTTGTAAGATCTTTTACTACTTAAAGCTTCATGGAGATCTCTACATACAGAACCAATGAGATAGGAAAAGAAACAGGAAAGGAACAAGCATATATGTAATGTCTATTGTGTTAGACTGCTTAACACTTTACAAATATCTCATTTGATCATCAAAACAAACTTGTTTTCTCAATAGTATTTTTTTTCTAAACACCTGTAAAGATAGTTTTCAACATTTGATTTGATGAAACTTTGTGTTCAATATTTTTCTTCCTCCCTCCCCAAGAGAAAAAGCAATTTTATATAGGTTAAATACTTTTATATAAATAGGTGCAATCTTTTCAGACATATTTTCATATTTGTCATGTTATACAAGAAAGATTAGACCAAAAGGGAAAAAAAACATTAAAAAGAAAAAACAAAAAAAGTGAAAATACTATGCTTCAATACACATTCAGTCTCTATAGTTTTCTCTTTCCACCCCAAATCTATTGGAATGGCCTTAAATCATTGCATTGTTGATAACTAAGTTCATCATAGTTGATCATCACATAATTGTGTGCTTACTATGTATGATGTTATTCTGGTTCTGCTCACTTCACTCAGCATCAGTTCATGTAAATCTTTCCAGGCCTTTCTAAAATCAGCTTGTTCATCATTTTTATGGAACAATAATATTCTGTCACATTTATATACCATAACATATTCAGCCATTCCTCAATTGTATGGTATCCTCTTAATTTTCAGTACCTTGCCACTACAAAAAGAGCTGTTACAAATATTTTTGTACATGTGGGTCCTTTCTCCTTTTTCATGATCTCTTTGGCATGCAGACATTGCTGAATCAAAGGTATGCACAAGCAAACTTTCTAGCTAAATGCTGGATTACCCCCCATTTTTAAGGAAACTGAAGCAAAGGTTATGTGATTTGCCCAACATCACACAGCAGGCATTAGGTCCAGTGCTCTCTGTTCACTGCTCTACCTAGCTGCCTAGTTGACAAAGAAGAAAGGTGGCTGAATATTGTTGTGCTAATGCTGACAGTAGAAATGTGTCCTGCTGCAATACAATACAATTCTATCTTCTTAAAGGGTGATTATATCACATTCTAGTAGTTCATGATTTTAATTTTTTTCAGAAGTGATAATGATGATGAACAGTTATGGAGCCAAGATAGCAACATTTGATTCAGCCTGTTTGTAAACTTGTTTATAATTATGTGCAGTTACCTAATTGCTTAATTTATTAATGTTTTGCTGACTTTATTTTTAAAGCAATGTGTATGATTGCAGGTAAGTAATCATTTTGATGCTGGCTCATTATCATATGTTTGCATTTGATTCATCTGATTGCTGCAGGTGGAGACAATAGGTGATGCATACTGTGTTGCAGCAGGACTGCACAGGAAAAGCCTTTGCCATGCGAAGCCCATTGCCTTGATGGCCTTGAAGATGATGGAACTTTCAGAGGAAGTGCTGACACCTGATGGGAGACCAATTCAGGTAACTCTCTTAACCATTCAATGGGATGAATCTTACTGACGGGAACAAGTCATGGAGTTTCTCCATTCTTTTCAGGAGTTTAATCATGCTACCATTGAAATGAGAGACACTTAGAAATTTGCCCATAGAACATGATAACTTTTGAAGGCTTTGGTACTCTTTGGCTTTTGGTAATAAGAATAGAATTTGGATCTTGAGGTATCTTTCATTGACATCTAGGACTTTCAGTCTGCAGAACAGATGGGATTACCTGATTTTATTTCTTCCATAATTCTTTGGTGTTTTTCCATTTGAACCCTGAATGCAATTATTTTTGCTGTGGATCCTCATGGTATAAAATCCAGGTCTAAATATAAACAGCAGACAATGGGACCCCTAGCCTAACATCAGAAAGCACTGAAATTGGTGTTTTTACAGCTCAGCTAGTGATGGGCCATTCATCATTTTAATTAATGCTCAGTGCTAGGTAACATCTAGGACATACAGATTATTGGTATTCTTTGGGGGATGGCAGGTGAGGAAATCTTAGAACAGCAGTTTTTGTACTTATGGGATGAATTCATCTACCATCATTCAGGCTGGTGGTTAAACTGCAAGCAAACTTCAGGACAAACATAGTTCAAACGTACATGCCACTCACGTGTAAAAAGAAATTGAGAATAATTGTCAGAATAACTTAAGTTAATAAATGACTTTCACAAGATTTTTGCAATGGGAGACTATTTTAAAGCTTTTTTAAGGTTGAAAGCCTATTCCACAAGACTATGGTGAAATTTTCAAATTTACCATCTAGCCAGCCTTTTTATTTGGGCTCCTTTTCCATGTTTGCTTTAACCTTTACAGTAGCTATAACCCATTTATTGATTTCTTTAATCTATAGTTTACATGGTCTACAAATGGGATTCCTAGAGAACAAAACCCTGGAAATTACAACTTCCAAAGAGCTTATCAATATTATCATTTATTATATATAACATTATAAAGCTCTGACATAATGTCCTATGAATCAGATAATGTAATTAAATCCAAAGAGGAAGTTTCCATAAACATTTAATAAGGATTAAGAAGGAGAATGAAAAGTAATAAAACTATATAATAATTTTAGTATCATTACAAATGTATAATGTTTGCACAGTATTAAGTTCCTTGCCAATGTCATGATTTGTTTCTTGGTTTTGTTTTGTTTTTTGTTTTGCATTGGCTTTTCTCTGGTGTCATGGGAGCATTTCAAAACTTTGTACCTTATTATGAAAATCCGTCACCACAGAGAACTGTGTGTTGTTATAATAGAGTTGATATGTAATCAGTTGTTTGTTTTTCCCAGGATGCATGCTAATTTTCCAGGCTGTTTTAATTAGTTATTTTCAGTTACCATAAATAACATAAATAACTACTACAAACTGTGGAACTCAACCAAGCCTCAAAATCTTTTAAACACCTTTTCATGATGAGTAAAAGGGAACAATTTCCACACATTATACAACTAATCTACGGTATTTAGAGATAAACATTTTGATATTATTTCTTACTACAGGCTAGCATTCCTTAACTTGATATTTTTTTTTTTTGCTTTTTGAAAGTAACCATAACATTTTTACTAATGCATTTTACTAATGTAAGTGCTTACATAGATTATAATTCTAAAATTAATCTTAGGTCAATTCTTTAAAATCAGAATTGAGACAAATTCTGGAGACTCTCAAGAATCAGTCCAAATGACTCAGGCCCAGATGACTTTGGTCAAGATTTAACTTTTGCCAGAGGGAACTATCACTCCATTAAACTAATTTATACAATATGCTAATATTCTCTTATTCTGAAAATACCTCATTATTCCTAGTTCCTCTTCATCCCTAATTAAGGAATTTTCATTTTCTAAATTACAAAAGCTAGAAAATGAAGATGTGAACATGTCAGCAGTATATCTCCACCACAACCCACTTAAAACTTACTAGAACTAACTTTACTATCAAATTGCACAAGCCACAGCCCTCCTTTGGCCATATGTGCCAGATCTTGACATATTACTTAAAACATTGTCACATTTAGGGATAACATAGTAATTTTAAAGATTCTTTGATCATTGAATTAAATGGAAAAAAAATCAATTTGATCCAAATAAAGTGCCTACTATATGAAAATCATTGTGTTAAGCAGGCCGGAGGGAGATGTAATCAAATCTGATTCAGTTGTGTTAAATACTTACCTACCATTCAATGCATTATTAGATTCTGATGATGGAAAAAAAAAATGACACCATTCCTGGCCATGAGTAGCTTATAGTCCAGTGAGAGCATGACATGTACACTGATGGGTATAATACCAGAAGAACAAAACATGATTATGCATGATTATAGCAAATGGAGAAATCAAAATATCTCTTTAAAAATTTAAGTTGGGCCATCACATTTTAGTTGTAATGGTCAGGAAAGGTTTTTAGTTAGAGGGATGAAGCTCTCCCTTGAAAGAAGAAAACAATTTCAGTGATGAAAAGGTACAAGGAATAGTAAGTGAGACAAGAGACAACAGGTTGATTTCAATGAATAGCTAAGTCCAGGTTAGCTTGAATGTAGAATAAGAATAATATTAAATAAGATTGGAAAGATAAGTTGAATCTTAACATACCAAACTAAGTTTAGTAGGGAGCCATGTAAGGTCCAATTATCAAGGAATTCACAGCCTAGTAGGGTGAATAAGATATGCATACAAATGAATATAATTCAGGTTAAAATAGTTAATTATTTATATAGAAATCAAACATTGCTATAAGTTATTCAAGAAAAATTTGAATACTTCTAAGAAAGGAGAGAGAGAGAGAGAGAGAGAGAGAGAGAGAGAGAGAGAGAGAAGAGAAAAGAAAAGAAAGAGAGAGAGACAGACAGAGACTGAGAGACAGACACAGAGAAAGAGCTATACATATTTGGTGATAATTAGGCAATCCATCCAATTTGACTAAAACTAAGCCATAATGTGAAATAAATATGGAATAAGTAAATTGTAATCAATACATAGATGGCCTTAAATGCCAAGGCAAGAGATTTACTCTATTGACAATGGAAAACCAATTGACGTTTTTGAACATGACAGTGACACTGTCAGAAAGCTATATTAAGATAAGTAGATGTGTAGGGATGAGGAGGATAGACTGAAGTGAGCAAGAGGAGTGAAGATGAAACCAGAGCAATCAGACCATGACAAAAGTCTAGGAGATGAAAATTCAAGTGGGAAGAAGAGATCATATTATGGAAGTATAATTATTTTGTAGTTTATTGTGGCAGTCATTTTTAATTACAGCTAACTCTTCTTGATCACATTTGAGTTTTTTTTTTTTTTTTTTTTTTTTTTTTTATAGCAAAGATACTGGAGTGTTCAATCATTTCATTCTCTAGCTCATTTTACAGATGAGAAAAATGAGGCAAGTAACATTAAGTGATTTCCTCAGAGTTACACAGCTAGTAAGTGTCTAGGATAGATTTGAAATCATGAAGATGAGTCTTCCTGACTCTAGGCTCAACACTGTATCCATGGCTCCACTAACTGTACTCAGTTGGCAACTGATTGGATGTAGAAAGCACAAGCTGTTTCTTTAACTCAACATTCCATTTTTCAAATCTGTGCTTTTGTACTGTCTGTTCCCTATGCCTCCTCACCTCTACCTCTTAATTATCCTGGATTTATTTTAGTCTGAGATCAAATCTCACCTTCTTCAGTAGGCCTTTCCTGGTACTTCTATCTGTGAATGCCTCCCCCTTTCAGATTATCTTTCTTCTACACTGTATATATCGTGTATGTATCTTATAATTGTTATACTGTTTCACTCCTTTAGAATGAGAGTTCTATGAGGAAAAAGACTATTTTTACCTTTCTTTGTATTCCTAATGCTTAGTGCACAGTGTCTGGCTCTTGATGAGATCTTAATAAATGCACTCCGATTTATTTTATAATTGAATAGGATGGGGGAGTGGAAGAATAAATACAGAGCTGAGAATTTGAGATTGGCCTGATGTTGGTCACCTGGGAGAACAATTTCACCATCAAGATAAATAAAGGAATTGAGATGACTCAAACAATCCCTATACCATCAGAATGTACTACCAATCCAAATGAGCAGATCAGAAACAGATAATATTTCTTCTGTTGTTCCTGGAATCTTAATTCTGTTTTCCTTACCTATTGCTTTCCCATCATGATTTGTACTTCCTTAGATCCCTGATGTGGCCTGGGGATAGTATTTTTAACTTCCTATTAGGGACTTTAATCTCACAAATTCTTATTTGTCTTCTTTCTTTTTGCAACCATGAACTGTACCTTCTGTTCTCAAAACTATATTTTTCAGGGTCTTCTCCCAAAGAATCTTATTTCTATTGTCTATTGATCAAGTTGTGGTCAGTATAGTAATGATCTCTTTATCCCTCCTGAAGAAGACTAGAGTAACAAATGATTATTTTTATAGCCCAAAAGCCAGTAGTTCAATCTAATCCTATTCTAGCAGAGTACTGTTTTTCACCAGCAGCTGCATAGTAATTGTTTATGTATATATGTAACAATCCTCAAAGAAGAAAACATAGTTTATATCCATAAGCAGCATCTTTAGTCTCTGATTCTATTTCTGACTCACTGAAAATTTGATAGTGCATGTAAATAAATTCCAACCTGATACTGCTCCAGGAATTTGGACCTTGAAAATTTCTGTTTGGAAATTTTTACCTTATTTTTTTATTAGAATATTTTTTACTACTTTACCTAGACATTCTAGAACACTTTAGTCAGACCTTCTAGGCAAATATAGTCAGTAGATTCATGCAGGATCTCCCTCCAACTCTTTCTCAGCATTGTTTAGTCCTTCAATTATCTTGAACCACAAGCATATTGGAGAATTATAATTATGGCTTACCCAGTGCAACGCATAGACTGTTTGAAAGTCTTTGTATTATGAATAGACTGACAGGATATGATTCTTTACCAAAACTAATTATAATGAGCTAGTTGATGGAAAGGATGGAACAAGAATATTCTAATTTAATGTGGGTTCTCATAGAAGCAGTCACTTTCCTGCATTTCCACTGCTTACTGTTAGCATATTCTTTTTTTTTTTTTTTTTTTTTTTATTTAATAGCCTTTTATTTACAGGATATATACATAGGTAACTTTACAGCATTAACAATTGCCAAACCTCTTGTTCCAATTTTTCACCTCTTACCCCCCCACCCCCTCCCCTAAATGTCAGGATGACCAGTAGATGTTAAAATATATTAAAATATAACTTAGATACACAATAAGTATACATGACCAAAACATTATTTTGCTGTACAAAAAGAATCAGACTCTGAATTATTGTACAATTAGCTTGTGAAGGAAATCAAAAATGTAGGTGTGCATAACTATAGGGATTGGGAATTCAATGTAATGGTTTTTAGTCATCTCCCAGAGTTCTTTTTCTGGGTATAGCTAGTTCAGTTCATTACTGCTCCATTAGAAATGATTTGGTTGATCTCGTTGCTGAGGATGGCCTGATCCATCAGAACTGGTCATCATCTAGTATTGTTGTAGAAGTATATAATGATCTCCTGGTCCTGCTCATTTCACTCAGCATCAGTTCGTGTAAGTCTCTCCAGGCCTTTCTGAAATCATCCTGTTGGTCATTTCTTACAGAACAGTAATATTCCATAATTTTCATATACCACAATTTATTCAGCCATTCTCCAACTGATGGACATCCATTCAGTTTCCAGTTTCTAGCCACTACAAAAAGGGCTGCCACAAACATTCGTGCACATACAGGTCCCTTTCCCTTCTTTATAATCTCTTTGGGATATAATCCCAGTAGTAACACTGCTGGATCAAAGGGTATGCACAGTTTGATAACTTTTTGAGCATAGTTCCAAACTACTCTCCAAAATGGTTGGATTCGTTCACAACTCCACCAACAATGAATCAATGTCCCAGTTTTCCCACATCCCCTCCAACAATCATCATTATTTTTTCCTGTCATCTTAGCCAATCTGACAGGTGTGTAGTGGTATCTTAGAGTTGTCTTAATTTGCATTTCTCTGATTAATAATGACTTGGAGCATCTTTTCATATGACTAGAAATAGTTTCAATTTCTTCATCTGAGAATTGTCTGTTCATATCCTTTGACCATTTTTCAATTGGAGAATGGCTTGATTTTTTATAAATTAGAGTTAATTCTCTATATATTTTGGAAATGAGGCCTTTATCAGAACCTTTGACTGTAAAAATATTTTCCCAGTTTATTGCTTCCCTTCTAATCTTGTCTGCATTAGTTTTGTTTGTACAAAAACTTTTCAGTTTGGTATAATCGAAATTTTCTATTTTGTGATCAGTAATGATCTCTAGTTCTGCTTTGGTCATAAAGACCTTCCCCTTCCACAGGTCTGAGAGGTAAACTATCCTATGTTCCTCTAATTTATTAATAATTTCATTCTTTATGCCTAGGTCATGAACCCATTTTGACCTTATCTTGGTGTACGGCGTTAAGTATGGATCAATGCCTAGTTTCTGCCATATTAGTTTCCAATTTTCCCAGCAATTTTTATCAAACAGTAAGTTCTTATCCCAAAAGCTGGGATCTTTGGGTTTGTCAAAGACTAGGTTGCTATATTTGTTGACTGTTTTATCCCTTGAACCTAATCTATTCCACTGATCAACTAATCTATTCCTTAGCCAATACCAAATAGTTTTGGTAACTGCTGCTCTATAGTATAGTTTTAGATCTGGTACAGCTAAGCCACCATCATTTGATTTTTTTTTTATTAATTCCCTTGAAATTCTTGACCTTTTGTTTTTCCATATGAACTTTGATGTTATTTTTTCTAGGTCATTAAAATAGTTTTTTGGGAGTCTGATTGGTATAGCGCTAAATAAATAGATTAGTTTAGGTAATATTGTCATCTTTATTATATTTGCTCGCCCTATCCAAGAGCATTTAATATTTTTCCAATTGGTTAGATCAGACTTAATTTGTGTGAAAAGTGGTCTGTAATTTTGCTCATAAAGTTTCTGATTTTCCCTTGGCAGATAGATTCCTAAATATTTTATATTATCAGTAGTTACTTTAAATGGAATTTCTCTTTGTAACTCTGACTGTTGGATTTTGTTAGTGATATATAAGAATGCTGATGACTTATGTGGGTTTATTTTATAACCAGCAACTTTGCTAAAGTTGTGGATTATTTCTAATAACTTTTTAGCAGAATCTCTGGGGTTCTCTAAGTATACCATCATGTCATCGGCAAAGAGTGATAATTTGGTTTCCTCATTGCCTATTCTTATTCCTTTAATCTCTTTCTCAGCTCTTATTGCTGTAGCTAGTGTTTCTAATACAATATTAAATAGTAACGGTGATAGTGGGCAACCTTGTTTCACTCCAGATCTTATTGGGAATGGTTGCAGTTTGTCTCCATTACATATGATGCTTACTGATGGTTTTAAATAGATGCTGCTGATTATTTTAAGGAAAAGTCCATTTATTCCTATACTCTCAAGTGTTTTTAATAGGAATGGATGTTGGAATTTTATCAAATGCTTTTTCTGCATCTATTGAGATGATCATATGGTTTTTGTTAATTTGGTTATTAACATGGCCAATTATATTGATAGTTTTCCTAATATTGAACCAGCCCTGCATTCCACTGTTAGCATATTCTTGCTTCTGAAACTTCTAGAAGTCCAATTTCTATAGCTTCCTTGATTAAATTTAGTCATCTTATTCCCCTTAATCATCTCCAATATATTCCTCAATGTGCATTTCTCCTCCCCCTTCTGCCATTGGTCAGTACTTCCTACTGGCTATATTTTTATGGAGAGCCTCAGCATAGCCTGGTTGCCTTCATTCCCCTCCTGTCTTAACATCTTTAGACTTCAGAACTAAATCCCCTCTTTTCAGCTTCTTCTTGCATCATTTCTTCTTCCATTAGAATGTAAATCCCTCAAGAGAAGTGATTTTCTTTCTTGCTTTTATTTGTGTCTTCAACATTTAGTATAATCCATGAAATGTTATAAGTGCTTAATAAATTCTTATTGTTCTTTTCTTCTTTTGGCTCATGAAGGGGTCAGGATATTAGATTAGGTAAGGGAACCTGGTTTGGATATTATCTCTGTGACTTCATGCAAGACATTTAGTCCCTTTGTCTTTAGTTACTTCATGAATAAAAAAAAAGACGTTGGACTAGGTGACCTCTTTTCTTATTATGCCTTGGGATAAATCCTCCAATCCTAGGGCCACATTTCCTAGGAAATTTATAGTAGAGAGAAACTGTCTTGGGGTCATTACTTAGGTACTTTTCTTTCTACATTTGCTTTCTAGGAATTTCCATATGAACATTTTTTCCTGCTGATAACCATCTTGTGATTTCTAGGTAGAGAAGAATAGATAAGTTTTTGGGGAAAAGCTGATGAATCAGTGCCAGATATGCAAATTATTACGTGAGTCAGTCAAGTGTAGATGTCCAAAGGCAGTTGGAAATGTGGTTCTAAAGTTTAGAGAAGAATTAGAGGATAGAAATGAACATGAGAGAAGTCTGTGTGAGATGACAATGGAAGCCATAGGAGTAGGTATATTACCCAGGAGAGATAATATATGGAAGAAAAAGAAGGGTGACTGGGGCATATCCTTGGGGGTTACTCATCCTTTAGAGATGGTAGTAAGGAAGAGGACTTCTCTATTGTACATTTTTTAAAGTGATGGGTACTGGATAATAATAAAGATTCTTAGACCTGAAGAGAAATTAAAAGTTATCTGCTCCCCCTCCCACTATATATATATGGAAACTGATGCCTAAGGAGGCAAAATGATTCATTGAAAATTACATCATTAGTGACAGAGTATGGACCCAATCCTTGATCCCTTGACTCGAACCCTCATTCTGCCACACAACTCTTTCTCTGTCATGTTATTCCTTAGTTGAAGTATTAAAATGCAGAGAACAACTTCCCAAACATATTTTTGCAGGAAGGACCAAAGCTCATTTTCCTGCCATTGATCATTTTGAATAAGATTAAATTAAGGGACACTCTCACCATTAAGTCCAAATAAATTTTTCATTTTCATTTTATTTTTTGCCTCTAATTTGTGATTATTTTACAAAGACTTTCTATGTGTTTTGTAATGAGAGTATAAATTCAAGCCAACTGCATTAGTTAAAAAGGAGTACATTTAATAAAGTAGGTCAATTGCCATGGTTATATGATGAAACAGAGTTAAAAGACAATATATAATCATATTGTAATACTAATGTGCTCCACAATTTCAATTGCAATCAGGAAAATTCTAAAAATTTCAATGAAACACCTCATTCAGACATACTTTCTATCATGAATTATATATAATATTGAATTAAATTGTAATTCACTAATCTTCAGTTTTCACTAATGAGTTGATAGGGATATTTTTTTTTAAAGATTATACAATGATTCTTCTCAAATCACTTTTCCCATAGCTAATTTTATTTACAAAGAGAAAATGATGTCATGTTATTATTTAAAGGAATTTCCCTTCCAGGAGTAATTGCAATGCTCAACCATCCTTCTTGAGTATTATAGCCTAAAACTCTGTTTAGAAATTAGTAACTAATTGTTTAATCACTTGATTAATTTTGAATGATTTCTTTGATGGATTATTTGTGGAATTTTAAGTAGCACACATTTGTTTTCTTCTTTGAGATGTCAACTCTAAAATGAGAGCTACAATAAAAAGGGAAAACATAAATTAATTTTAAGAAATGCTTTTGAATCTTTTTGGGTCTAAACCTGTGATATTATCAGTGTAAAGATTTTCCAATATGGAAGTTCTCATCACTGATGCAAATTTGAAATTTATCTACAGCTTAGAGTATTTATAGTCATAGGAAGTAGCCTGCAATGTTGGGACCTTATGTGATTTATCTATGATCATAAAAATAACATTTTTAAGAGCAGAATTTGAACTCTGATAGCAATCCCCTAATTCCTGATTTTTTTTCCTTTTATACTACATTGGAATAGTAGATAACACTAATAAAGCAATTTAAGATTTACAGAGTATTTTTGTATATGTTATCCCATTTGATCTTCACAACAACACTATGAAATGATGCTATTATAATTCCCACTTTACAGGTGAAGAAGCTGAGTCCTAAAGAAGGTAAGTGACTGGATGAGGTCACATAGCTACCTAATTATCTGAGGCAGGATTTGAACTATGTTCCTGACTCTACATCCAGTACTTAACCTATTATACTGTACACCTGCCTTAATAGTTTCATTTCTGTGACACTGAACTTTCTTCTATATTTTTTCTATAAACTTTCTGAATTTTTATTATACTCTTCATCCAGATATTTCAACTTTCTATCATAAATGATATATAATGTGATAAATTAAATTGTAGTTCATTAAACTTCAGATTTCACTAATGAGCTGATAGAGGTATTTTTTAAGATTATAAAATGATTCTTTTCAATATAAATAAATCCTACAAACTTCCTCTCTTTCTACAGCAGGAACTTTTAGAAGCCAGATTACCTTTTCCAGGTACTTTAGTAAACTGTTAGGTTTATTCTTATACTAATTAAAAGAATTTGTAAATATTACCTTATGGAATCTACATGTAGATTTATTTCATTACATTCTTTAAGTGTTTTTATATGATTCAAATGAACATATTTTATTTATTTATTTATTTATTATAATAACTTTTTATTGACAGAACCCATGCCAGGGTAAATTTTTTTACAACATTATCCCTTGCACTCACTTCTGTTCCGATTTTTCCCTCCCACCCTCCACTCCCTCCCCTAGATGGCAAGTAGTCCTATATATACTGAATATGTCTTAGTATATCCTAGATACAATATATGTGTGCAGAACCAAACTGTTCTCTTGTTGCACAGGGAGAATTGGATTCAGAAGGTAAAAATATCCGGGAAGAAAAACAAAAATGCAAACAGTTTACATTCATTTTCCAGTATTTTTTCTTTGGGTGTAGCTGCTTCTGTCCATCATTGATCAATTGAAACTGACTTAGGTCTCTTTGTCAAAGAAATCCACTTCCATCATAATACATCCTCATACAGTATCGTTGTTGAAGTATATAATGATCTCCTGGTTCTACTCATTTCACATAGCATCAGTTCACATAAGTCTCGCCAATCCTCTCTGTATTCATCCTTCTGGTCATTACTTAATAGAAAAATAATATTCCATAACATTCATATACCACAATTTACCCAAGCATTCTCCAATTGATGGGCATCCATTCATTTTCCAGTTTCTAGCCACTACATACAAGGCTGCCACAAACATTTTGGCACATACAGGTCCCTTTCCCTTCTTTAGTATCTCCTTGGGGTATAAGCCCAGTAGTAGCACTGCTGGATCAAAGGGTATGCACAGTTTGATAACTTTTTGGGCATAATTCCAGATTGCTCTCCAGAATGGTTGGATTCATTCACAACTCCACCAACAATATATCAGTGTCCCAGTTCAAATGAACATATTTTAAAAGGATGTAAATTATTCATGTAAAGGACCCAAAGCTAGACTTCTACAGAAAATATGGTATCTATGTATTCTCTTCTGTGACCAAAGACTGCCAGTATATATAATTTTTTCAACTTCCTTGCAGTTAGTAGGGGGTGAGTGGTTCAAAAGTGTCAGTAGGTCTATTTATGTTATTATTTTTTTATCAGAAAATGGCTCAAATAATTTGTTCTATTGGTTGTTTTTCTGTATAAAGCTAAAAGAAATTAACAAAGTTCATCTCGAAGAACAAAAGATCAAGAATTTCAAGAGAATTAATGAAAAATGCAAATGAAGGTGGACTATCTTAAAAAGCAGCATTCATCAAAACCATTCGATACTGGCTAAGAAATAGAATAGTTGATCACTGGAACAGGTTAGGTTCACAAAATAGTCAATGATTGTGGTAATTTAGTGTTTGATAAACCCAAAGACCCCAACTTCTGGGATAATAAGTCATTATTTGACAAAAATTGCTGAGAAAATTAGAAAATAGTATCAGAAACTAGGCAATGACCAACACCTAACACCCTATACCAAGATAAGATTGAAATGGGTTCATGATTTAGACATAAAGAGTAATAGTATAAGCAAATTAGAAGAACAAAGGATAGTTTACATCTTGGATCTGTGGAGAAGGAAGAAATTTGTGGCCAAAGAAGAACTACAGTACCTTATAAAATGCAAAATGGATAATTTTGATTATATTAAAGTTTTTATACAAACAAAATGCACTATAAATGCATATATAAAGGACTATATAAATCTTAGCTGTTCATAGAGCTTATGATCACACTAACTTTTTGGCTGCCATGTTATGTTATTGACTCACTAAGTTTGCATTCCTTTGAGTCCCACAGATGCTTTTTTTGTGCAAAACATTGTCAATCATGCCTTTCCTATCTTGTACTCAGTTTTTATGCCTTCAGTAGCACTTTACATTTAGTGACATTCAGTTGAATTTTATCCACTTTGACACTGATACATTATTGGTGGAATTGTGAATGCATCTAACCATTCTGGAGAGCAATTTGGAACTATGCTCAAAAAGTTATCAAACTGTGCATAACCTTTGATCCAGCATTGTTATTACTAGGCTTATATCCCAAAGAGATCTTAAAGAAGGGAAAGGGGCCCATATGTGCAAAAATTTTTGTGGCAGCCCTTTTTGTAGTGTCTAGAAACTGAAAATTGAATGGATACCCATAAATTGGAGAATGGCTGAATAAATTGTGGTATATGAATGTTATGTAATATTATTCTGTAAGAAATTCTGATAGATGTGGCCTTCTTCAACAATGAAATGATCCAAATCAGTTCCAATTGTTCAGTAATGAAGAGAACTAGCTATACCCTGCAAAATAACTATGGGAAATGAGTGTGGACCACAACATAGTATTTCCACTCCTTCTGTTATTGTTTGCTTACATTTTTTTTTCCTTCTCAGGTTATTTTTGCCTTTCTAAATCCTATTTTTCTTGTGCAGCAAGATAACTGTACAAATATGTATACATATATTGTATTTAACATATTTAATATGTATTGGAATGCCTACCATCTAGGCGAGTGGGTGGGGGAAGGAGAGGAAAAGTTGGAACAGAAGGTTTTGCAAGGGTCAATATTGAAAAATTATCCATGCATGTTTTGAAAATAAAAAGCTATAAAAAACAACAAAGGACAAATAAAAAAAATTCTTGACCCACTTTTTAAAAAGTCAGTTATCCAATACCTACTTTCTCACAGCTTTGTGTCTTTTACAAAGATGGTGCACATACCATCTATTCTTTCATTTGAGTCAATGATTACTATCTTAAACAGGGCAGGATAATCCACAAGATTTCTGGGACGCTGCACTACAGACTGCCCTTCAACTTGGCACAGATCCATTGACAAACCTTTATAATCCTGCCAAATTGAACTAAACTATATGCCATCTCTTACCTATGCCTGGACCCTTCTTACTACTATATCTTTCCTCAAGTTCTTTGCTTTACCTCTGTTATTTTTATGAAGCACAGGGCTCTGCACATCTTTGTTGGACTATTAAATATCCAGAATGATGATTCTGAGTAATTAAAAAAATTATTTAGTGCTATTCTTTATCATCCATATTTAAAAGTTGGGAATTATAATATCCTTTTAAAATATTAACATTCAAAATTACAATTTTGAAATTATTCATATGTATGAAAGAGGCAAATTTTGATTATTTGGAAAAAAACTAAATATGTATAACACACTTCCCTCTCATTGAGGCAGGTCAGCAGATAGAATGCTGTCCCTGAAGTCAGAAAAACCTGAGTTCAAATCTGGTTTTAGATACTTATTAGCTGTGTTATCTTGGGTAAGTCATTTAATAGCTATCTGCTTCAATTTTCTCAATTATAAAATGATTATAACAGCAGTGCCCTTTTAGGGATTTTGTAAGGATCAAACAAGATAATATTTATAAATAATGTTTAACACAATGTCTAGCACATAGTAGATATTATATGAATGGTTGTTTATATCCTCCTTTCTATTGTTGGATGAATTGAGCTATTTGGTGTACCATCAATAGAACATTGAAAGTACTTATTGAGAATGGGTGGCTCTACTGATCATTTTGTAATATGACTTACTATTTAATTATCATAATTTCCCAGTGACTAAGATAAATGTGACCATGAAAATACCAACATATTGATTTGAAACTTTCTCATTCATTGCATTTAAAGGACACTATTTCATTTAAGTTTTGCATTTCATCTTTCATTGTCTCTTTATTAAATGTGAATATAAATTCCCTTTAATAGCTAGACTTAATCTTACAGTATTTTATTTATTTATTTTTATTAGTGCTTTTTATTTACAAAACATGTTCATATAACTCAAACCTCTTCTTTTCAACCCATTTTCTTTTTTATTATTATTAAAGCTTTTTATTTTCAAAACATATCCATGGATTATTTTTCAATATTGACCCTTGCAAAACCTTGTGTTCCACATTTTCCTTCCTTCTTTCTATCCATCTCCTCTTTTAGATGGCAAGTAATCCAATATGTGTTAAGTATGTTCAAATATATATTAAATCCAATATATGTATACATAGTTATACAGTTATCTTGCTGCACAAGAAAAATCAGATCCAGAAGGAAAAAAAATGAAAGACAAAATACAAGCAAAGAACAACAGAAAGAATGAAGATACTATGTTGTGGTCCACACTCAGTTCCCACATTCCTTTCTCTGGGTGCAAATGACTCTCTTCATCACAAGAGTTTTGGAACTGATCTGAATCATCTCATTGTTGGAAAGAACCATGTCCATCAGAATTGATCATCATATAATCTTCTTATTGCTGTGTAATATAATGATCTCCTGGTTCTGCTCAGCATCAGTTCATCTTACAGCATTTTAAATAACTGTACAAAGCTTTCCTTTCAGAAACTTTCATTGCCCATTTCTCTCATGGGAATATGCCTGATTTGTAAAATTTGGATATTGTTCATATCAATAGTATTTTAAGCTATATCAGATATGCCAATAAAGAAAAATTAGTACTATTTAGCTTTTATTTTAAAATTTAAATCATTATTGTCTACCATATTATGTTATGTAAAAATGTGTTATATTTCCAGTAAACAGAAAAAAATAGCTTTCTAGGCATATTTCTTCCTGAATATTTTCATGAAACACATTTTTTTTAAGGGAAGCATTCTCCAAAATGATTTACATGGTTTTTTTTTCCCAGCAGGGAAAAGAGGCACCATTAGGTTAGTGAAGAAGAAACAAAGCAGAGGGATGGGGAAGAAAGTTAAACTAATTTGCATGGAACTGGTAAAACAAACTAAAATTATGCAGCTTGATGTTTTGAAGTAGGGTTTATGTCTTCCATATTTTCTGAATCCCAAACATTCTGAAACGTGTTATTGAACAGAGACATCTGTTAAGTGTTTTGTTAAATTGCAGTGTTAAATATTAGTAAAATAAGGTATAAGTGCTTTCTAAAAATAGCCTCTATATCTTTTCTTCTTTAATTTTAGTCTTTGTTTTCCTAGCATATAAGTTTTTAGTGTAATCTTATGTAGAGGTTAAAAATAAAAGTAAGGACTGATCTAGACCAATTTTTAGGCAACCCTTGACTATATGCCATATGACTGAGATGACAAGAGTTCTTTAAGTGAAAAAAAAAAAACCTCTACCTGCCAAATTATTGGGTTAGCCATTAAGAATAATTACATTAATATAGTCAAGATGGGTCTTTCCTCCCTATCCTTAAGTATATGGTCTATCTCTATTGACACTTGAAGGAAAAATTTTTTTTTTTTATTAAAAGCTCTTTTTAAGTGTAGCTTGGAAACACACATTGACATTAGTATGGAAGACAGTGTAATAACATTTGAGTTCAGACATATTTCTGGGCTCAAAACATATTTTTTAAAAAAAAACCACATTATATATGTACACATGCACATATATATCTATTCAAGGAAGCATACTTTTTAGTTTTTTGTGTATGAATGTATATATTTGTTTGTATATATGTGAAAATATTTACATTTATATCATTTTTGCCTCATAGTTTAATACTGTACATGTTATTTTATTAGTTCAGATTATTCCTTCTCTGGAAAAGTCATCCATCAGTGCAGATGAGTAACTTTTTTTTAGCTTAAAGACTTAGACAGATGTGTAGATTCATTGAGATTTTACTTCATGATAAGTTCATGGTCCCATAGTTAGTCTATGCCAGAGGACCCAGATTTTTCTGGCTCCAAAGCCAACCCTTTACTACATTATGTTTCCTTTCTGGGACATAAATAATATATTTTGAGCCATTCATGCAAGGACTTTGTAGTTCCTAGGTAGCATTTTTCATTGTTTTATAGGATTTATAATGTTGTATTTTCCTTCCCTTAAGCTGAACTTTTATTTTATTTCAGGTAAAAACTAAGATTTTAATCACCTATGTTAACAGTGTTGGCATTGATCAATTAAGTGCTACAAGATTCTCTTTTAGATTTACTAGCCTGGGATGTTCACATCCATAGCATCATGTCAAATAAATCATAATCATCTGAGTCATTACTGTAGCATTCTTTGGATGATGGGTTCATAATAACTACTTCTTTTGCCTATTGTTTACTTTTCTCTTTATAAGTTCATGATTTGTCTTTTTGCAGGTTGGATGATTCCAAATGTGAAAGTGCCATTCTGTGCACAAAGAATCCAATTTGCACGTAGATTCTGTGATAAAAAAATTACATTTTTATCAGTTGCCTTTTGTGTGTTAGTCTAGAAGTTAAATCAGCCATTTAAAAAAGTACAGACAAACTTTATTTGATTCAGATCCCATTCATGGAAATAGCAGTAATTCAGGCAAGAATCAAGTTATCAGGTACTTCCTAGGCATCCCAGTCCCAATGGGCATGGTTTATTGTCTCATTTCATATTGCTTGTGGGAATGTACTAGTCCCAATGTGAGAAAACAACTCCTAGAAGGCAACAGGAAGTTGCCTACAAGCAGTTAAGTGATATGATGGTTTTGAGTGTCAGGCCTAGTGCCAGAAAGATCTGAGTTTAAATCCAGCTTCAGAGACTCATTAACTTTGGTCATCTAGATAATTCACTTAACCTCTATCTGCCTCAGTTTCTTCAGATGTATGATGATGATAATAACTTTCTTCCCCAGGCTTGTTGTGAAAATGAAATTATATTTCTAAAGCACCTGGAACATAGTAAGCACTTAATAAGGGCAGCTTCTTTCCTTTCTTTCTTCAAAGAATTGAAATCTTTCTTCTGACTGATATTAGTGATGTGAATTTAAATATCTCTGTTTTACATTTAATCCTTTCACTGTTTAGGCACAATGCATTTTCCAATGTATACTCCTTGTTGGAAAAAAAAATTACTTTTTTTTTCCTCTCACATTTGTCCTTGGATCCCTAATGTGTAAGCAGTATATCTGATACAGTAGTTGTTTAATAAATACCAGTTGATTGATTTACTTATGGGCTACTGGTCACTTAATTTCATTGAGTCTTGATTCCTTCTTTTTTCAAGAGAAGGATGGAAGTAGACAGTTTCCTTGACTCTGTCTATCTCAGTGTATGATTCTGTGAGCTGACTGCACTTGAGCTGAGCTTTGAAGGAACTTAGAGATTCTCAGAGGCAGAGGTGAGAGGAAAGTATCTCGGATATGTGAACAGCCTATGTGGAAGTACAAAAATGGGGGGGGCAAAAATGCTCTGCATGAGGAACAACAAGAAGTCCAGTTGATTAATGGATAAAAAAGCTGGAAATATAAACATAGTCAACACAAGTCAGGAGTATATAAAAGCAAAAGGTCATTTTCATAAATTCTGAAAACATTTCATGACCTGTCCTCTCCTTTACTACAGCTGTTGGTGCTTACCCCAAAATTATTTTGTACTTACTTATTTTATAAACATTTTATATAAATCCCTTTGTGTACATATTGTTTCTCTCCAGTAAAATGTAAGCTCCTCTCACGATAGAATGTAAGATTACTTTTTAATATTTACATCCCTCTCCTACAAAGTAGGGAACATGGAAATTTAATAAATGACTTTAGTATTAAATCATATTGAATCTCCAGGGAATTAGAAAGTTGTGAATTGGGTAACCAAAAAGCCAGGTATGTGATTAGCAATAAGAATCATAGGATCATCAATCTAACATTGGGAGGCCTTTAGTATCATCTGTTAAAACTTCATTTTACTCGAGAAGAAATTGGAGTCCAGGGATAGGAAGTATCCTGTTCGAGGACTTCAAAAAGTCCTGGAGAAACTTACATGGACTTATGCTAAGTGAAGTGAGTTGAACCAAGAGAACATTGTACAGAGCAACAACAAGATTATATGATGAACAATTCTGATGAATATGGCTCTTTTCAACAGATTCAGACCAGTTCCAATAGCCTTGTGATGGAGAGAACCATCTGTACCCAGAAAGAGGACTGTGGGGACTGAGTGTAGATCACAGTATAGTATTTTCAACTTTTTGTTATTGTTTGCTTGCTTTTTGTTTTCTTTTTCATCTTTTCCTTTTTGATCTGATTTTTTCTTGTACAACATGTTAATTGTGTAAATATGTATAGAAGAATCACACATATTTGACACATATTGGATTGCTTGTCATCTAGGGGATTTGGGAGGAAGAGAGGGAGAAAAATTTGGAGTAGGGAGTTTGCATGGGTGAATGTTGAATATTGTTTATGCATATATTTTGAAAATAAAAGGCTTTAAAAAAAAGTAAGTGTCCTCCTCAATGTTAGAAATCTCCAGTGGCTAATGAACTAATGGCATAATGTGGATGTTGTATCATAACAAAGGAGAGTCAGTGATCCATACATATTTTGATTTTTGAGGCTATTCTTCTTTTCTACCTCTCTTACATTGGAGATTACTGATTTCAAGGAATACTAATCCATCAATCCAATCCATCAATCCAACCATCCCAATAAGTGGTGATGAAAAACTGTAATGAGCCAGTTAACTTGGTAGACTGAACACTGGAGCAATCCACAATCCTCTGAGCAACTTCTTTTTTATTTATCAATAAACATCTTAGACTTATCTCAACATCCACCTAGTAATAAACCAGTAAGTAACCTCTTTTCATTATTGTCTTTAATGTTTGCCAAACACCTTGAGGTCTTCTAAAAGAATTTTGGACCATATTCAAGATATTATTGTTTTATTGATTAGAAAACAAAGACCCAAGAAGAAAGTGAATTCCCAAGGACACATGAGTCTTAGCAGCAAAGTTAGTATTTGAATTCATATCTTCTTGTTCTTTTTAGCCCTCTTTCAATTACTGAATTGAACTTTCTTTTTCTAAAAAAGGAAGCATGATACAATAAGTTCTTAGGATCTCTTATAGCAAAAGTTTCTGCATAGAAACTATTTTTGTGTTTGTAATATTGTTTTATATGTGTATATAAAACTAATTAATAAATCCCTATGAATATGTGTGTGTTTGTCTGATAGCACATATACCTATCTTAGTATCTAGATCTCAGGAGAAATAGCAAACTTGAGCTTTTTAGCACAATTCTTTGAAAAACCCCACAAACATAATAGGTACTATTCTAATATATTTAATATCCAGAATCTGGTTACTTATTCAATAACTTTATTACTTTCTTAAAGGAAATATTATTTCAGTTTTCAAAAAATGGAGGCTTTTTGATAATGATACACTGCAGTATCTTGATGACAGCATCATTTGGAGGAAATGGCATAGACTATTACTGTTTATGTAGGTGTTGTAATAATAAGAATAATTGTATTTGAATTCAATATAAGGAATCAGAACCTGATAGTTGTTTCTTTATTGTTTTATAGACTTTGAGGGAAAAGATTGAGTATAATATTGCAGGATTATTTTCTCAAATGAGTTTCTCATAGGACAAATAATAGTTGATGTTCCTATCCCATTAGGTGCTATAATAATCAACCACAAGATGAGATTCATAACAAGAAGCTTTCCAGCAATGTTAATCTGTCAATATGTTCTCTTCATCCTATTGAGGATGAAGTTAATAAAATCAGAACAGTATATAATAATAACCTAAGTGTATTAGGGCAAAAATCATCCAAATAATTTGACCAGGAAACAAGCATTTATAAAATGATTCCTTTGTGTAAATATTCACAGCTATGGTGCATATCATCCAAATGCCACAAAGAATCAAGTTTAATTTTGGTCTTTGACTCATATAATAATAATAACAATATTTCAAGGATCTATAATTTCATGAATCTGAGTACTCTTAACAACACAGATTATATATGTATAATAATGATGAAGATCATAAGGGTAATGATAATAATATACATCCATTCACTTTAATATCTTTAATAGATTTTTATGTCATCTCATTTCTACCTCATGACAACCCCATAAAGTATATATCCTTTTTATAGGTAAGGAAACAGCGTAATCTCTGAAGAAGTGAGGTCCAAAATCAGGTATTCTTAACTCTGTATTATATTCTATTTACACAATTAGACAATGTGAGAGTTGTAAGAGTGCTCAGCAGTCATCTAATTCAATTCACACACAAAAATAATCTGCATTATAACCTGGACCATTGTTTTTTTTTCCATCTCTTCATGAAGACTTTCTAAGAGGGGAACCCCACGACCACTGAAAACATTTTATTACACTTTTGTAATTTCTAGTTTTGTCATCTTGAACTTACCAGAACAATTTAAATGTCTCCTCTATGCTATCCCTTCAAATATTTGAAAATAGCTATTTATTGCCTTTTCATCTCTGACACTAAGTAAGGTTGGTTCCTTTGGCAATTCTGGTATGACATGGATTCCAGGCCCTTCATCATATTGGTCTCTATAGTCTAGAGTTTATGAATGGTCTTTTTAAATTTTGGCATCTAGAACCAAATACGGTACTCCTATAATGATCTGAAGAGGGAAATAGTATTATCTTCACCTTATTCCTAGAAACTTTGCTTCATAGTGTAGATCAAAAGTGCATTAGTGTTTTATTGATGTTGGAACACACTATTGATTTATATTTAGTCCACTAAGCCATTTAGATCTTTTGTCAAACTAACTAACCATATCTCTCCCATTTCATACTTGTGAAATTTATTTTTTAATACACTAATGAAAGACTTCACATTTATCCCTATTGAATATCATCTTCTGTGACTCAGCCCAATGATTTTATGTGACAAGACCTTTTTGGTTTCTGGCTGTCATTCACTGTCATTATCAAAATTGTGTTATCTGAAAATTTAAGGGACATATCATCTATTCCTTATATCTGAGTCACTGATCAAGCACAGATCCCTGAAATTATTTGAAAGGAGACTTTTATGCCATATTTGTATTTAACTTTTAATAATTGTTCTTTGAGTCCATATAGCCATGTTCTGAATCCATTTCTTTTATAATTCAGTTCATATTCAGTCTCTGTCTTTTCCACAAGAATATTATAAAACATTTTATAAAAAACCCTAAAATCTAGCTAAATATATATATATATATATATAAATATATATATATATATATAATAGTCTTTTAGGGTTTAGTTTAACAGTTCTGTTAAAAATAGAGAGGATGAAACATTTCTAATATGACCTGTTTTTATCAAAATCATGCTTATTTTCAATAATCAAAATTTGCCTTTTTAGATAAATCATCTTTTTAATGATCTAATTCAGAAGCTCCCTGGGAATCAAAGTCAAGCTCACTAATCTATAATTTGCAGATTCTTCCCTCTTCCCTTAAAAAGTCGTGCAACATTTGCTCTTTTCCAGTTTTGTGACACCTTTCTCATCTTCCATGTCTTTCACATTTCTTGCTTGTAATCTTGACTGCAATGATTTCACCCCTAAATTAAAGAAACAGATCATTTCCTCTAATATAATTGATAGCCTATGTGTTAGGAAAAGCTGTCATGCCTTGGAAGACAGGGGAATACTATTTAATATCAAGTATTGATTGGTATTCTCTTCCATACATTTCTTTGTTATGGGCCAGAACTCTGAACTTGAAACAAGGATTCTTACAAGGTGCTGTCAGTGGAATTGATAAAGACAATGGTTAGTTTAACTTGGTGCTTAGTAGTTCTCTAGTTCAGTACATGTACTTAGTACCTAATATAGTTCTATAAGATTCACACCTATGATAATGTAATTATAAAAGAGCATATAAGCTGGGACAAACTCAGCCAGAGTCAGAGCCAGAGAAGACAAGCAGACTGGAGGTGGGAGCTCAAGCTCTCAGAGCCAAGGAGGGGCAGATTCATTCCCTCTTCAGCAGCCTTGTGGTGACTGGCCTGGACTTTTGCACTTCTACACTGAAACCAAGATTTCAAAAGGCCTCTAAGAAATCTAACCTGGGCTCAGGCAAGGAAACTAGATTGGGGAGATAATAAAGGATTGGAATTTTAACACCTGGCTATTCTTGTGGTGATTACTCAACTGAAATGAAGACTTCCCCAAGACCTCAAGAAAACATTACATTTCTTTGTGAAGTAGACATGGAAGAAAACAAAATAGGGACAATGTGTTAGGATTCCTACAAGGTACTAAGACAGTGGAATTGATAGAGACAAAAATTATCTAATTTAGCATGATTCAGTATGATTGATCTGATCCTACAAGAAGATGTTATGGGCCAGAACTTGAAACAAGGTGCCAAGTCACTAGAATTGATAGAGATAATGATTATGTACTTAGTACTTACTAGAGTTCTACAAGATTCATACCTTTAAGAGAGCATATATAAGCTAGGAGCCTCAACCAGGATTCACTCTGGGAGATTCAGAGCCAGGATTCAGTTGAGGAGATTCACAAGCCAGAGAAAGCAGCTTAAGTTCTCCAGAAACAAGACTATTGAAGGTCTCTAAGAAAAACTAGCCAATCCCCAGGTGAAGTAGATAAGATTTTGAAGGAAACAATAAAGGATTTGGACTTTAACTCCTGGCTGCATTTGGGGTGATTATGACACTGAACTGAAACAAAGGCTGCCTCCAAAAGTCCCCCCTCCCCCAAGAAACCTGCTCCCAGGGAAGATTACACTTTGGAGAAGAACATTACAACAATGCACTATGTCTCATCTCAAGATAGAACAGGAGATCACCTGGATCATATATTCATCTTTGTATTCTAGTATTTTAGTCTTAGAAGTATCCCCATTATTCTATATAATGGCTTGCTTATGGTAGTTGCTTGCTAAATGTTGATTAGATTACCATTTATTTAGTAAATACTTATTGTATTAAATGGGATTTTGCTAGTTGTTAGGGAAAAGAAGAAACATCCATATAGTTATTCACACTTTTGTAGCAATTGTTTCTGCCTCTTTATATGGCTAAATTCTGCTCTGTGATTACTCCGTGAATTAGTCTTAGTTTGATTCAGATTGAAATCTCTTCACTGATAATATTTTTTGTATTCTCTTATTTTCTATGAACATAGAGAATGACTAGAAAAAGTATATTTCTCTTTTTTTCATTTTTCAGAAACAAATTTAATTTATATTTCCTCTTCAACAGCAAATAATCAATTTCTGACAATAAAATTATTGTTATTTTAAAATATCATTTTGATGAAAAAACTTCAATAACTCCATGATCTCAATGGTTTGTGGATTCATTCCAATGATATCGATCACACAGACAGGACAATCTCCCACATTCACCCTTTTCCATTCTTGCCCATCCTACTATATGGTTTTTGTCCTATCTAGGGAATGGAGCAGAAGTTCTACTAAGTTTTTTGGAAATATTTCTCATTGATCTTCATTGGTTGTTGGTTAGAAAGATTTACATGAACTGATGCTGAGTGAAACCAATAGAACTAGGAATACAGAGTATAAAGTAGTAGCAAAATTATGCAATGAACAATTATGAGAGACTTCTCAGTGACTCAGTGATCCAGAGCAATCTCAATAAAAAGTATATTTTTATATTATCAGAATATTTAAATAAGTCAACCTTCTATCCATTTTGGAGTGTCCTTTTCTTTTCTCCAGCTCTGAGAATTCTTGCAATTTGTCTTTCTAGAACAAGCAGGGGAATTAATGGGACCATAGTCCCTGAACTTGGAGGAGCCCCAACACAAGAAAGCAAAATACTTGTACTTTGCCCATTGTTAATACTATGAATTGTTCAAATAATACAGTTCTGATAGGTAAGGGTTCACTGATCTGGCATTCACAAATATACTTTCTTTCCAGAAAAGTTAAAGCATGTGACTAGGTGTTATATGGAGTCCTGGAGATGAAATGTTGAAGTATTGCCACTCTAGTCTCTCCTAGAGAATTTTCCTTATGAGGATTTATTCTCATTAGGATAGTATCATAAGGATGATTGTCTATGGTTCCCAGAAGGAAAAGGAGAGTTTAGTCTTTCTAGACATTTCAAGTCCTTCACAATATGAATCCAAACCACAAGGTAGTTTTATGAGTCTGTAAGTTTGTATGACTCTGAGGAAGGCTGTTGCCTAGTGAAATCGGAAGGAAGAGAGAAGAGAATAACCATTTTAGAAAGAATCTACTATGTATGAGGCGTTAAGCTAACTTTTTACAAATATTTCATTTGACCCTCATAATTACCCTACAAGGTAGTGTTTTGTTGTTATTCCTATTTTATAGGTGAGGAAACCTAGGCAAAGGGGAGTTAAATAATTAGCCCAGAGTCACATAACTAGTAAATGTACAAGACCAGATTTGAACTTCCTGACTCTATGCCTAGTGCTCTACAATTGTGCTATATTGATTATTTATATGCTAGATTTTTTATGTATTTTCTGCATTTTCTCTGGAGTGCAATAAAGGATATATTTTCCCCAGTATACTCTGGTGACCCTTTGACCAACAATTATGGAGAATCATAGCTAAGTTTTATTTGAGATACATTCTGAGACTTACTAGAGTAACTATGACAGCTAAGTGGCACAATTGATAGAGTCAGCAAAACTCATTTTTATGAATTCAAATTTGACCTTAGGCACTTACTAGCTGTGTAACTTTAGGCAAGTCACTTAACCATGTTTGACTCAGTTTCTTCACCTACAAATTGAGTTGGAGAAGGAAATGGAAAAATCACTCTAGTACATTTGCGAAAAAAAAATTCCAACTGGGATCAACAAAGAGGCAGAGATAATTGAACAACTGTAGATGGGGACAACAGGATATAAAATATAGATGTATATATATATATATATATATATATATATATATATATAAATAATTTTTTGGAATTGTCCCCAGGAAGGGATTCCAATTTTATTGTGAACCCAGAGACTGGGGCATTGGGTTACAAATTACATCTCTTTGAAGAGATCACTTGATTTCTTGTATATTTAAATCCATGTGATATTTGACTAGTGGATCTTATGACAAGGTTCAACTGTATAGTATTTTATCTTATTCCTCCCCCTTTTTAAAAAAAATGTATGTTAGGGATAGTAAAAAAATACACATCTTTACAGGGCAGCAATAGGCATATATTTTTTTTTTCAAATACACAATAGCGAACCAGGCTAAGTCTAATATAACATCAATGAACAATCACGTTTCTCTGACAAAGGCTTCTTTTGTCAGGTTATTGAAAGGTTATGTTTCTTCCACTGAAAGTATTGTCTCAATGATTCATTAGCATTCAACTGGAAAAGTTCTTCACATGTTTCAAATGGATAGGCATTTTACTCTGAAAAAAAAAAGATGTATCCTGTTTCTTGAGACAAGACAAATAGATTTCCATTCTTCTCTACAGCTTTACCTGAATGGAAAAATGTTATCTGAGTTTAGTTCCAAAGCTGTTTGCTTGTTCCAACTACCCAAAAGGGTCCAGATGTTCTCAGATCTGCTATAATTCTATTTGGCAGAATTTTGCTTTTCTCCAAAAAAGGGTGGAAATGGCACAATTAAAATTGATTCCTATCTAAATTTTGTTATTTAATTTTTTTCTGCATGTTCAACTCAATAAATAAATAAAAATACTTATTAGATATAGAATTTGTATGAAGCACTGTGATGAGGGACAATGCAGACCTGGGGAAAAAACAGAGTCCTAGCACTCAGAGAGCTTTTATTTTACTTGAGGAAAATTAAGTAATAAAATACAAATACACAAATTCTAAATTATATACACATATAACTTTACTACGTATATACTGTCTTTATATGTTACATACACATATAAACTAAATATAATACCATATGAATATAGAAATGTGTGTGTATATGTGTGTAAGTTGGTGGAGCACTGATAACAAAAAAAAAATGAAGATTTCAATGTATGATAAATGAATTTCCTTCTGCTTCTAAATCTATGGTCCAAAGTTGATTCCTGGAAATTCATTTTGTAGAATAGTGAATATCTTGTGCAAAGTCACAGTCTTTTAGTGGTAGGATCAGAGCTAGAAAACAGGAGTCCTAAGTCACAATTAAATTTTCCCCACTGCTCCATGTTGCTGAGGGAAAGATTACTTCTCTTGACTTTGCCTTTACATTATGAATATTGTCTCACTATTACAGAAATGCTGATATGTTATAGTACCAAACATCATCCTTACATGATAAAAACAAAAATACTGAAGTAGTTTGCTATTTCTTTCACCAGATTATTTTACCATTGAGGAAACTGAGGGAACAATAATAATTCACTTGTCCAGGTGACTCAGCTAATAAGTGTCTGAGACCAGATTTGAAATCAGGAAAATGCATCTTCCTGACTCCAGATTGGGGCTCTATCCACTGTACCATTACATCCATCTACTTTAAAAATAGGGTAGGAGTTTTTGTTTTTAAAGTT
Organism: Sarcophilus harrisii; assembly: GCF_902635505.1. NCBI lineage: Eukaryota > Metazoa > Chordata > Mammalia > Dasyuromorphia > Dasyuridae > Sarcophilus > Sarcophilus harrisii. Next base: position 482,379,919 of record NC_045428.1, on the reverse strand, counting down.
TATTGTTATGTGAGATACTGTAAAATTGAAGACCTCTTTTTTTTACTTTAAAAGCCTTGTCTAACACTATGAAATATCCTTTTGGCTTTTAGATTCCTTTACCAGTGTTTTCATAAAAACGAGAGCATTTTTCAATTATTTTTAATTAACTATTAAGTACTAGAACTACATTTAATAATATCAATGAAAACACTGACATATTGCTCCTGACAGGCAATTCTAGCTTCTTGATTTCACAATCTATCTAACTTTGTTATGCAATGAAAAGAGCATAAACTTTTGAGTCAAAGAACTTAGGTTCAGATCATACTTCTGTTGCTTCTTGTCTGTTTGACCTTAGATAGGTTACTTGGATAGACCTCAGGTCTTAATTTAGAAAATGAAGGAATTTGAGTTTTTAGTTCCTGAGATTCTTTCCAGGTCTAGATTTATGACTTTCTGATCTTATGAATCTTAAGACATAGAGACAGTATAGTAGATAAAATTTAAGCTCCCTGAGAATGATTATTTCATTTTTGTGCATGTGCTTGGGATATAGGAGGTATTTAATGCTCTTTGATTGACTAATTGATAGGGAACAGTCAGTTGTGGTGTCAAGTATACTTGGGCTCAATTCCCACTTTTTACTTTTATTATGTGTTCTAGCCAAGTCATGAAATTTCTCAGTAGCTCCAGAAAAATCTCTTAAGATTATAAATTGCAGACATGTTTCTATTCAACATTGGTGCAGGAAATTCCCTGAACAAGAAGTTCCTTGTGCCACTGAAATCACAGCTCCAGGGGATCCTGCAAAAAGTGATATTTGCATATAATGATTATTTGTGAAAGTAAGATAGAAAGATCTCTATAGAGATAGAAAGTCTATAACTGACTCACTTTATGGTGGCATTCAGGTCTTTTGAAGGAAAATCCCCTTGGAAAAGAGAATGAGAATGTGTCAGGATAAGTGTAGAAAAATACATGTCCAACACATATGGACCTCTTGCCTAGATGAGTATTTGAATATAAACATTGTCAAGCTTTATAAATGGGACTGGCTTTATAAATCAAGATGGATCATACAAAATCTTCTTGCCATGTTTCTTTATATTACACATTTACAGATTCAATACATATGGATTGTACTTACATTAAAGGCTAGTTATTGATGAACACATGTCAAATTCATTTTCTGCTGATTTTATGGCTGTTTGAATAGTCCAACTGTGCTTCTTTTTTTTTGACACATACAGGTTTGTGTTTTGTGACTGAGAAAGGTCACTTCTAATATTAATTAAAATAATCATTAATGTTCATTTGATTAAGAATGACTTGTGAGCTTTGATTTTATTATTATTCTTTTATTTTCTCTATTATTACTTATTTTATTAGTATAATCATAATTGGAATAATCTCTTTTATCCATATTTAAATTAGAGAAATACAGATTGCACTGGTCATTGGAGTTAGAGATTATTTCTATGAATTTATTCAACGAACAATCAATTTGTGGTATTTCTTTTTAAAGGGGGTATTACTCAGAAGAATAATAAGTTCTTTGATGAGGAAATTAATTAGATATTAATTTGTCCTTTATATGTTAGTCATATGATGAAATTCTTAAGCTAAAAATTCATTTGCAAAAGTCAAATTTTAGTAAAATACCTGATTTTTATTTTCTAGTCAACAATCTGCTTGGAAAGTATGACCATTCAGGTCTGATATGTTCATAAATCAGGGAAACTTTAAAAAAAATGATTCTTCAGAAAAAGGAAAAAAAATTTAAAAGACATTAAAAAAGACATTAAACAATATTTTAAGAAAGAATATAAATTTGTTATAAGAGTTGGTTCACTAGATACATAAGACAAAGAATGCATTCTGAAATAAAGGCAATATGAAAAGAAAAACCATCAGTATAAATTTGATTATATAGATATTAAATATAGGGGAAAAGTATCTAAATTCAAATCCTGATTGTCTGACTTATAATCTAAGTGACTTTAGGAAAGGTAGCATAGCCCGAGAAAATAAAATACCTCTGTACCAATTTTTTTTCTTTGTCATTTGTAGTGTTCTTTTTTTCTAAAATATAATTGTTCTCTGGGAGCAGGTTTCTTGGGGAGCTTCTGGAGGCAGCCTTAGTTTCAGTTCATAGTAATAATCACCTCAAATGCAGCCAGTTGTTAAAAGTTCAGTCTTTTATTGTCTCTTCCAAAATAGCCCGGTAAGCTTTCCTTGGTTCCGAGAGCTCTTGTTGCTAGTTCTTTGCCTCTGCCAACTTCCAGCTTCCAGCTCTCTCTGAATCTCCAAACTGACTCCTGACTGAGGCTCATCCTTTTTTATGTTCTTTTAGAGGTGTGAACTCAAAGGTTGACTCCTCCTCTGAGAGAGTGGGATTGTGGGTTCCTGACTTGTTAATTTCCTCCACTGAACTTTTGAATCTCATACAGAATCCTGACTTGTGAATCTCAAAAGCTAATGTGTGAACTTATGTGTGAACTCTTAAAGGTGTGAAAAGTGTGAACTCTTAACTAGAGAACTGCTAAACACGATGCTAAAATTAGACAACTGGCTCATCACCTTGTAAGAATCCTAATAGTCATTGGACAATGTGCTCATTCTTTCATTTTCTCTTTAATTGTGCTTTTGACTTTTAGCATGTCTCAATCTTTCTGATCCCAAGTTTCTTCAATGATACAATGATGGGCTTATAATATATAACATCTAAATCTTCTTCCTGTAAATCTATGAGCTTATGATTTTATGGGGATTAAAACATATTCATAAAACAAACTCTGAAAAATAAATGTTTTCATACTGGGCTAATAAGACCTAGCGAGATGACAAGTGAAGTACAAGTCAATTGAGGAGGTAGGACACCCAATAAGTAAATGTGAGAAAGTATGTCAAGAAAGAATAGAAGGGTTTGAACTTGAATCTGGAGATCAAATTAAATGAAAGAGAGAAGGAGATACCTACTGATATCTATTATCTTCCTTAGGCATGGATTAGTATCTATTTTAATTTTTGCTTTTTTGTTTTCACTTTTAACAGCTTCCTTTGTCATTTTGAATCTAAACTTGAGAGGCTATTACATTTTCCAATTACAACTTAAATTTCTATCTATAAAAATAAATGAGAACTGGTAATATTTTGCTATTCCCTATTGTTACTGAAAGCATCCCTGATATAGATTAAAAACATGACATTTCATTCTTCTTCCATAAATATGGAGAAAAGAAGCTGGGAAAGATGCTTCCATTGGTCAAAAGAAATGATTTTCTAGGTAGAAGGGGATCTTGGTAACTAAATTACTCTGCCCTCAAACATTCACACATCATTTCCCCCTTCCATTTCCATTCTTTATTGGAGGTCTTTATAAAAACCTCTCACAGCATTTTCTTGCAAATAAAATAAATTCATTCATATTACATAAGGATGCAGATATAAGGGTGATCACTTAAGAATTAAATCTGGAGATCCAATAAAATAAAGGAGAAAGCAGATTCAGATATCTAATTTTTCCTAGACAAGATTTATTCCTTTCTTTTTAGCAGCATCTTTTGTCATTTTGATTCTAAACTTTAGATACTATTACATTTTCCAATTGCAACTTAAATTTTCAATCTATAAAAATAAATGAGAAGTGCTAATATTTTGCTATTTCATATTGTTACTGTTAGTATCACTGATGTAGATTAAAAATCTTAAATGATGTATCTTAAAAGATCCTTAATTTTCCTTATTACTAGATTTAGCATCTATACCAGGGGTCCTCAAACTAAGACCTGAGGGCCAGATGTAGCAGCTGAGGACATTTATCCCCCTCACCCAGGGCTATGAAGTTTCTTTATTTAAAGGCCCACAAAACAAAGTTTTTGTTTTTACTATAGTCCGGCCCTCCAACAGTCTGAAGGACAGTGAACTGGCCCCCTATTTTAAAAGTTCTCTACCAATGTAAAGATAATTTCTAAGAAAATGTAGTCAAATTAATCTCTAGGGCATAATATATTGTCTGAAACACAAGTGCTATTCATTCAGTATAGAAGTACCACAAATAATTTACTACAACTTAATCTCTATCCCAAACTGGAGCTAGGAACTAGGAAATAGGCTATCTTGAGAGCAGAAGCTATATGGTTTTCTTTTAGATCATATTATCTCCAAGCTCTAGCATTAAAAGGTTCATGATTTCTCATTTAGCCCAGCTTGTCCACTGAAGGAATGCCCACTCTGTCATACCTATCAAGTAGACCTTCGATTTCTACTTAATGACTTCCACTGAGGGAAAATCCTGCTAATTTTCAAGGCAACTCATTTTAAGTCCTCAAACATATACCTCCCTGAGTTTTCTCTTAATTAAACTCAGCATGATTAATTTTGTGGACTGATCTTGCTGGATTTGAGACCCTTCACCTTCTTGGTTACCCTCTCTATATGTTTTCTAATTTATCAATACCCCTCTTTAATTGAAAGCTCAGAAATGAACACAGTGTTCCAAATGTATTGTGACCAGGACAGAGGTTTTTTTTTAGTAATATTTTATTTTTCCAAATAAATACAAAGTTTCCAAATTCAACTTTTCAAAAACTGGTGTTCCAAATATTCCTTCCTCTCTCCCCCCCCCCCGTTCTCCAAGATAGCAAACAACCTGATATAAGTTGAACATGTGCAGTTCTTATAAACATATTTCAATATTTTTCATGATGCAAAGAAAATTCAGTTCAAAGAAAGGAAAACAACAACAACAACAACAAACAAACAACAACACCAAAGATGAAGATACTATGGTTTGATCCACATTCAGTCTCCATAGTTTTCTTTCTGATGTACATGGCACTTTCCATCAAATCTATTGGAATTGCTGGGCAAAGTTTAAAGGAATCATCATTTCATAATTCCTGAAAACTTTTTCTTAATGTAGCCCAAGATCACATTAGCATTTTTTGCCATCACAAAAAAAAAAAATCACATCATCAGTTAAACAAAACTAGATAAGAGGTCTTAAATATCTATGGGATAGGATTGCACACATAACAATAATTACTCAACCCATGCTTCATGCATGGGGATGGAAAGAAGATAGATAAGTAGAAAAAACTCTAGCTCTAATGATATAAAATGAGAATGGTTTGTTCCTTGAACCCAATACAGTAGTTATGAATGTCTGGGAAAAAATCTGAAACATTGCTCATGGTTATACCATTACTTGTAGTAGCTTCCTGTTTAGCATGAAGTAACTTTTGATGAATTGAATAAATAGATGAGAAGAAATAGGGTTGAAGATTGGTCCTGTTCAAAGCCATCATGATTATCTTGCATGGTTGATAATCATGAAAGATGAAGGAGTGAATGACAGCCCTTAAAGTTCTGATAGCAAAAGAAGGAAAACTTCATCAAAACAAATCAGAAATAGTAGTATTCTATCTACTGTTAATGCTTTGATTTTGAACGCTGATTTGGCCAAAGCATAAATGTTTAGGTAATGGACTGAGGATATTAATGCTTTTATTATGCAATAGTACTGCTTCCTAACAAAACGGAAACATCATATAGGTGTAGACAGAGGCTTTGTAAAACTTTTGACCAATGACATTCTTAGTTCTGAGTAAAACCATGTATTATAGATATGTTACAGGATAATAGCAAGAAATTACTTCATTCCTAAACCCTGATTATATTAGGAGAACAAAATTTGATGTTGCTAAATTCTGAAAGGGAAAAAAGCTGAATATCTTCCACACTTTAAAAATTATACTTAATACCAACCTAGAAACACTACCTAAATGTAGGACAATGGATAGAATACAGGGCCTACTGTCAGGAAGACATCAAATCTGACCTCAGACCATTATTAGTCACTGGTCAAGTCATTTTATTTCTGCTTGTTTCATTTTCCTCAGCTATAAAGTGGAAGTAATGGTAGTATCTCCTTCCCATGGTTGTTGTAAAGATCAAATGATATAATGCTTATAAAGAAACTATCATATTGCCTGGTACATAATAAATATTTAATTAATATGTATCTTTTTCTTCCCATCTAATAAAGAACCCATTGTTTTGAATGACATTTGAAAAGGACATGAAAATGAGAATGAAATTTCAAGAAGTTCTTTTTCTGTTTGATGACAGGAATTATATTGCTATTATATAATTTTTGAGAATGTATATGTATACATATATGTAAATATATACATATATCTTACATATATGAGGAGTCAAAAATACAAAATAAGCAGAAATATAATTCAAACTCATTAAAGAAAAATATTGAAAACATTAAAGAAGCTTGAGAAATAAAGAAATTAAATGACAGTATCCCTTCCCATTTTCAACCTTGTGAAAAGAGCATGTAAAAAGTTTCTGGTCATTTTCATAGTTTCAAGAATCATTATGCAACAAAAATATAAGTTATAACAAACAAAAAATAGAAAGTATATAGAATGTGTACATTGAATGATAGAATAATTACTTTAAGAAAGGTAATTGACAGGAGGATGATTTTAGAAAGGCCTGGAGAGACTTATATGAACTAATGCTGAGTGAAATGAGCAGCACCAGAAGATCATTATTTACTTCAACAACAATATTATATGATGATCAATTCTGATGGAAGTGGCCCACTTCAACAATGAGATGAACCAAATCAGTTCCAATAGAGCAGTAATGAACTGAACCAGCTACACCCAGGGAAAGAAACTCTGGGAGATAACTTTGACCCACTACATAGAATTCCCAATCCCTCTATTTTTGTCCACCTGCATTTTTTATTTCCTTTGAAGGCTAATTGTACACTATTTCAAAGTCCAACTCTTTTTATACAGCAAAATAACTGTTTGGACATGTATATTTATATTGTATTTAATTTATACTTTAACATATTTAACATGTATTGGTCAACCTGACATCTAGGGGAAGGAGTAGGGAGAAGGAGGGAAAAAGTTGGAACAAAAAGATTTGCAACTGTCAATGCTGAAAAATTACCTATGCATATATTTGTAAATAAAAAGCAATAATTAAAAAAAAAGAAAGGTAATTGAAATCCTAGTATTTTCTCAAAACTAGAATTGGACAGGTTCTGATAAGGTCCATAAAGTTGTATCTCAAATATTTCATGATGGCATATGAATTATTAACAAAATATTTTAGCAGAGTTTTCTTCAACCATTCTGAGCTTATATTCTTAACAAAATTCATTTAGTATATATTTTTAAAAATATGAAAATATCAAGGGATCCAGTTGAACATAGACTGTATATGTACAAAACGTATATATGCAAAAGTATCTCAATATTTACACTTCCTCTTTTGATTGCTATAATACCTTTGACTCAGTTCTGTACTCATGTCTCAGCATGTACTATAATTATATAAAATATATCTAACCATAAATGGAGAACTGGAATAATTGATGCCCACATAAAAAGTCTTCCTCTATTTATAGTCTTTGATAAACATAATCATGTCAAGAATGATTGATATTAAATGTGACATCTTCTAACGAAATAAGGTAATCATACTATAGTCTTGCTTTACTTTAAACATGTTATCATGACCCTTGAATAGATAGATATGAGTATGATCTTCAAGTTAAAGAGGGTACTATACTAAAACATGGTGTTTTTTTGATATCTGTTATAACAATAAATAATAGGGCTTCACTGAAAAAATACATTAAACAGCTATTTTATCCCATGGGATCTTTATCCAATAATAAAATATCATTTATAATAAATATGTATAAAATTCTTAATGTATGCTCAGGAAGAATAGATACTGAAGTCTTTGCATTTGGAAGTCAAATTAAACTAGCACATAAAAAACAATGCTTACTTCAAATGAGCGGCTATCAAGCAGAAAGCTGCGAGTTTTAATGCTAAGAGATTGGCATTTTTGAAGTAAGAGCTTAATGGAAATAGCATATCTAGAATAATTAGCACCTGTACAATGTCAATCTTAATATTTACTTTTGGTGGAAGAAAAATGGAGGTCTAGAAAGTACCCAAATAAAAACTCATACAATATTCATGAAACATTGTTCTTTACTACAAAACAGCTATTAAAAGATCAACACTTCCTTATCAAAAGAAAGGGAAAAGATTGATAAATGTTCTCAAATTATAAGATAAAGACATTACAATTTACATAGGCAGTTTTAGAACAAAATAAAAGCAAAGGCTTATGATGAATACTTATGACCTGATTTGTTAAAGATCATCCCAGAAAATGATTTATTTCCAGATAAGAGAATAGGGAACTATCATCCAAGAGTAGAAACATTTTATGGGTGACAACAACCAATACATATTGCTGGTGTTTAACCAGTGATATATTTATAAAGAAGCAGAGAACCAAATTCTGAGTCATGTAGAATCACATGTGGAAACAAAGGGACCTGTGATAATGATTAAGATTCAATTTATTCAAGATATTTCATAATGGTCATCCTTAAGGAAACCAGATTTATTAAATGATACAGATTACTGTTAGAGTGGTGGAAGTTATGGAACACATTGATGTAGTTTGAAAAAAAAAAATTAGATATCCACCAAATATCTAAAAGAGCATGATTAGGTGGCTAGAATTATAGACAAAAATATCACTGTCCATTATGAATTAACAAATGACACACCCCATAGCATGCAGACTTCAAAGTAGGCTTCAAAATTCAATAAATAAAGCATGTTGGAACTAAACTTCCTTTGATAAAAGAGCTTATACCTATTATCATTCAGATGTGATTTTGATATGCAAAGCATTCAAGAGCAATGAATATTATTAATAGAAATAACTATATCAGACACATAATTAAATTAAATGAAAAAATTATAAAAATACAAAGCATAGTACAATAAATCAGAACCATGTGGGAACAAGATAAGGCACATATTGGCCATATCATCATGCATGCTATTAGAATTATTTCGGAGATGGTTTCATTCATTACTACAAATGTTGAACTTATATCACGATACTTATTCAATTAAACCAAAACACTATAATTTTTATCCATCTGTGCAATAATCCTCAGGGTATTAAATATAACAGGCTAGAGGTATCCTTAGGACATTTATTTACATCTGAGCCTCATCAAAAATGAGAAGACTGAGATGATGATGATGATGATGATGATGATGATGCGATGATAACAATTGTGGTGGTGATGGTGATGGTCCAGACTTGTAACTTCATTGCTAAAATTAACTCCTGGAACAGATATAGCTTCAAACAATGCACAATGACAAATCATCTGTATCTTAAATACTTAGTTGCCTAGAGAACTGATTTATTCCTAGAATCAGAGAAAAGACATGAACCCAGATCTTCCTGATTTTAAGCATAGCTCCCTACCCATCATTCCATGGTACTTCTCACAGTATTATAATGATGATAATAATCCAGATAATTGCAGTACCTTACAATTAAGTGATTTCCTCATAACTTCAAAACAATGTTGTATCTTCCTTTTTCAAACAAAAACAACTGAAGTTAATAGAAGTGTGAGAACATAGATATAGAATAGTAAGAACCAGATAAACCATATAATCCAGCCCACTCCTTTTCAAATGAGGAAACTGAGGCTTAGAGAACCAAGTGATTTATCCAAGTTTACATAACTAGCAAGTACCAGAGTTGAGATTTGAATAAAATCCTCTATGTCCATATTCATCATCATTTCTACTATACCACAATGATATTGAAATACATAGATAGCTAGTAAGCAACAGATTCCTGAGATACTAACTTTGACTCCATACTGTCCTGCCTTTCCAAGATCTGAGTTCTACATGCTAATATTTCAGTTTGTTTATGTGAATTCTACTCAAATTCTACTTATGTGAATTCTACTCAATTCTACTTATGTGAATTCTATTCAAACTTTGAAAAAAAGTCATATATAGAACTTTCTAGGAGAATTGGCAGGGGGTGGGCAGAAAGGTACAACTGTCCTTTATCTTTAATGGTTTTGATTCCTGCTCTCATAATCATGGATATATTGTGATAATTCAGGTATGAACATTCACTTCACATATAAACACACATGTGCTATCAGATATGCCTTGCTCTATCAGGATGGGGATGACAGAATGCTATTGGATGGATTTTTTTTTTGGCATTTTATATGTTTCCAGTGTTCTGTTATGACAGCTGTCATTTTAAAACATTCTTTCTTCCACAGAGAAAGAGATTTTCAGTCTCTCAAGAGTAGAGATCTATTATCATAATCACCTTTTGGAAAAGAGAAAATTGCCTGTAATTTTTGTGCTCTGAAATATATTATGATAATTTCTTTCCTTACACCCACCTTACCCTCAAAGTCAGTGTATGTGTATGTGCTTTAAACTTCTTTTTGTTCCCTTTTGTTTTTACCTCTGCTTTGGTAGAAATTAGGTCTGAAGGATATGTCAATTCCTCATCCTTGAACAAGCAAAGAAAAGTGTCCTCATCATCCAGACTCTGAGATTTGTCTGCTTTCTTTTATTGCTATCTGAAACACACTTTTTCTTTTGAAATATGCTGCCAGAATGACCCAGGAATACTATAATAAGTTTGTAATTGCATATTCACAATTTCACTAGGGATAGAGAAAGATTCTGGGAGTTGACCATATTTATATTTGGGAATCACAGATTTGGACAGAGTGATAAAAGAAACTTTCAGAGAAAAAAATAGCCTGTTATTCCATAGTTTATTATTGTTGTACCATATGAAGCTGCAAAAGGATGAAAATTTTCTTTTTCTTACCATCTCTATGTGATACTTTCTCCTAAAGGATTTAAAGAATTTTGTAATTGTACTGTGAAGATATGGAGTGGAGATATGTGTGTATATGTATATATGTGTATATACATATATGTACATATATAATTTATGTGCCTTTTTAAAACATGCTAACATTATTTCTGTCTCTAAATCATCTGTACTTATATAAATGATACCTATCTATACAGGGTATTCCAAATTTAAGTAATTAAATCTGTTGGGTTGGGTGGATATAGACAAAGCTAGATATACATAGGAATATGTGAGATGAGAGGAAGAGAAAAAGAGAATCAAGACATGGCTACAGAAGCTCACATCATTATTTTTTTCCTTCCATTTCTTATCATTTACTATTCCTGATCTCTGTTTTTCTACTTAGTGACTCAATTTCTTTATTTGTGTGATGAAAATGAATAAGGTAGTTCATTAGTTCTATTATAAGGAAAAATTGCTTTGACTGCTATGGATACCACAATAATAGCTAGAACTCTTAATCATAGCTGGCATGTTCTCATTGGTTCTTTAAAAAAATCTGTAATTGTCCCCAATTTGCAGATGAGGAAACTGTGGCACAGAGAGTTTAAGTGACTTGCTCAGAGTCACACAAATGGCAAGTGTCTGATATACTTGGCCATATCATCATGATTTGAATTCAAGTTTTTTTGACTCAAAACCAAGCACTGGATCCACTATCTATAAAGCTCCCTGTTGGAAATGCACAGGCTTTTAAAAATACACAAGTAAAAGGGCATTAAAAGACCTCTGAGATCTTTAAGTTGAAGCTGAATGGTCTCCTATTGGATGTGTTATAGAAGGGATTCTTGGTCAAGTTTGTGCTGGACTCAAAGACCTTCCCAAAACTTACTTCTCCAAAGCATTCACTAAACTTGCTATATTCTAGAGTAAATCTCTTTGTTATAAAGTAGAAAGCCAATGTTAGGCCTTAGAAAAACCTCAAGGACCCAGCACATTTGCTTAAAGAAATGCTATAATGACATCTCTAGCTAGCTAGTGACAGCAGACAGCTTGTGTTGACATACATCAGTCAGTTGAATTGAATTTGTTCAGAACATCTTTGTGACCATGAAGTCTTGGACAGGAAGTAAATTGTGGAATTTAACCGACCAGTAAATTCTGATGCATTTTATAATTAAATTACTAGAATTACATTTCTCACAAATATATTTAGAGGTTAGACTGTTGAGTAGCTTAAGTGAAGAGATACAAGTACTGAAAATTGTCTACTGTTCCAAAATTATAGCTAAACAATCTTTATAAATTGGCAGACAGTTATATAGGTGATGCACCTATACTTTCTACATCTCCAATTCATTCTCCAATTATCTGACAAATTGGTATTACTTAAACTTAGATTTGATCATGTTAACTTTCTTGCACAAGAAATTCTAATGATTCCCTGGTGCCTATGAACTAATGTGTATACTCTTCTGTTTGGCATTAAAACCCTGTGCAACTTGAATGTTTGATTCTAGCTTATCTTTCCAGGATTAACATACTTTTTCATTCCTTACCTTTCAGCACTATATACACCAATCAACTGTCTAGCTTCCTCTTCCTTTAGGGCATTCTTTTTCCTTTTTCCATACCTTTCCATAGGCTGCTGTCTATGACTGGAATTCTCACTCCTTATCTCAGTTCCTTACTCCTAATATCTTTCAAATGTCCTTTAATGTAACTTATTTCAAATAACCTCTTCTCAATTCCATCAGTTGTTAGAGCCGCCCTCCATCTTTAAGCAAACAACTTTAGTGTTATATCTATATATTGTTATATCTATATATTTTATCTATCTATATATTTTATATTATATATAGTTATCTATATATCTCTATATATTTGCTTATCAAAGAATATGTTGCATTCTTTCCATTTAATACAAGTTCTGTGAGGGTAAAGACTTTTGAATTTTTGTCTTTTTCACATAATATCTTTGATATAGTAGATGTTTAATAAATTATTACTGATTGATATCCATAATGGTGGTCCAAACCACCTTCAATAAGCAACAATTAACTTCTTTAAGGCTAGAACCAAGTGCTATTGGAAGGCAAAATGTGAAGGAATGTGGGATAACTAAAACAGTTTTCAAAAGATTTCCGTCTCTCTTTCAAAAGATAAAAGGTACAAGTCATAGCAGACCTTGAAAGATGGAAGGAACCTTAGAGATTTAGTCTTCCCTTCTCCCCCCATCGTGTAGTTGGAGAAACTGAAGACCACAAGAGAGCAAATGATTTGTCAAAATAACAGAATTAAAGGAAGATCAAAGATAAGTTTCCTGTTTGTTGATGTTCAGTCAAGTACTCTTTTAATTTAATTCAATAAAAAAAATAGTGAAATGCCTATTATATCTAAGGAACTGTGCTAAATGATGTGGATAGGAAGATCACTGAGACATTCTCCATGAGTTTACAACATAATAAGAAGATTAAAATGTATGTTGTAAATGTGATACAAGGCTGATTATGCTGTAGTTGAAAGACAACTCTATAAAGACATTTACTAATCAAATTAATGGGCAAATAGAAGGTGGGTTTTTTGGGTACCTTTCCTCCATCTCATATTAAAAAAAATACCTTTTAAGAAAAAAAAGTAAAAAAATGAAAAAAGAAAACAATCAGAAATACTAATCAGTTTAATGAGAATATATGTAATGTTTCATACCATGCTCCTCTCACCTCTGCAGAGGAAAAGGAAGGAGAGATATCTACTCATATCTTCTTTGGGAGCAAGCTTGTTCTCATAATTTTCCAATATTCATTCTGTATTACTTTTTGATTATTGAACTTTTCATTTACACATCTATGGTCACTGTATATATTAATTTTGTTTTTGCTTTGATTACTTCCTTTTGCATGAATCTGGTTTCTTCATGCTTCTGTGTCTCATCATATTCATTGCATCTTCCTACACAACAATATTGCATTATATTCCTGTAAAACAAGTTGTTTAGCTATTCCCCAATCAATATGCATCTGCTTTATTTTTGGCTCTTTGCTACTATAAGACATACTACTATAAATAATTTGGTGCATTTTGAATCTTCCTTTTATTTTTTGTTTTTTAAAATAATTTTTATTAATAACCCCTGATCCATATCATCACAATTTCCCCTAGCACCTCTCTTTTCTCAGAAAGTCATTCAATAGAGCAAGTAGCATTTTTTTTCAAAGACAGAAAATAAAAAAGAGGAAAAAATCAGCACTCAACACATCCAAAAAGTCTGAAAATATGTGCAATGGACAATATCCATGAACCTTTGGGGTTTTTCTCCTTGAATTACAAACTCTATAAAGTTCTTCAAAAATGTTTGTGTGTGTGTGTGTGTGTGTGTGAGAGAATCTTTAAATTTTACAATGTTGTAATCATTCTATACATTGTCTTATTGGCTCTGTTTACTTCATTATGCATCAGTTCACATAGATATTTCTAAGCTTCTGTGTCTAGATTTTATTCATCATATATTATATCACAGGAATGTTCCATTCATGTACCATTTTTAGACATCCCTTTATTGATGGGCATTTATTTTCAATTCTTTGCTCTTTAAAAAAGTGTTGTGAAAAATATTTTGGAATACACACATTCACAAGCACACACAAAATTTCTTCTTATTAATAATCCCTTTGGTGTGTAAGCCTGGTATGGACATTTTAGACTCTATCTGAATAATTTCAAAGTGTTTCCAAAATGGATGTGTTGATCCACATCTTATCAACAATGTACTTGTGTTTGTAGATACACAACCTTTCATCATTGGCTAATTTATTGGTCATTTTTGCCAATTTGCAAAATTTGAGGTGAAATATTAGAATTGTTTTGATATGCATTTCTCTTATTATTAATGATTTGGAGTTTTCTTTCATATGGTTATTAATAGTTGTAGTTCTTTTGAGAATTCTTTGTTCATATCCTTTGTTCAAATCCTTTTATGATTTTTTTTTTCTTTTTGGAGAATGGCCTTTTCATGATCACTTCTATTTGACTTTTACTTCCACATTTATGCCTAGTATTCATTTAGAAAAAAAATATTTTAGTTGTCTCTATCTTGCTATTTTATCTTTGTGATTGGTCTTGGTTACTGTATGTATTTAATCTTGTATTTCTGTTATCAAAGTTTTTTTGGAAAGCAGATGTGTTTTGCATCTTATTGTTATTCCATGTCTATTTTAAACACCTATTTTTTATTGAACATCCTTTTTTTTTCATAGCCAGAGTAAAGATTTGAATCCAAGTCATCTCTAGTATTTAAAATTTGAGTTCTTTTCAACATGTCATTTTAGTCACTTCTGATCTTAGTCAACTTCCAGTGCATCAATTATCAAAATACTCTGCAAGATTTTCCCTTCATCTCTTACTTTTCCACTAAGGATAATTTGGATGGTGGATATCATGATTTGTTTATGACCAACATTTATAAAAATGACCCTAGTTACTCAGATTTTACTATATAAGATTTTCATTTTCCATTCTATATGTTATTCTAGAAACGGGAAAGATGCTGTTTGTACAATGTAAAGAGCACTGGATTTGCAGGCCTCATATATATTCTTTAATATTTATTATTCATTTGACCTGTGGCAAGTTCCTAAGTTTTCTTGGACTTTGGTTTCATTGTCAAATAATGGAGTTGGTTTAAATACCATTGAGATCTATCTCTAATTCTATGCTTCTATGATCCTATTAATGAAAATAACTTTTCTTCAATAATTGAATGAATCGATGATTTTTTTCACTGATATTCTTCTAAGTATGGGTGTATTAAACAATTTATATCTGTGTTTTTCATCTTGTGTACTTCCATATATAAAAAACATAGATGGCTGAGCTTTCAGCACCGGGCCTAGAGACAGGGAGACTCATCTTCCTGGATACAAATCCAACCTCAGACACTAGCTATAAGATCATTTAACTTCATTTGTCTCAGTTTCCTCATCTGTAAAATGAACTGGAGAAGGAAATGGCAAATCACTAAAGTATCTTTGCCAAGAAAACCAAAAATGAGGTCACAAAGTCAGACACAAGTGAAATGACTCAACTAAAACAAAAACAACGAAACATTTCCATATTCTCTCATAGAATTAGAATGCTTGAAATACCAGAACACTTCTAACTTCTCCTTTTTTTGTCTTATGTTTTGTGAGGGATTCCATGATGCAAGTTATTCTAGATATTTATGTCCATGTCTTTAACCACAGTTTCTATGAAAGCAATAATTATGCTTCTCAGAATTTTGTATTATTCCCAGCTTCCAGCAGAGTATATAGTATGCAACAGGAACATAATAAATGTTTGTTTAAGTTAATAAATATTAGCCTTTAACATTGTTTAGAGAAAATGGTCTCTTTTTTTTTTTCAAAAAAAATTCCCAATTTCCTAGTTTTGTTTTCATTTTTTTTTTTTTTTTTTTTTTTTACTTTCCAGAAGTAGTTGGACATTACATATGGAGAGAATCAACTTATATTAGGTAGAGCTTAAAATTCAGAAACATCTCTCACAGTTTTGTTGTATAATGCTCAACCTTGAAATGTGTGGTTCTTGGCTCATTGGCATTCTATGATGCCTCTTAGTACCAGAAATCAGGAGCATCCATTTAGTGCAAGCAAGTACTTGATGAGGATGCTGTAGTGGTACTTCTCTATACTACAGCCTATGAATGTGAGTGGGTAATTAGAGATGGTACTAAAGAGAATTTGGGACTAATGTGCTTGTTTACTCTTTATCAGGGCCAAAAGACAGTGATGATGTCTAATGAGGAATACATATTATAGTGGTCTAATAAAATAGCCAATAAGCAACAATTTATTCTTCAATTAGGAGAAAACCAATTAGCCAAAATCTTTATTTTTTTCCAGTTAAGTATTAGGAAATCCATTTATCTCCCCCACCCCCACCCAACTGTGAAATGAGCTTTCTATAAAAGCCATTGTGAGATTTAAAAAGACTCTATCTTAATGTCATTAAACACCAAAGATTAAAATTTCTGAACACAGATATTGTAAAAATTTGGCAGATGCTTATCTCATTACTATGAACTATTTTGGAAATTTATGTTCTTTCTAAATAATTGATTACTACTTTGTATTTCATGTCTAGATTTGTTGAATGGTAGTGAATTAAATTTGTGATTTCTTTGTGATCATTCATTCCTCAAACTTTTAAATTTTTGAGTATTATTAAAGTACTCAAGAGGCAGCACAGAATAGTGAAAAAACATCTGCATCAGCAACAAGAAAACCTGCAGATTATAATTTACCATGGAATTGCTAATTTTCGATGGTGGAAGTTGATGACATATGGGAAGTTCTCCCATATAGGAGTTTCTTACACTGACAAAATCACAAGGCAAGACTTTTTTTTTTTTAAACAAGGAAGTAGTTATATCTTGGAGTTAAAAATTATAATTAAAAAGGGTTATAATCCTTTGTGAATTGGATTGGGGGTCATAAAACTTCAGATTTAATATTTGGAAGGCATAAAGAAACCAATAGTCTGCTAGGACATCAGAAATTCAAAAGAAGCATTGTTGATGAAAAATACAGTAATTAGTTGGTTTTATACAAACTAAGAAAGAATTCAACTTATTTTCTTACATTTGGAAAATCCTCAGATTCTCATTCTTGCACGTGTATTCTCAGTTAACTATGTGGTTATGCAATGTACTATGAAATATCTATATGATAACTATACTTTATAGCACTGGATTTAGAAACTTTCCCATGCAAGGTTTTTTTTTTTTTTTTTTTTTTTTTTTTTTTTTTTTTTTTTTTTTAACTGAAATAACATCTTTTCTTGAAATATAAGGAAATGTGAGAAACAGAATATAGGTGAAAAGAGGAGGGACATGATGTTTAATGGCAGAATAAATACTATGCTAGTTTAAAACTACATTTATTTTGACAATCACACAGAAAGACATTTACTACAATGAGAGATTCCAATGTTTATTAATCATCTTTAGTATCATTTTCAAATCCAAGGGCTAGGAAACAGTATTTCTGTTACATAATACAATGATGTGTGGTAGATGAAGATAATGTATAGTTCAATAATGCTGTATATTGCACAACTTTGTTCTCGGTATTTCATTTTTGACCTAGTTTCTCATTTAGAACATGATTCATCTAAGGTTGGGGGTGTTTTTTTTTTTTCCCCAACCTGAAATTTAAAGCAAAAAAAAAAAAAAAAAAAAAAAAAAAAAAGCTTCAATGCCCAGTTTTCTGCATATTTTTATGAAATTTGTGGAAGATTATTTCTTACTCTAGGCATCTCCAGAAGTCTCATAAAACATAAAAGAGGCATCTTGAGGACTTGCTGATTTTGTTAAAGAAATGTTAATAATACTATGTTAACGAAACTACTAAATAGACTGAACTCCTTTTTAAATATAATTATCTTTTTTTTTTCTTTTGTGAGGCAAAAGTGACATCCAGGGTCACACTGCTACAAAATGTTTAAGGATCCCTGTTGCCCCAACTGAACTAACATATATTCTGTGCATGCGTGTATGTGTGTGAGACTGTATTTGTCTCTGTCTATCTGTCTCTCTGTGTCTCTCTCTCTCTCTCTCTCTCTCTCTCTCTCTCTCCCCCCTACTCTTTCTTCTTTCCCCTCCTCCCCTCTCACTTTTCCCTCTCTTTTTTTCTCCTTTTTAGTATAAAAATTTGGAGAGTCAAGATGTTAGTGTAGGTAGACATACTTGAAACAAGGAAAACCTGGATTTAATTTCCACTCATTACTACACTGTGTTCAGTTCCTTGACACTTTGATGGCTATGTGATCCTGGGGAAGTCATTTATTTAGTTTTTCTGTTCTCTGGGGAACTTCTTAAGACTATTAGTTGCAGAGAAGCTGTCATCCTACTTTGGTAGAAGGGATTTTTTCAATCAGAAGTTCCCTATGCCAATGAAATCCCACATGTAGTTCCTCTTCTGTACAATTAAAACCTAAAGAAACTCTAAAGAGCATGACATACCAAAATACTTAGAATAGCTTTCTTTATCCAATCATTCTGGAGAGCAATCTGGAATTATGCCCAAAAAGTTATCAAACTATGCATATCCTTTGATACAGCAGTGCTACTACTGGGTTTATACCCCAAAGAGATACTATAGAAGGGAAAGGGACCTGTATGTGCCAAAATGTTTGTGGCAGCCCTGTTTGTAGTGGCAAGAAACTGGAAAATGAATGGATGCCCATTAATTGGAGAATGGTTGAATAAATTGTGGTATATGAATGTTATGGAATATTATTGTTCTATAAGAAATGACCAACAGGATGATTTCAGAGAGGCCTGGAGAGACTTAAATGAATTCATGCTATGTAAAATGAGCAGAACCAAGAGATCATTGTATACCTCAACAACAGTACTGTATGAGGATGGATTTCTATGACAAAGAGAAGATGTAACTCAGTTTTAATTGATCAATGATGGACAAAAGCAGCTACACCCAAAGAAAGAACACTGGGAAATGAATGTAAACTTTTAGCATTTTTGTCTTTCTTCCTGGATTATTTTTACCTTCTGAATCCAGTTCTTCCTGTGCAACAAGAGAACTGTTCAGTTCTGCACACATATATTGTATTTAGGATTTACTGTGACATATTTAACATGTATAGGAGTGCTTGACATCTGGGGGAGGGGGTAGAGGAAGGGAGGGAAAAAGTTGGAACAGAAGTGAGTGCAAGGGATAATGTTGTAAAAAATTACCCTGGCATGGATTATGTCAATAAAAAGTTATAATTATTAAAAAAAAAAAAAAAGAATAGCTTGTTTTTTTTAAATAAAAAAGGGCAAGGAGGAAGCTAGGTGATGTAGTAGATAGAGCACCAGCCCTGAAGTCAGGAGGATCTGACTTCAAATCTGGCCTCAGACACTTAACATTTCCTAGCTGTGTGATTCTGGGCCAGTAACTTAACCCCAAATGACTCAGCAAATTTAAAAAAATTTAAAAAAAAAATACTTATAATTGAAATGTACCAGATAAATATTTTATTTTTTTTTTATTGTCTTCATTTTTAAAAGGCATTTTAATAAAGTTTACAATGTGATAGGATAACCAAGGGAGGTATTTATTGAAAATCAACAATTACTGTATAGTAAGAAAACAGGATACGTGTTCCACAGTTCCTTTGTCAATTTAAAAACTATTAGGCTGAAACAAGTTTGATTATCAACTTGTTTTGCCATTCTCCAATCAATGGATATTTATGTCCATTGGACTTTGTGTCTAGTTATTCCTTTCTCCTAGTAAAGTGCTGCCATAAATATTTTGAAAAAGTGGTACCTTTGCGTTTTTGTCATTGATCTCCTTGAATTATATTGGCTAGCAGCACAATCTTTGTAACTTACTATAGACATGTTTGTCACTTTCTTAGCAAAATTCCAAATTGTTTCCCAGCAAAGTTGGATCAATTCCCACCTGATAGTGAATTAGTAGACCTGTCTTTCCAAAAGCCTTCAACATTGACTATTCCTTTTTTAGAGTTATTTTTGCTAATTTAATGGCTATAAGATGAAATTCCAGAGATATTTTATTGAATATTTCTCTTATTAATGATTTGGAACAATTTATCATAGTTATTCATGGGGTTCTGTTTCTTTGAAAACCATTCATTTTCTTTGACCACATAACTTTTGGTTTCATATTCTTCCATTAGTTGCCCAATTAACTTACATATTGGGCCATTAGGAAAGCTGTTTGATGCAAAGATTTTTCCCAGTTAGTCTGTTACCTTTTTCCAGCTATATTAATTTTGTTTATGAAAACTCTTTTAAATAAATGTAAATCCAAGTTATCTGTTTTATCTTCTGTAATTAATTCTAGCCCTCTTTGCTTAAAAATATATCTTCTTGCTATAGCAAAGTATCTAATTTGTTTCTCAATATTGAAAAGGTATCTTTATTGAAAAGGTATCTGTCTTATTGAAAGGTATCTAATTTGTTTCTCTCTGACTTTTAAAAATATTATCTATAAATCCACCTCATACAATTTCATTTTGAGCTTATTTTGGTATATGGTATAAGATGTTCTAAATCTAGTTTCTTGCTTGCTTTGAAATTTTCCTAAGAATTCTTATTTTTCTCTAGGTAATTTATATTTAAGTGTTTATTTAATTGAATTCGATTGTTACTGATTTTCCTTTATGTAACTTGTTCCATTGGTCTATTTTTTCCCAAAGAGAAATAAACAGTTCTGATGATTCCATTTTATGATATAATATTGAGGTTTGGAATATTATACACTGTTCATTCTTCATTTTTTTGGTTTTACTTGATATTTTAAACTCTTTATTTTTGAAGATGAATATTGTAATTGTTTGTCTTGATCTGTAAATATTACTTTCTCACTTTCATCTAGCATTAAATCTATAAATTTTGATAATTTTGACATTTTTATTATATTGGCATGGCCTAAGAGTAAAGACAATTTCCTCCCAGTTATATGTCATTCTTTATTTGTTCAGGAAACATTGTATAATAATATCTCTACTGAGGTATTTAATTCAATTTTTGTTTAATTGTGTGATAGTAGATTGATACCTAGCAGTTTGATATATTTTGTACTTCTTTTGAGTAGAATTTTCCTTTCTATTTTTGTCTCTTGGATTTTATTATTACATAGAAATGCCATTTATTTTAATTTGTTTTTTCTTCTACTATTGTGTTGGAATTTTTGCTTGTTTTAAAAATGTTTCTTTCGTTATCCTCTAGAGTTTTCTAAATAAAGAATCTTGTTAGAAAATAGGAACAGAAGAGATTTTTAGCTTCTATTTGACTGTGATAATTAAATGGAGAATAAGAACAAATGTCAACTTAAGACTCATAAAGACTATACTTAATTGATAGTATAACTGGAGTTGAAGGTAGAGTGTAGAGGAGAGGAGTGAGTCGAAACAATAGAATGAAGTGAAGCAGAATATAAAAAAAAAATTCTAGTTTTAGAAGTCTGAAAACTAAACCTGGTTCCATTTTCTCAATCTATGGCCAATCTTAAAATATAGGCAAAAGTATTTCTTTGACTCATTTGGTTTCCTTCCTAGATAATTGTTTGACCCAGAAGGATGCTTATTTTTGTTGGAATTGGAAAACTCAGGGTTAATCAGATCTCTGGGCCTTAGAGTAGAAGGTTTGAACATGGCATATGCATTAAAGAAAGTACAAGTTCATTACCACTAAAATGAGAGCATAATTTTGTATAATTTATTACCAGTGTAACAGTGAGTACTCTGGCCCCTAATGGCTGAGGTCCAGATGTCTTGCATTTTACCCCTCTCTCAAAGTTCTCAGGAAGATAGGCCAGATTTCTAATTTCTGCCATTGATCCAAGTCCCTACTGATTGTGATTTCTCTACTTCTAGGGGTCCAAACACTCCAATTCCATTTAACTACTTAAGAAGTCATATTAGTTTTGAGAGAAAAAAATATTTTATAGTATAGCCAGATCAAAGATATAAAAGATTTCTCCTCAACTACTCTGAGAAGATGGGGAGGGGAGAAGAATTCAATCCATAAATTAATTGAGTTTCTTTATGTAAAGGTGTCAAAAACCCAGTTCAAGAGCCACATGTGGCATATGATACCCCTGAGTATGTAAGAACGAGATTAAAATGTAATTGGGAAATATTGAATTAAATATTGGTTGTGTCTCTTTCAGGTAATAAAAATATAATATAGGTAATGTTAATATATGTTTTTAAGTAAATATATAGTCCATAAAGATCATTATGCATAATTTAATGGACTCAATTTTTGAGTTTGAACTCTTGCTTTATAGCATTAATGCCACTAAGTTCCAAGTTTGAAACCCCACCTAAACTTGTGTCTAGGATTCTCAAGACTTCCTGGTGAATTTGTTGCATCATCTAGCTGGTCTCCCCCAAATAAACCCCCTAAACTTTCAGCACATAGAATTTAGGCTCATCTATTCATTCAAGAGCCATTTATTAAACTTCTGCTAAATTGAAATACAATACTAATCTGTAGAAGAGAGACAAAGATAAAAAAAATTTTGTCAGAGAGCTGACAATATAGTAAGGAAAATACAACACATATTCAAGGTCCTTAACTTTATGTTAATAAACATTTTCTTTTATATTTTAATATCAATATTCGATATAATTCATTCTTTTGTAATTCTATATGTTTTATTTTACATGTTAAAAAACATTATTCTAAGAAAGAGTTAATAGGCTTTAGCCATCTGCCAAAGGAGTTTATGACACAAAAATGTTTAAGATCTTCTTAAACTTCTTAAACTTCTAACACGCATAACTATCCAATACCCTATAGTAAGTGTGTAATGATTATAGTGCTGGTTAGATTGCAATAAGAATATAAATGGTAGAAACTGTCATATAATATTAGAAAATATATTTTTCAATTACAAGGAGTCAGTAAAAGCTTTTTGATTAAAAACAGAATCAATTTATTTGCTAGAACATGGAAAGCCGTATGATAGTTATCTATTATGTGCATGCTCTTAATAATCTCTGTATTACCAAATCTATTTTATTACTATTATTTATTATTATTACTATTATTTATTTTATTATTCAGTAAGTGCTCTTACTGAAAGTGGGATATCTTGGTTCGTGTCTTCTAGGGATTGCCTCATGATTAGATAGATAACCAGATAGATAAATATTTTGATGAAATACTCTCTTATTGATGGTAGGTAACAGTAGTTTTGTACTCATAATATTACTCTTCTGACTCCAATAAGCCAGAGACATTCAAGGAAATCTTTCACTTCCTTAGTGGCTATTCTGAAATACTTATCTTATCACCCAGAGTGGATTACTGCCTAGATACCTATCTTACTTGCTAAATAAGCCAAAATTTTTTTTTTGTTGTTGTTGTTTCTTTAAATTTAGTGATTAGCTTATCTGTTAAATTAGACTGGAAGACAAACTTCTATCTATTCTGCAAATGTGTCTATTAAAATGCCTATATGTTGCCTCTTCATTGGAATGTAAGCTCTTGGAAGTTGGGAATTTTTTGCTTCTTCTTTGAACCAAGTGCTGAGCATAAGTGCTTGAAATTTAGTGAGCTCTAGATAAAGGACTGTTGGCCAATTGATTCATCTTCCCTCTGAACAGTAACTTTCTGAGAGCAGTGATTCAACATGGCTGCCCAAAGAAAGGACATTTTGTATGGAATGGATGGGAAGAACAATTCATAGAACTCAGGAGAAAAAAAACTTTAGAAAATCTAATACAAGCCCTTCAGTTTATAGACAAGGTCACTGAAGCAACAAGGGCTTTAATGATTTGCCTAAGGTAAAATGTGCACTAAGTAGCACTTAGGACTCAAAATCAAGTCTTCTAACTCCAAACTCTGCATTCTCTCTACTATGTGAGCTTGTCTGTTAATCCCACAGGAAGATAGCTTTTTACAGTAATTTTCCCTTAGGCAGTTATTATAGCTCACACTGGCATAGCCTCTTAAAATTTCCAAAATATTTTCCTCATAACCCTGTGGTTATGAGGAATATGACTATATTTTTATCCCTACCTTGCACCCCACCTTAACAAACTGAAGTCAAGGGAAGTTATGTAACTTTACTATAGTCATAGAATTATGTTTCAAAGCCAGGGATTAAATTGATGTTTTAAAGACATTGTCTTATTCCATGCCTGGCACTTTTTCTTACATAATACTACTTCCCATAATACTTTGCTTTTCTGTAGCACTCTGATATTTGCAAAGTGATTTCCTCAACAATTTCTGTGAAATAGGGCAAGCATTATAATTTCCACTTTATATGTTAAGAAATATTCTCAGAGAGGTTGTCGCTAAGGAATATTGGTATATATGTGTGCATTCACTTGATTCTGAATCTTAAGAAACACATCATACTTATCTCTAATCTAACTCATCATTTATTGATAGCATTCCAACAATCAGTGAAACATTTGCTTTCACAGAAAGGATACAAAGAAATATGCCTCTATTTTTTTTTTTTTGGGAGGGGGGATAACTTTTTAAAGTTAATTTCAAATTTAAATATAAAATAAAAACAAATATTTCCATGTGCACAATAGAATGTAAGAGGATTCAATAAAAAGAAATAAATTTTCATTTCAAGAAAATTTAAAAAATAAATGCTAGACTGTTTTCAAAGCTCCTCAGCTTTACTTTCTTCTAGGTTTTCTTTATTCTCTGATGTACTTTTTATTTTTTTCTCCCTCCTCCTGCTCCTCAAATTTTACAACTGCTTGTGGATACACACATCCATACACATAAATATATGTAACATAAATTTACACACATATACACATATAGCTACATATATATATACGGAAGAACATACTAGGCATATATCTACTCATCTCCTTATCTGGAGTAGAGAGCACCTTCTTTCATAAGTCCAAGTTTTTCCATGTTTTTCTAAATCAAACAATTTATCATTTCCTATACTATAGCAGTAGACCAACATAATCATATCCTATCTAAGATATTGTCTGTGAAAGATTTCCCCCATTTTTCAGCATTCCTTTTATTCCTAACTACATTGGGTTTTTTAATACAAGAAATTTTTAAATTAAAATAATTGAAATTAATCATTTTATACTTCAACAATGCTCTCATTCTATAATATAAAGTCTTATACTGCTGAATTTCATTCCTTTGCATCTTTTCTTCCTACTTTCTTTGACATTCCTAACCTTTTGTTTTTTTCAAATGAACATTTTAATTATTTTTTCTAACTCAGTAAAACTATTTTTAATATTTTAATTGGGATGGCATTGAATAACTAGGTAAAATTATAATTTTTTCCCATTATGCTGGCTTTACTTATCCATGAACAATAAATATTACTCCAACTATTTAAATGACATAATCTGCATAAAAAGTGTTTTATTATTAAGTTCATATATAGTTCTTGTGTCTGTTTTGGTAGATATGCGCTGAAGAAAACATGCTTCTACTGAATCCTACCCTCATACTTGTTCTGGAAAATGCAGCTTCTCATGTAGTTATTAGTCCTTTTATATCTTGGAGGTCATGGCATAGCCACAATATGGAAAATCCATTTAAAATTTCTTGACCCTCCCTTTGTATCAGAGAAGAAGACTGAAATTTTGATTTTTTTTTGATAGGATATATACAGTATTTTATTATAAAATTCCAGTTTTTTGTTACTAGGCTTTTTAAAATTCAATGTTAAATAAAAATATTAGCATTTATATGTCATCTGCTGGCTTTTTGCATTCTTTTCTCAAACTTTAATTTTTATTTATTTTAACTTTAAAAAAGAAATTATGTATGTTTGTGGCATTAAAAGATAAAATATGGTGATATTAAACAATATCATACATTTATGCTTTGCTGAGTTTCTAAGCTTCTGTGTAATCTACTGGCCTTTCTAAGTCAACTACAGCTTCTTCAAACCTCCTCTCAAATCCCCATTTAATTTTTTGGTGCCAGTCCATGATATATCAAGGACAGAATGAGGAAAGTCATGATGTAAAAGGAATAATTATAATTGCAACCAGTGCAATAGACTGTAGGGAGATAATAGACAGATGTAGATGGATCTATCCAGTAAATTAAGATTTCTTTGTTCTTAAACTGAAGTTGACAAAGGACACTGGTATCTTATTATATAAATGGACTAAGCTAGTGTAAACAGACAGCATATATCTTTGAATATACTCTTTTTGTTGTTATTCATTCCTTTCATTATATCTGACTCTGTGACCCCTTTTCTGATATTCATGGCAAAGATAGTAAAGTGGTTTACCATTTCTTTCTTCAGCTCATTTTCAGTTGTGGCAAACAAGGTGAAGTGTCTTATTCAGTCATATAGCTAGTAAGGATCTAAAGTCCAATTTGAAGTAAATTTTCCTGACTCCAGGCTTGGTACTCTATACCACCTAGTTGTCCCCTGAATATGCTAATTGTAAAAAAATCAGATAATGATAAATTCAGGAACTATGAGAATTCTGAGGTATCAGGGTCCTGATGTATATATATATATATACACATCAGGACCCTGATACCTATATATATATATATATCAGTCACTCTCTCTCTCTCTCTCTTTGTGTGTGTGTGTATATATCCTTTTACATTGTGAGAGAAGAAACCCAATCTAAATAACCTCCATTGACCAACTGAGCATATTTAATCAATTAGCATCAATGAGACTATTTATATATGATCCTTTCATATAAACATTAGAGAATGTTTGGCAGTCCTGTCTCTTTCTTAAATTGGTTCTTTAAAAAAAAAAACATAATATAAAAAGCATTAAAATGTCCAAATGCAATGTAAACCACTGTTACTTTTTTTTCTGTCTATTCTGACAGTGAAACTTTCTGCATGGCTGCCTCTATCTTTATTTGATTTGCCTTGTGGGGACTAAATCTTTGCTTTCAACATTGTTTTATGGCAAGAGAAAAAGAAAAGAAAAATAAGGGATCTGTTGCTGTGACAGTCTAAGCTATGTTATCCTCTGGTTGGTTCAACAATCTTTTCCTAGCTGGATTTTCCTTGGCCCAGAGATCAGCTTCTGAAGGAACAACTTCTTCATCCATTGACCTTCTATATCTGTGTCCACAAATGAGCCAATTATTTTTCATTCATCAGAAACTGTCTTTACTAAAGGCAGAGTGGGAAGAAATGTCTTCTCTGCCAAAAATCGACTTTTCCCTCAGCCTGAGTCTATTAAACATATCTAGGCCAGTTAGAAATAGCCTTTTTTATTTATTTTAAGAAAATTCACTGGTTTTCTACCCAATTTTTTTGAGAAGGTATGGATGGTGGGGATAGAATCTAAACACTGACTGGCAATATGGCAATATATAAGGAAATAGGAATTTAGGTATTCACTTATGGAAAAAAATTTTAAAAGATAGCTAGATATTTCATATAACTGCTATTTTTCTCTACATATATGTATATACATTCATTTATATACATACTCAATGAAAATATGAAATGTAATTTAAGGTCAATTCTATCTTGTGGCCACTTATTTGATAAGATTCTTCCTAACTTAGGTCTATTTAAGAAAAAACATTCTGGCTCTCCCTTATTAGGATATAAGCACATAAAAAGGAAGGATTGTCTCATTCTTTGAAATTGTAACCCCAGCTTAAGGTACCCGCTAGACACTAAATTACTATTTGTTGATTGATTCTCAAGTTATAATAGTGAAGTACATTAATTTCCATTTTCTTAAAGGTTCTGGTGACTTTTCAGTTCTGGTGAGAGTGGGGTGGTAAACAAAAGAAACTCTTTTGCTTTTTTTAGGAGTGACTTTTCTGATGGTTTTGCAAATGATATGACTCAGGCTTACCCATGTAGAAAATTATCTGTAATTAAATTTCACTGCACTTCAAAAGAGCAGGCTTTTTGCTTTGGTAAATTACCAGAATGGCTTCATTAGCCTTTCTTTCTCTTAGCTTAGACTTAGTTCATTAAAAAAAAGATGTAGATGTATAGAAATACACACATATTCTCATACATGTGTGTATATTGCTATCTCTAAATTTATCTTATATATATATATATAAATTATCTAATATCTACATATGTGTTGCCTTAGAGTTCTTCTGACATCGACTTCTTGTATACTCAATGACTCTCTATTGGATTAGTGATGTTTGTCAAAATAAGAATTATGACCTCTTGCAAACCTTGGCAAGTTTTTCAAGTATGCTTGAAAGCAGTTTAGAAATAGAAAGTTCTGAATACCAGTTTGGTGATAGTCATTAGTATTTTTTTAAATGGCCTCATGGGGAGGATTCTGGGAAGATGATGAAGTAGATTGATAAATTTCAAACTCTTCTGATTTCCCCCCACAAATAGAACAAATCTGGGTCAATATAGACTCGTGAAAAACGAAGAAGATTTGAGGAAGGACAGGGATCCTCCTGACACAATACAAGAAGATCTGAAGAAAGAATCCCCTAACCTAGGGATTAACCAGTGTGAAGTATAAACCCCTCCAAGTATGACTTCATTGGCCTTTCTTCCAAGTTGGGGAACCCTGGGGCTAGCTGGGTCTGTCTGGAGCTTCAGCAGGAACCACAGAAATGTTGACCTCCTCTACAGCATGAGGAGTTGAGGGTCTGAGTCTGGGAAGACTGAGTGAAACTCAGCTGATTAGGAACATCAGGCCCAGCTGTGCTATAAAGACATGACCCTGCACAAGAAGGAACCAGCATACCCCGAGAGTACAGAAGCAGCAGAGCAGGGACACGGCTGGCTATAAGTACTTACAGGAGGAGAGAGTTTTTGGTTTGACATTCCATGTCAGATGGAAGAAATGAAGTGAAACTAGAAGCATCATTCTCCTACCCCACAATTAGAGGTGTTTACACTAATACTTTTCATAAAATTAAAAAAAAAAATGAACCAGCAAATAAGGAAACCCAACCATAGAAACTTTCTATGGGAATAGAGAAGACTGGGGCTCATCTTCAAAGGTCAGTTAAGTAAAAACAAAACTTCTTCTACCTCAAAGAGTAATGTCAAGTGGCTCCCTGTCCAGAGAATTTGTAGACCTAAAAAAAAGAATTTAAAAGTCAAAGGAGAGACATTGAAGAAAAACTAAAAAAAAAAAAAAATTAATTTAAAAAATCCTAAAAAAATTATGAAAAAAAAATAGCCAACTAGAAAAGAAAATACAGAGTCTTAAAGATGAAAATAACTCTTTGAAAATGAAAATTGGGTAGGGCAAAGACAGTAAAATTCTAAGAGACAAAGAAATAACAAAATAGTATAAAGAATGAAAAAATAGAACATAATATAAAACATCTTACAAGAAAAAACAACAGATCTGAAGAACAGATAAAAAAACAGAAAACATAAGAATGATTGGACTACTAAAGTTATGACAAAAAATAAATAAATAAAAGAACCTTGACATAATAATGAAAGAAAGAATCCAACAAAAATGCCCTGGAGTGATAGAACATGAGGGGCAAGTAGAAACAGAAAAAATCCACCAATCACTACCTCAAAGAAATCATTTGTGGAAAACACATAGCAATATTAAGGCCAAATTTCAAAACCCCCAGATCAAAGACAATATTTTGCAAGAAACAGGAAAAAAATTGCTGGAGCTATAATTAGAATTGTACAGGATTTATTAACAGCCACAATAAAAGACTGCAAATCCTAGAATCATATGTACTGACAATCAAAAGAACTAGGCCTGTGGCCAAAAGTATCATATCCAGCAAAATTATCCATAATCCTGAATGAAAAAACAAAGAGCATTCAATGAACTTACAGATTTTCAGGATGTTCTTTCAACAAAGCCCAAACTCAATAGAAAATTTAATATATAACTTCCAATATCCAAAATTAATTTCAAGAAACTTAATCTAAATAAATTGTTTTTGTTTTCCCATGGAAATACATTCCACATATTTAAGATTGATATCAGTAATTAGATAACAAAAGAAAATTTTATACAAATGAGGGGCAGAGGAAGAATAGACACAGAGGTATTAGAGAGGGTGGAAGGCTCATAGTTCTGAAAACTTAATCATATGGGGAATGGGTTAAATGGGCAACACTACATATACATCATAAAGGATATAGTAGCCTCCAAAATTTATAAAGAAATGAGGGAGGAAGGATGAGCAGAGAGGAAAGCAAAGGCTGGAGGAAGAAGACAAAGTGGGGATCCATGTTTGGGGGGAAGATTAGGTACTAGCAAAGCAAGTTAAAAGAGCAGAAGAGTTAGCAGGAATAGGAAAGAAGAGATATATACAAAAATATAGACAAGATACACACATACACACACACATATAATTCTGATATTGTCTAAGCTCAGTTATTACTAGCAATATTTTTTGGTATGATCCTGTTGTAGTATATATATATATATATGTGTGTGTGTGTGTGTGTGTGTGTGTGTGTGTGTGTTTATGTCTGGGTAGGGGTGTGTGGATATGTCTACATGTATGTGTGTGTGTGTGAGTATATGTGTGTGTATATATCTATTAAATAAATATGTTTAATTATAGCCTGCTTGGGGAAAGTGGGGGATAAAAGGGAAAAGAAAGAATAAAGTAAAAACAGTGCACAAGAACAAAAGAACAACCTACAAGGAAGCAAAGATAGATACTCATGAAATAATTTTTTCTACTATTATTATCCTTTCTTGAACCAGAAATTTATAGTTATAAATTTTGAACTAGTTTTTTTCAATAGAGCATTCTTATCTTCCCCTAATTGTTTTAAGACAAGAAAAACTCTCTATCACTGCTACATTCTTTTTTATCTATATTTAATATTTTTCCACAGTTACATATAAAACATTTTTATCTTTGATTTTAAAACTTTGAGTTCCAGATTCTCTGCCTTCCTCCCCACCCCAAAACTCTTTAAGAAGACACATGTGAAGTTTTGCAAAATATTTCCATGTCATGTTGTGAAAGAAAATATAGACCCTTCCCTCTCCCCCAAAAAAACCCTCAAGAAAATAAAGTTCAAAAAAATGCTTCAATCTGTATTTAGACACAAATTCATTATTTCTATGTATGGTATGTCTATCCTAAGTCCTTCAGAGTAGTCATGGAACATTGTGTTCCTTAGAATAGCAAAGTCATTTCTAGCTGATCATCCCACAACGTGACTATTACTTTCTACACAGTCTATTTCATTTTGCTTAAGTTCATATCCTTCTCAAAAGTGTTTTGCTTCTGACCACTCCCTTCTCCAATATGCCCTCTCTTCTAATACTCTCCCACCTCTTCTTTTATGACTTTCCCCTCCTACTTTCCTGAAATGTAAGATAGATTCCTATACCCATATTGAGTGTGTATTTCCTCTTCTGATGAGAGTAAGGTTCATTCACTCCCTCTCTCTTCCCATTCTTCCCTTCCACTGTAAAAAAAAAAAAAAAAAAAAAAAAAAAAAAAAAAAAAAAAATTGTTGCCTCTTTTGTAGCAGGTATTTACACCATTCCAACTGTCCCTTTCCCATTTTCTCAGTACAGTCCTCCATCACCTCTTAATTTTATTTTTTTTAGATATTATCCCTTTATATTCAACTCACACCTGTTCACTCTATTTTTACTCCTTTTAATTGCTGTTATAGTGAGAAAGTTCTAATGAATTACAAGTATCATCCTCCCATATAAGAATGTAAATAAACATAATTTACTAACTGGTTTTGCACACTTCCCCTACAATCTTGATGAAAGTATTTGGTTGTACTAGAAACAATCACTCTAACTCTTGGTCAATTTCTCTATCTGGGTTTTGATCCTTTAAGCTGCTTGGAAATATGAAATAAAGATGTTGCTTTACCTCAGAGATTTTTAAGTTAGTCTAGATCATAGGACACCTAAAACAGAAAATAGAAAACACCCACACAACAATGACATAGGAACCCTTGAATATCAATAAAAGGGATTTCATTCAAGCCTTTACTTTTACCTCTTGTTTGGGCAGTAAGGATGCTTGCCTTGGACATTAGAAATTATTCTTTTTGATAACTTCTACAACACCTGACCTATTATTAATTTGCTTCAAGCTCTATCTTTGCAAACATTTTCAGTGTCACTGAAAATAATCAATAAAGGATTCCAATTGCAATAGAATAAATTAGTATTTGGTACCTTGGTAAATAAAGCGCCAATTTAAGAGAAATAATAGCTAATAGAATGGAAAATATTCAAGGGTTCCTTCTCTCAGGTAAATTAGTATAAGAAATGCAATCATGACAATATGTTCTCTAGTAGTAGCTATTTATGTACTATATTGCATCTCTGTGGAGAAATTACTCAAGAGGCATCATATATTTATCTAGGGCCAGAAGAGTCCTCTTAGCTAGGTCCCTCATTTTATAGATGAAGAAACAAAACAAATCTTGGGAGAGATCATCAGAAATGAAACTCCTCTCAATCTTTAAAGAAAGGGTGTGTAAGATCAATATACTGGCAAAATCTTCTCTCCTCTCTTTTTCTCTCCTTTTCTCTTTTCTCCCTCCTTCCAATCCCTTCTCTCTCTTCCCCTCACCCCCTCTCTCTTTCATCTTTCTATATTTCTTAGTATAGAAATATAGTGCCAACTCATGGACCAAACTCATTATTGACCAGAATAGGAGCTTTTATCTAATCTGTTTCCAAAATAAGCTGGTTTGGAAACTAGTCAGCTCTTCTTAGGTAGCCTGATGCACTGTTCCTTGGGTTGGAAAGAAGTAATTATAGACACTTGACTTACTTTGGACTCACAATTAGCTGTAATCCACTACATCTCAGAACTCCTAACTTCAAGTGATCCATCATTCTAACTTTCCTCAGTAGAAGGGGATATCATACTTGATCCCTATTCTTATTTTAAGATCTGTGGGAATATGTAGTTCAAAAATTCTTCTTGTCACACTCAAAGAACTAGGAAGAAAATCTGTAGACTTGAAGAGATGGTTTGAAGTAAAGATTCCATATGGCAAAACTTACCCTTTTAAAATGTGTTTTCAATGTATTCAATAAACTACATGACCACAGTTTGTTGAATATATGAATTCTATGAATGTGGGAATTGTGACCAGAGAGAAGAAAACACAAACAGACAGAAGTTAGGAGAAACTCTCAAACTATAGAAATATATATATATTTTCATTTTGGCTAATATTCAACCTCAGATATCTCTACACTTAGTTTGGATCTGAATGGTATCACACCAAGGTGCAGAATAGTCTAACATCATAATCTCTAGGAAGTTATTCTGTGCTATAGATAACCTGCAGTGTTTTCTGTGTTAGCAACATTAGGAGAGTGATATCTGATGATAAACACGGATATTTTACTTCCTTGCTTATTAATATAGTGACCTACTGCTTTTTGGTAAGCATAATTATGTAAGACACCAAAAAATAAGTTTAAAATATTGTTACAACTGGAGTGCCCTAGGTGCCACATTTGGGACAAATAGTAATCACATTCTATAAAAAATAGTTTATTACTCTAATG
This sequence comes from Sarcophilus harrisii, assembly GCF_902635505.1. Lineage (NCBI taxonomy): Eukaryota > Metazoa > Chordata > Mammalia > Dasyuromorphia > Dasyuridae > Sarcophilus > Sarcophilus harrisii. The sequence goes on along the minus strand of NC_045428.1, from coordinate 482,346,212 downwards.
GAAGTAGCCACATTGGATCTTTTTCAAGGGACTTCATTATAAAGTGGTCTCACAGTATGTTCCTTTAAGACAATTACCAACTTTTATCATATGCAATTGATTCAGATTTTAAACAATTCCATCACAGATATTACTATATATCAATAAGAAAACTAAATATAAAACAGATAATAATCTTTGTTCAATTTTAAAGTGAAAGAATTTTTCTCTAGTGTTTTGTAAGCTTTAAAAAAATTTTAAAACCTATGCAAGGATAATTTTTCAACATTGACCCTTGAAAAACCTTGTGTTTCAATTTCTTTTTCCTTCGCCCACCTCCTCCCCTAGATAGCATGTAATCCAATATATGTTAAACATGCTAATATATATATTAATTATATAATATATAATTATATTATACATATAATTATATAATATATAATATAATTATAATATAATATATATATATATTAAATCCAATATAGGTATAAATATTTATACTATCTTGCTGCACAAGCAAAATCAGAATAAAAATTTTTTAAAAATGATAAAATAAAATTCAAGCAAAGTACAACAAAAAGAGTGAAAATGCTATGTTGTGATCTATCCTCAGTTTCTACAGTCCTCTCTTTTGGCTCTCATCATCACAAAATCATTGGAACTGGCCTGAATCATCTCATTGTTGATAATAGTCACATCCATCGAAATTGATAATTGTATAATCTTGCTGCTGCTGTGTACAATGATCTCCTGGTTCTGTTCCTTTCACTTAGCATCAGTTCATGTTTCTCCAGGTCTCTCTGAAAACATCCTGCTGATCATTTCTTATAGAACAATAATATTCTATGACATTCATATACCATAACTTATTCAGATATTCTCCAGCTGATGGGCATCCATTCAGTTTCAAGTTTCTTGCCACTACAAAAAGGGCTGCCATAAATATTTTTGTACATGTGGGTCCCTTTCCCTCCTTTAAGATCTTTATGGATATAAGCCCAGTAAAAAATATTGCTGGGTAGGGGACAGTTTGCTAACTCCGTTGGCATAATGCCAAATTGGTCTTCAAAACGGTTGGATCATTTCACAATTCTACCAGCAATGTATTAGTGTTCCCGTTTTCTCACATCCCCTCCAACATTCATCATTTTCTATTTCTATCATCTTAGTTAATCTGAGAGGTGGTACCTCAGAGGTATCTTAATTTGCATTTCTCTGATCAATAGTGGTGTAGAGCACCTTTTAATATGGTTAAAAATGGTTTCAATTTCTTCATCTGAAAATCATCTGTTCATATCCTTTCACCATTTATCAATTGGAGAATGGATTGAATTTTTATAAATTTGAGTCAGTTCTCTATATATTTTAGAAATGAGGCCTTTATCAGAACCCTTGAAAGTAAAAATCTTTTCCCTTTTTTTTTTTTTGCTTCCCTTCTAATCTTCTCTGCATTTGTTTTGTTTATACAAAAACTTTTTAAAATTAATATAATCAAAATTATCTATTTGCTGCTCAATAATGATCTCTACTTTTTCTTTGGTTAGGAATTCCTTCCTTCTCCAGATCTAAGAGGTTAAACTATCCTATGTTTTTCTAATTTGTTTATATCATTATTTATGTCTAGATCATGAACCCATTTCCACCTTATCTTGGTATACAGTATTAGGTGTGGATTAGTGGTTAGTTTCTGCTATATGTTTCCAATTTCCCTAGCAGTTTTTGTCAAATAGTGAGTTCTTACCCCCAAAACTGGGGTCTCTGGGTTCTTCAAATCCTAGATTACTATAGTAATTGAATCTACTGTAAATCTAACCTATTCCAGTCATCAACTACTCTCTTAGACAGTACCATGCAGTTTTGATGACTGCTGCTTTATAATATAGTTTTAGGTCTGGCCCAGCTAATCCACATTCATTTGCATTTTTTTTTTTCATTAATTCCCTTGAAATTCTTGACCTTTTATTCTTCTAGATGAACTTTGTTATTATTTTTTCTAGATCTATAAAATAATTTCTTGGAAGTATGATTGGTATGTCACAAAATAAATAGATTAATTTAGGTAATATTGTCATCTTCATTATATTAGTTTGACCTACTCATGAACACTTGACATTTTTCCAATTAATTAGATTTGACTTTATTTGTGTGGAAAGTATTTTGTAATTGTGTTCATATAGTTCCTGACTTTGCCTTGGCAGATAGACTTCCGAATATTTTATATTATCAATGGTTATTTTAAATGGAATTTTTCTTTGTATCTCTTGCTGCTGGACTTTGTTGGTATTATATAAAAATGCCAGTGATTTATGTGCATTTATTTTGTATCCTGCAACTTTGCTAAAGTTTCTAGTAGTTTTTTTAGTTGATTCTCTAGGGTTCCAAGTTGATTCTTTAAGTATACAATCATATCATCTACAAAAACTGATAATTTGGTTTCCTCATTACCCACTCTACTTCCTTTAATCTCTTTTTCTTCTCTTATTGCCAAACCTAACATTCCTAATACAACATTTAATAGTAATGGTGATAATGGACATCCTTTTTTCACCCCTGATCTTATTGGTAATGGTTCTAGTTGTCTTCATTACATATGATGCTTGATGATGGTTTTAAGTAGATGATACTGATCATTTAATGGAGTTTTCCATTTATTCCTATACTCCCTGGTGTTTTTAATAGTTTTTTAAGTGAAAAATTTAAGAATAATATACACTTAATTAAAGAAACTGTGGTGTGTAAGACTTTATATGATCATGCTAACATCACTGTGTTTGAAAGTTTAAAGTTCTGATTCATTATCTATTTCATAGTAAAGTTAATTTATAATATGTATGAGAAATAGAATTTATATCTTATAAGATATATTCTGTAGATATATTCTCTATTTTATGCAAGTAAGCATTTAGAGATATAAAATTTCCCCTTGTAACTGCTTTAGCTGCATCCCATAAATTTTGGTTTATTGTCTCATTACTGTAATTCTCTTGCATCAAGTTATTGATTATGCCTATGATTTGTTGTTTCACCCATTCATTCTTCAGGATCAGATTATTTCATTTCCAATTAACTTTTGGTCTATTTTCCCTTGGCCTAAAAAAGAACAAATTAAAATTAAAACCCTGCCCCAGGATTCAATCAACAGCTAATGTCATGAACTAGAGCATCTTTGATAGTCTCTGTAAAGGATTAAAGGTAGAAGATGGAGGGAATAAATGAGGTCAAATGGGAGACAAAGTTGCCTTGCTTCCAATTTCTTAATTCCTTTGGAGATATTCCCATAGATCTCTCAATTTATTACATCAATTATGACAATAAGACATTTCCATCTCCATGATTACTTTAACTCAAGGCCACAAGATTACACAATCAATAAACATTTATTAAACACATACTCTGCCAGTCACTGTACTAGACTCTGGATATATGAAGCAATCTCTAATCTTGAGGATCTTATACTCTATAGAGGGGCACAACATATATGTGAGTATATTTATACACACATATATACATATACACATGGACATATTATACATATACATATAAATTATATATGTGTGTACATAAATAATAAATATAAACATAAAGAGATCAATGCAAGGTAGTTTGAGATAATATTGTTTAGGAGGGCATGAACAATTGGGTTTAAAAAAAAGTTTCATATGAAAGATAGTCTGGAAAAAGCAGAGGGGTTTTCTGGAGCAAAGATGAGAAGGGGATAAATTCCAGGAGTATGTTGGAGGATGATGTTAATCAATGCAAAGTCATGGAAAAGAGAGAGAGAGTTTCTTTTTTTTAATTAAAGCTTTTTATTTTCAAAGCATATGCATTGATAATTTTTCAACATTGACCCTTGAATAGTCTTGTGTTCCAGATTTTCCTCTGCTCCCTCTCTACTCCCTCCCCTAGAAGCAAATCCAACATAAGTTATACATGTTAAAATATATGTTAAATCCAATATATGTAAACATATTTATATAGTTATCTTGCTGCACAAGAAAGATCAGACCAAAAAGGAAAGAAAATGAGAAAGAAAACAAAATGCAAGTGAACAACAATTAAAAAGAGTGAGAATGTTATGTTGTGATCCACATTCAGTTCCCATGGTACTCTCTCTGGGTATAAATGGCTTTCTTCATCATTGAACAATTGGAACTGGTTTGAATCATCTCATTGTTGAAAAGAGTCACATGCATCAGAATTGATAATCATATAATATTGCTGCTGCCGTGTGTAATGATCTCCTGCTTCTGCTCATTTCACTTAGAATTAGCTCATTTAAGTCTCTCTACACTTTTCTAAAATCCTCCTGCTGATCATTTCTTATAGAACAATAATATTTCATAAAATTCATATATGATAATTTATTAAGCCCTTCTCCAACTGATGGAAATTCACTCAGTTTCCAGTTTCTTGCCACTACAAAGAGGGCTGCCACAAACATTTTTGCACATACAAGTCCCTTTCCCTCCTTTAAGATCTCTTTGGGATATAATCCCAATAGTAAGACTACTAGATCAAAGGATATGCACAGTGTGATAATTTTTTGAGCATAGTTCCAAATTACTCTCCAAAATGGCTGGATCCATTCACAATTCTACCAATAATGTATTAGTGTCCAAGTTTTCCCACATCCCCTTCAACATTCGTCATTATCTTCTCCTATCATGTTAGCTAATCTGAGAAGAGTATAGTGGTATCTCAGAGTGAGACAGAGTTCCCAATGTGAGAAACAGAACAGACCAATTTGGCTAGATGGCATGAAGGAGAATAATATGTAATGAGACTAGAATGACAGGTTGGAGACAAGTTATAAAGGGCTTCAAAAACTAAAGGACTTTATATTGTATATTAGATGAAACATGAGATCCTGATATTTATTGAGTAGAAGAATAAATGGTCATATCAGCACTTAGTGAAAATCATTTTGACACATAGGATGCTGTAAGAAGTCATTCCCATATTAATACATTGTTGGTAGTGTGAATACATCCAGCCATTCTGGAGAGCAATTTTGGAATTATGCTCAAAAAGTTATCAGACTGTGCATACCCTTTGATCCAGCAGTGTTTCTACTGGGCTTATATCCCAAAGAAATCTTAAAGAAGGGAAAGGGACCTGTATGTGCACGAATGTTTGTGGCAGGTCTCTTTGTAGTGGCCAAAAACTAGAAAGTGAGTGGATGCTCATCAATTGGAGAATGGCTGAATAAATTGTGATATATGAATATCATGGAATATTATTGTTTGGTAAGAAATGATTAGCAGGAGGATTTCAAAAAGGCCTGGAGAGACTTACATGAACTGATGTTGAGTGAAATGAGCAGGACTAGGAGATCATTATATACTTCAACAACAATACTAGATGATGATCAATTCTGATGGATGTGGCCATCTCCAGCAATGAGATGAACCAAATCAATTCCAATAAAGGAGTAATGAATTGTACCAGCTACACCCAGTGAAAGAATTCTGGGAGATGACTATGAACCATTACATAGAATTCCCAATCCCTATATTTTTGTCTGCCTGCATTTTTTATTTCCTTCACAGACTAATAGTACACTATTTCAAAGCCTAATTCTTTTTGTACAGCAAAATAACTGTTTGGACATGTATACTTACATTGTATTTAATTTATACTTTAACATATTTAACATGTATTGGTCAACCTCCCATCTGGGGGAGGGGATTTTGGGGGAAGGAGGGGAATAATATTGGAACACAAGGTTTGGCAATTGTAAATGCTGTAAAATTACCCATATATCTTGTAAATAAAAAACTATAACAAAAATAAATAAAAAAACCCCAAAAAACAAAAAAGTCTTTCCCAGTGTCTTGTAACCATAATACCTTTCCTTTTTAATTATTTTCTAATATACTTGTACAAACACCCATATACACATGCACATGCACACACACACACACACACACACACACACAACTTGTACATATTTGTTGTTTCCCTTATTAGATCATTAGCTCTTTGAGGGTGAGAACTATCTTCTTGTTTTTATTTTTCTAAGTTCAGCACTTAACATAGTGTTGACAGATAGTAGGCTCTTACCAAATGCTTATTGACTGATTGATTGTATACAGAATTCCCATTCAGGTCATGTATATTAGATGAACTCTGAAGTCCTTTCCAATTGAAGATGTTATAATAGAGGCAATAGCAGTAGCAGTCTAGAGAAAGAGAGAGAGAGAGAGAGAGAGAAGCAGGCAGAAGAGGAAGAAGAGAAAGAAGAAAAAGAAGACAAAGAAGAAAAGAAGAAGAATGCATCTTAAGTCAAATCTCATCTTTATTTTTAATCTGTTTCCCCTTCTATAAAATGGTTTTGGTTGACTGATCTCTAAGATCTGATTTTCTTCCACATGACAGCAATTAGAGCTGTTCAGAATAGAATAGATTGCCTGATAAGATAATGAATTCCTTTCACTGGAGATTTTATTTCTGTAGTGTAAACCACTGGAAGTAGGGAATCTTTTATTTTGCCTTTTCATAGCCAAAGCTAATGCTTTGTACATATTGAAGGCTGAAAATATGCCTGTTGAATTGGATGGAATTGGTGAATGAACAAGCAGCATATGGTGATTTGTATGATGAATGAATTAATTATGGATGTCAAGTATATAAACTCTGTGACCAATGAGACAAAGAGAATGCCATTTAGTGAAATTTTTTTTAAAAATGGAAAATTTAAGAAATGTGTTATCATAAATAAAAGCAATCTGCATTTTCCAGTTCAAATTTGTAACATTTAATTAGCAATATTTTTATTTTTTACTACAGTCTGTAATAACTAGCATTCTGAATCACTGAACAAGTTGTTCCAGTGGCTATACTTTCTATAGGGATTTTTTTTTTCTCAAATAGAGCAACTACTATAGATAAAATGTAAAATCTGAAGTCTTCCTCTAATATATCATGCTTTCCATGTGTGACACTGATGTGTATTTGTTTGTATGGGGATTATGATGCTTATATTTTAGTATGTACTTGTAATGTATCTTTTTCTAGTTTCTATGCTTTGCAGACTAAGGCTTGACTTGAAGTATCGATATTATGATTACAAGCAACCATATTTTGTCAAATACATATGTATTTATCCACATACCTATACTATATACATATATATTTGTATATGTATAAATGCACACACATATATTCATCTATGTAAATAAACATACACATTTGTGTCTTTTCATGACTGTGTAGCTCCCTATTACATACATACATACATAAATAAATAAAGAAGAGATGAATTAATAGAGAAAAGACATTAGCATTAAGGTGGTAGTATGGGAAAAACCTTTTTGTAGGAAGGAAGAATTTAGCTGAGGCTTGAAGGAAACCAGGTATGCTAGGAATCAGCGATAAAGAGGTTGAGAATTTCAAGCATGACAACCAGTGAAAACACATGGAGTGAGAAGAAGGAGTGTTGAATATGATGAAAGGAAGACAGCATTGCTAGATCCCAGAGCTTAGCAAGGGCAAGAAGAGGAGAGGAAAAGAGAATAAGGTGTAAGAAGATTGGAAATGTGCTATTTCTTCCAAAGATTCATACATAGAGTTTTTGTTTTGTTTTGTTTTGTTTTTTAAACCCAGTTTAGAAAAAAAGTTCTGAAAAACCTAAATTGATTAATAGCTTTTGTTTTGTTAGAAGTAGAAATAGAGCGATCCGAGGTGCAAATACTAGGTGAGAACAACATGGCCCTCCCTTCATCTCATGTCTTTCCTTAATTGATGGCTGAAACAGTGCAACAGGGTAACAGCTTGTGTGATCAGAGCACTGAAGGAATCTATGCAAGGAATCCATGCAATGAGCTAAGATCAGACAGCTAGCTCTTTTGCTAGCATGACAGAATAATTACTTAAAGAGATTTTTTTTTCTTGAGAAATCAAAGGGAAGCTATCTTAATACAGGGCTATAAAGTATTCAGTCTAGAAGGAGTTTTAGAGAATATCTAATCTAACCTCTCCATTTTACAGATGAGGTAAGATCCTGATTTTTATTCTACTATCTGGAAACCAAGGCTCTGGATAAAAAAAGGAGACCTAGGGATTTGCAGTATGATAATCTGAAGTTTATTTAAAGAGGGCTCTGTGCTAACTGGGAGCATTCTAGTTCAATTTGTAGACAATAAAGTAGTTAATAAAATGATTATTTACAATTATTAGAATCAGAATCAGAGTAGGAACGGATTTTAGAAGTCATTTAATTTTCTCATACTGAATATGAGGGAACTTAGAAGTACAGAGATGTTAAATCAATTGCTCAGTCAAATATGGTGGAACTGAAATTCAAACTTACTGTGCCTAGAACATAGTGAATTCTGCAATAAATGATTAAATGTTGTTAAACTGATTGAAGTCCAGGCTATCTGCTTCCAGAGGCACCTCTCTATCTACTGTACCACACCGTATCTCTATTTAACCAAAAAGTTGGTGGCAAATAACTGTTATTTCATTTTAATTTTCTTTAGTAATGAAAGATGGGATATTCCAAATAAACCATTGTTTTAAGGGGAGCCACCTTTATGAAATTCTCCATCAATAAAATGAACATAACTAGTGATAAATGCATGTAGCACTGGTTATTGTGAGAGGATCTACAAAACCCACTGGATATCAAAGCAGAGATTAGTATGTAGAAATATCTGTCTCTTTTTATATTATTTGTATTCCTATTTTCAGTAGTTATTTAGAATCTTAGCCTTTCATATTTGTAAAAAAAAATTTGAATCAATTTTAAGCCTGAATAGAATAATTTCTCTTGTCTCCTAAATTTGATAAAACTGTGTGAATTATTAGCCTTGAAGATGACTGGGGGACAGCAGAAACATCAACTATCATTTGTAATCAATATCATTTGTAACATCATTGCAATAAGTTGTACAAGTAATCTGTCACCATGGGGTGATGAAAAGAATATTGAAATGAGAAGCCTGGATTCTAGACTTATATCTACTGTTTATGGCTTTGTCAGATTTTTGAGTCACTTGTGTCATCCTGTGTGACTTGGATCTGGAGTCTTACCTCAAACTCCTGTTTAGTAGCTATATTATCACAATGCCTAGCACAAAGTAAGCATGTAAGAAGGTTCCTTGCCTTGGGTTATCATCTGCTCTTTAAATTTCTTAAATTAAAGCTGTTATGTAACTCCTCCTTGCCTTGCTTTCCTCACCTATAAAATGGGTTTTTCAATGATACCGCTTAGGCAGTGTTAAAATTAGGAAATCTAAAACAGAGGTTCTTAAACTTTTTGCATTCTCAATCCCTTTTCATCTAAGAAATGTTTTTGCAACAAAGAGTCTATAAATATATAAAATAGATTCACAAATCAAATATTTACTGATAATAAATCACAAATGTGTGACTCCACACATGTTATGTAATCCCATATGGAGTAGCAATTCACAGGTTAAGAAGCTTTAGTCTAAATTATGATCAACATTCAAAAAATGGGAAGGGAACTTAAAAGGTAGATTTCAGAGGGTTAGTGAGCACTCACTTTTGATTTCTCATGTATTTTTCTTTAATAGGTTTTACTAGATTACCAAAGTGTTTTTGACATTAAAACAAAAGGTTAAGAATCCTTGTTACCAAGGCCTATATCCCCATTTTACAAATGAAGAATCTCTCCCTCACTAATAAGATTAAAGTAAACTTTTAAAGGGCAGCTAAGTGGCACCAGGCATAGAGCATTGTACTTGGAATTAGGAAGACCCATTTTCATGAGTTCAAATTTGGCTTCAGAATCTCATTAGCTATATGAAGCCACTCAAGACACTTAACCCTGTTTGCCTCAGTTCCTCATCTATAAAAGGAAATAGAAAACCATTCTAGTATCTTTGCCAAGAAAACTCCAAATGTAATCACAAAGAGTGTGATGTAACTGAAACTAGTGAATAACAAAAGCAAGCTTCTTGAGAATTTTCTATGAAACCATTTATGCCCACCATATCACAATATTTATGAATGTAGATAAGTTAAATTTCTCTGTAAGCAGTTTTTTTTTTTGACATCACAAATTTGAGTTTGACTGTTGTCAAAGGACATTTTCTAATAGGGAACTTTTATTTTTATAAAGGTTTATGAGTAGAAATTAGAAAGGAGGAAGAGGTTGCATTATCATATTCAAAAACTTGAAAAAATAAAGAATTGGCTGATTAATAATAAAACTAACCTAAAATTATATATATTTGAATTATATTAATATCATTAAAAGCCTAAGATTGCTATTTTTCTTCAAAATCTGTGCAGACTTAGCATTTCAGTTACCCTTTACCAGGATTCAAATTAAGAAAGGAATTCAAAGAAGGCAAAAGATATATACTTATTTTCTAGTTATATATAGCTATTGTGGGCTATTGGTTGGTTGTATTGACTGTGCTTCTAAATAACTAATAAAATCTCATCTATCAGTGTAGATATGCCAGTTGAAACTGTTTTGTTTGTATTATAATGCCAAAATCTTTGTTCGATTACCTTATTTTCATAGATATAATGATCAGATTTTAGTAGTAGAAAATAATTTTCAGGATATATGCAGCTATAGTATTTTGTTTTTTAAAAGTGTTATCTGAATATTTGTTGAAATTTTCATTTTTATACAATAATATCCTCAGTGCATAGGGAGGCTCAGTTAATAACATTTTTCAGTCACAAAATAAGAATTTCTAGGACCTTCAAAAATTTAATTAATTAACTGAGTTTGTTTAAGATACTTATCTACAAGGGTAACTATTAAGAAAATAATAGAGATGGAATTCATTTGTATAGCATAAAATTAAGGATCACAATGTGTTTAATAATAAAGTTAGACATTTGAGAATTTTGCAGTGTTCTTAAGTGATATGGCATGAAAGTTAATGCTATTTTTTTAAATAATAGCTTTTTATTTTCAAATGTATGCAAAGTTAGTTTTCAAAATTCACCCTTGCAAAACCTTGTGCTCCAAATTTTTCTCCCTCCCTTTCTCCACCCCCTTCCCTAAATAGCAAGTAATCCAATATATGTTAAACATGTATAATTCTTTATAGGTATTTCCACATTCATCATGCTGCACAAGAAAAATCAGATCAAAAAAGAAAAAAAAATGAGAAAAGAAGCAAGCTATGTTGTCATCCCTATTCAGTCCCCACTGCCCTCTTTCTGGGTGCAGATGGCTCTCTCCATCACAAGTCTATTGGAATTGGCCTGAATTACCTCATTATTGAAAATAACTACATCCATCAGACTTGATCATCACATAATCTTGTTGCTGTATACAATGTTCTCTTGGTTTTACGCACTTAGCATTAGTTCATGTAAGTGTCTCTAGAGCTTTCTGAAATCTTCCTGCTCATCATTTCTTATAGAAAAATAATATTCCATCACATTCATCTACCATAACTTATTTAGCCATTCTCCAGCTGTTGGACATATACTCAGTTTCCAGTTTCTTGCTACTACAAAAAGGACTGCCACAAACATTTTTGCACATGTGAGTTCTTTCCTCTCTTTTATGATCTCTTTGGGATACAAACTCAGTAGAGACACTGCTAGATCAAAGAGTGTGCACAGTTTGATAGATCCTTAGGCATGAAATCTAATGTTATTAATGCTATAAGCAATCAGAATAAAAAAAACCTCAATATAGCACTTAAAATTATAATTTTCTTGAGGGCAGGGGCAATCCTTTTGCCTCTTTTTGTATCCTTGGAACTTTGCAAAATACCTGGCAGGTAGCAGAAAATTAAATCGAATTGAGAAATGTGGTTGACTAACCAAAGATCAGGCCAATGGAAAAAAATGCAGCTTTAAACCAGTTTCTAAATTAAAATAAAACACTGACGGAGAAAAGTGAAAACTTTTCTTCCACTCCAGCAATTTATCTTTTTTTTTCTTCCTCCTCCATTATCACCATAAATAGTTCAGATCTATGAAATGTTTGATGCCTTGCTAGGAATTTAATGTTCTATATATTGGATTGTCAAGAAGAAAATAGCTTTTTTGAACTGCTAAATTTAATAATAATGATTTCTAAATAATATAAGGACAGATTTTGGCCACACTCAGAAAGAGAACAGAGTCTTGAAGATTTGTTACTTAAACAGTTAGCCAGAATCCTATGTTTTGCCCTTGATGCTGATCTTGAAATAAGGATAATGGAGAGCAGAAACAAGAAGCCAATGCAAATAAGAAGCTGGAAGAGGTGAGATACATGAGAGGAGCCATTAGAAGGGACTACTGTAAAAATTAAGCCACAAAGACCTGACAAAGGAATAGCAGAATCATGACTATATTACACTTGTAGATAATTCAATAGGAATGGCACAGATCTAGTATTACAATCAAGCATAAAAAAGACAAGCAGAACCTGGGATTTACTGCCCCAGGGTAAGGAAAGAGATATTTAACTTAGTTGGTCCCCACCTAAAACTTCCTCTTTTCTCTTCCCTTCTCCCACTTTCCACCCCCAGAAACCATTCTCCAGGAATTTGATGATCCCTTTTATCTCTTAAAATAAAACCACTTAATCTTTCTTCTGCCTTCTGATGAAAATAGATGGCAATATTCACATTTGATTATTTTTCATCTTTTACTTTCTGTTTAAATTCTTTTTATTTATCTTCCACAAGATGCATTGTCATAAAATTCTGACTTTGTACATTAAATATGCTTCCCAGAGCTATTCATTTAAAAGACATGACAGTTTTTATGTTTTTAATAAGTACCCTGAGAGTGGACTGATATACCTGATAAATAACACAGTCCCAGGACCAAAAGAAACAGGGAAGATGGAGGTCATCTATTTTCCTCTTCCGCTGGAAAGTAGAGATGGAGGGGGAGTCAGTTCCTCTGGAATTCTATCCTTACAAAGGGAGGGTTGAGGAGTTCCACTAGTAATAAGTGTTTGATGGCTTTAACTTCTGTTGCTTGTCAGTAGCAAGAGGGTTATGTACATTTAACCAGGTTCTGCTAATATCTACAATTTCTGTAGTATGTTAAGAATCTGCCAAAATTACATCTAGTCTTTCAGGTTATGAGGGTTCTCTTCAATTTGTCTCTAAAAGTTCCTGAGGGATAAATGTATTTAATCACATATGTAGTATACATATGGGAAAATTTTCTGATGTTGCTTTGTCCAATGGCTAAACTTTAGAACAATGTAATCTCAATAACAGCCCTATGAAAGGATGATTAACTATGAAAGACTTAGCTTTTCTCAGAAAATACAATGATCTAAGATAATTTTAAAGGACTCATGATGAAAAATGCTATCCATCTCCACAGAAAGAACTGATGGAGTCTGAATACAGATCAAATGACACTATTTTTCATCTTGTGTGTGTGTTTGTATTTGTCCGTGTTTTCTGTCACAATATGACTAGTGTGGAAATGGTTTCCATGAGATGTATAAACGTGTATATACACTACAGAGTATATACAGAGATGTGTATATACACTACAGAGATACTACAGAGACTATTTGGACTGTATAATTACCCCACATGAGTATGAGTTCTCATCCCTAATTGCATCTCATAATGTATTTCTTATTATAATTTATGGCTTCTCTCCATAAGTTTTATGTTCCTTATTCCACATGGAATAAGGAACGGAACCTAATCTTCAGATTTCATTTCTTAGGTTTCAATTTCATTTTTTTTTAATGATTTAACTTTCATTTCTCTGCATTTCTCTAATTTAAGTTTCATAACAATGGAAACTTAACCCTCATCTATTTCTCACAATATCATTTTTAAAAATGTGTAACCTGAAGCAGAGTACGTGAGTTAGCTAGATAGGACAGTGGGTAAAGTGCCAGATCTGGACTCAGGAAGATTTATATTCCTAAGCTTAAATCTGACCTCAGACACTTACTAGCAGTTTAACACTGAGCAAAACACATAACCTGTTTGCCTCAATTATCTCATCTGTAAAATGATCTGGAGAAGGAAATAGCAAACCACTCTAGTATCTCTGCCAACCAAACCACAAATGGGGTCACAAAGAGTTGGACACAACTGAAAAATGACTCATCAACAAGAATACATAAAGGGTTGTATGGTAATAATGTGCCTGTCTGTCTACATAATGGCATTTATAACCTACTAAAAATAAAGATAGGCTTCCTTTAGGGTTTTAAAAGCTAAGATTTTGACAAAAGAACTATTTTTAGAATAAATTGGATTTGAAATAGATACATCATCTGTATATTAAAGATCATTTCATGAACAAATTTGGAAATGAGAAGGGCAAAGAATTTATGACCAGAAAAGGGATGAAAAGAATCAGAGAAGATGAAATGGTTTGATTGGTTAGTGAAAGTTTTAGAAACTTTAGTATTTCCTTTCATTTTATAAGGCAACTAGATGGCCTAAGATTTGAGTCAGGAAGTCCTGACTTCAAATCCACCCTGAGGCACTTATTAACTATATACCTCTGGCTAAGTGACTTAACTTCTATTAAACTTACATTTATTTTCTATACAGAAGAATAATAGCATCTACCTCAAAGGGTTGTTATTAGCATCAAATGAGTTAGCATGTTAATTATTTATATTTATATTACTTTTGCCATTATTACTCTGTTCTTGGGTCAAATAATTTTATAATGTAAATTATTGTGAATACGCCTACAAGTTGACCAATTGAGAAAATTTTTAGGGAATTAGTATGTTTAAATAAGAATACATTTTAATGAAGGTCCTTTCCACTCAATTCAACAAATACTATTAGTCTCTGGGTTGTCATCTATAAAATGAAAATCCCAGAAAAAACTTTCCCAGGTTTGAAGTACTCCATTTATCAGCACCTGCTCCAAACTGTACTTTATAAATAAGAATCTAAATTAAAATGCAAAACGACAATATCACGGAATTGTAAAAAAAAAAAAAAGTGATTAGAAAGAAAGCATTTCCTCTCCCATTTCCCCATCTGCTTTTCCCATGTTACCATGTGCATACACGGAAGGAATAAACAGGGAACATATGTCAGCAGGAAGAATATTCAAGGGAATGGATATAGCATGGAATGTGTTGTGACAGAACATATATTGACTGTGCAAGCAGATCATACATTTGGAACATGTTATGTATGAGGGAACATGTATATGTGGAAAAGATAACACATGAGAGAACACATATAACAAGTATGTTTGGTCAGAACACACATTTGATAAAGCAATTCACTCTTCCATTGCTATAGAGTTGCTATTGGTTCACTCATTCATTTCATTCTGGATTTCATTTCTGATTTTCTGATCTTTCTCTACTGTGAGTCAACACAGTATATACTTTATACTGGATCATTATTCTTCCTTTGAGGTCCCTTCCTCAGTTTCTCCTAGAACCTTTATTTTAAGTAAAATAACTTGCCAGCCATATTTACTCCTTCATTCCTCTCTGGGCTTTCCTTCTGACTCTGGACTTCTATCTTGCTTGGATGCCTCATCCTTCCCCATCCCCAATCACTTGAAGCTTCTTTTTACAAGTTGTATCCCCATTTAAAAGGTAAACTCCTACAGATCAGAAACTCTTTTTTTGTTTCTATTTATATTCCAGTGTCTGGAAAGTTGTGTTCAATAAATGTTTGCTGATTCAACTTGCTGTTTTCCTCTTATATCATCATGCCCTTCTGGGCACAGGTCTACTCTACAATAAGTATATGATTCCTTCAACTCCATTTTACTATGTTGTAGAATCTGAGCTTTAGCTCTTCAGCTTTATCTTTGTGCTCTTTTTTTCTTAAGTCTCTAGATGGGATGACAAGAGAGCTTCTTTTTGACAATGGTGGACTGATATCTTTTTATTAATAACCTAAGATAGTAGTCAATGCATATGAGAGGGTGTAGCTGAATGAAAGTGAACCAGAATGCCCAAAGCTGAGAATGATAACAACCCTAATCATCATCATCATCATCAGCAGCAGCAATAGCAGCAGCTTTTATATAGCACTTTAAAATTTGCAAAAAGCTTTATATCTCATTAGATCTTCTTAACAATCTTATGGGGTACTCAGTAAGGAAACTTTATTCTCATTTTACGATTTTTAAGAAACTGAAATTCAGCCAAATTAGATGAATTGTTTTCATGCTAATATTAAGTCCATGGTCTCTATCTTACTTAAGATTAGAAAGATTCTTATAATCCCCATTTAATTACTGATTGGAATAGCAGCATGAAGAAGGTAAAATCATTCCCCTTTGTGATTGTGACCTGATTTCCTGTTTCTTGTTTTTTTTTTTTCCTGTGTACCCATCAGTAGCAAAAGTTCGTTTATTTTTGCCTTGGCTATTTTCTGACCATCAGAAAGGACTAGTCTTTCTGTTGTTGTTTAATCAATTAGTCCTGTCTGACTGTTTGTGACTCCATTTCGGATTTTATTGGCAAAGATACTGAAGTGGTTTTCCATTTCCTTTTCCAGCTAATTTTTTGTTTGTTTGTTTTACACTGAGGGAACTGAGGCAAACAGGATTAAGCCATTTGCCCAGGTCACACAAGTATAATAACTGAGGCCTGATTTGAAATCAGATTCTCCTTATTCTATCTAGTGATCCATCTAGCTGCCCTACTTACTTTTGTCTTCCTTCTTGTGTTTTAGGCATCTGCTAGGAATAGAGCACTGTGGTAATTTCTAAAGATAGACGCAAAGTTTAGTTGAGATGAAACTCCTCTAGGTATGAACTGATCCAATCATTTTGGAGAACGATTTGAAATTGCACACAAAGGGTTTATAAAACTGTGCATACTCTTTGATCCAGCATTGCTATTACTGGGTCTGTATCCCAAAGAGATCATAAAAGACAGAAAAAGAACCACATGGACAAAAATATTGGAAGCAGCAATTTTTGTGATGGCAAGGAATTGGAAGTTGGAAGGATGCCCATTAATTGGAGAATAGCTGAACAAGTTGTGGTATATGAGTGTAATGAAATATTATTGTGCTATAAGAAATGATGAGCAGGCAGATTTCAGAAAAACCTAGAAAGACTTATATGAACTGATGATGAGTAAAGTGAGCAGAACCAGAAGAATATTGTACCCAGTAATAGCAACATTAAGAAATGATCACCACCCAACTCTTTTCAGCAATTCTAATTGCTGAGATATTTCTAATATACTTGTGATGGAAAGTACTATTCACATCCAAAGAAAGAGCTATGGATATTGAATGCAGATCAACACATACTATTTTCACTTTTGGGAGGATTTTTCTTTCTCATGGTTTTTTCCTTTTTGTTTTGTTTTTTTTCTTTCACAACATGACTAATACAGAAATATGTTTAAAACAGTTCTACATGTATAACTTTGCTTGCTGTCTTGGGAAGGGGGATGGGAAGGAAGAGAAGGAGAAAAAAAAAATTGGAACTCAAAATCTTACAAAAAATATGTTGAAAACTAGCCTTACATGTAATTGGAAAAAATAAAATGCTATTACATGAAGAAAAAAAATGAAGTTGAGACTTCACACTCATAGACTTTACCAAAAAGGAGGGAAAGTATACCATAGGAAGCTAATTAGAGCATGCAATTAATACCTAAGTTTTTGAGTGAGTGACTACAGAGAGGTAGAAAAGGAAAGGCTGAGGATATGAAATAGAACTTGTGAAGATGGTGACTTCAAGTAAGGAGGATAGGAATTCTAGATGAGGAAGGTATGATGAGGAAAATCCCTGTATAGTGGCACATTTCATTATGGGGTGAAATTGACTCTGAGTTGTCAAAAGCTAAGCCAGTGAAGTACAAGTTTTGACAGGTTCTATCACACTAGAAAGCCTCTGAGAGCTTCTATCGACTGACTGCAGGCAATTCCAAGCAATAAGAGGGGCTAGTGTCCTCACCAAGGTTATTGTTAACACCTGCTGGCTTTTCCAGTCATAGTTCAATTTCTCTGCCTTCTTTATTGTAACAATACTGAAAAAAGATAATAAAATCTTATTATATTATAGTTCCACATGGTTAGCTCCAGATTTGTGAAGACTATGGAAATAAAACATAAGCTCTGCATGTTTTACTATACTGAGGAGATATGGATAGAGAGAAGTAGACAGATTGCTTTCCAAAAACAAGCCCAGTTAAGTATGTAAAGTTTCATCACTACCAGCACATTTGGCCCCTATGGGTGATGAATTATTTGATATTGCAAGATAGGAAGTAAAGACAATTACAAAAAAAGGCCCACATGCTTCCCTTATACTTCTGCAGTGATGGTAACAGAATAGTGGAAAAGGAAGTTGAAGATGGAAAGAATTGAACTGCTTTTGGACTGTCAATGGACAATTTTAGTGATTAGCATTCAAGATAGGACATATTTGTCCAATGAGTACAAGTGAACATTGTATAAGAGTAACTGAATCATACTCATCTTGTCAGCTGTGGTATTGATAAAAATAAAAGACAAAAGGAAGATGATTTCAAATAATCACACAAGTTTATTTTTAAAGAATGTTATAGAATCTACAGAAATGCATAACCAGAAAACAGAATAGAAAGAATAAGACATAACTGATGGATAGCTCCAGTGTCCTATTGGTATTCTTGAAATGTTAAAAGAATAAAAAACAGATCTCAGAATGATCAAAAGACTAGTATATGGCATGTATTTCTGGGAGCATCTATGCAAAGGTAGCATAGGATAGGCAGACATAGATAGGCTGTGACCTATATCGCTGAAACAAGTAGTTCTTTCAAGAAGACCTTAGATCCATGAGATTATTAGACTATTGCATAGGAAACATATATACATAAAATGTTTCAAAAAGAGTCCATGATGGCAGTAGAAGAAGAGATACATGAAATGACTAGCTTTCCTTCATAGCCTCCGGCATTTCTTCAGAATTTCCAGCTATATTACAGTATCTTGTTCCAGGCTTCCATTTCTTTTGGTTTTTTTTTTAGCTTAGAAATAAAATATAATTTTTTTTACCATACTTTCTATGTAAAACAATTTGTCTGTAGAATTAGTGTTCAAAACAAACCAGCATAGTCAAAAGATTTGGTGAAGGGATTTTTTTGTTCACACATATGGTGCAGTCCAGTAATTTGCTGGTAGATGCAAGGCAGGTCCAGCTGCCTGTGGAGAAATGTCATACCTGCACAGGAACTCTTCTAGGTGGTCATTTTTTCTGAGACTTACAAAAAAAGAGCAATCCTAGATTGTATGTTAAAATTGAAGAGATTGTATTCTTTCTGAGAATTCTAAGTTTTTAAAACTAGAAAAAAATGCCTTTCAGTTCAAAATGCACAAGCCAATGAAACATTGATGAATTTGTCTTATCATAGCAGTACGGTCAACAATGAGAGACTCAGACAAGGGAGGTGAAGATACCCTATTTTTATTGTGGAACTGAAAGATACCAGGTTTATTTGGGAAGAAATTATAATTAGATTTTAAGATGCTTATTGGTCAAGAACTATGTTTTATGCTTTTCATTCCAAAATAACAAATATAGGGCGGAGCCAAGATGGTGGAGAAGAGACACGCGACTTTCTAAGCTCTTCTCTTACCCTCTTTATCAATATTATATCGAGCCTCAAAAATAGTCTTGACTGCTACAATTTGTAAAGATAAGAAGTAGAACAACTCACCAGCCGAAGAAAATCTGCAGTCTCGCCAAAAGGTTGGTTCCGGGGCCAGGGGAGACCGGGCAGACAGGGAGAGAAATTGGGTTCCGAGGAGAGTCCAAACGAGGGTGGGCACAGACTCCAAAGGCACAGCCACAACCTGCAGTACAGGCTTTTCCTTGGGTGACCTGCAGGCAGGAGGACCAGCCGGTTGTCCAACTGCGTGGGGAGCCGGCGGGGCCAAGAGTTTTTTCCAGGGGCCCGAGCACGGGCAGAGACACTGGGGCAGAGTTCGGGGCGGCTTTGCAGTCTGATCTGGTGGTCTCGTGGCTGTGGTCTGCGGTCTGCAGTCAGCTGCAATACCACAGTCCCAAAGAGGTCCGGCCTGGGGGTGACATTCACCCCTTAGTCTTCTAGCCCAGGGCACCGCAACCCACCAGCCCTACTAAGCAGTTTTATGCCCCAGTGCTGAATCCACTTCCTGTTGGGGGAAGGAAAACTCACCAGAGCACCCCATACCTGAGTGGAATCGGTTTTCTTTCCTGCCTGCAGAGGAAGCATAACCCCCTTGCCTAGAGACCCTAAAGGCTTTAAAATGAATAAAAGATGAAAAGAATGATCGACAGCTTCTATGCAGAAAAAAGAGCAGGTCAGCAAACCTGAAGAGACCCCAAACAGCAAAATGCATCAGACTGTCCTCCTTACATAATGCTCCAGAAGAGACCATTAAAAGTCCAAAAAGAGAAGAAGAAAATGGGGAAAGGAAAGAGAAGCCTTTAAAGAGAGCAACAACTTCCTGAAATAAAGAATTGGAAAAAGTAAAAAAAATTCAGGAAAGTAAGAATTTGAATTGAAAAAATAAAGAATTCACTAGAAAGTAGGATTTGAATTAAAAGACAAAGAACACGAAGAAAGTAGGATCTGTGAATTGAAAAAAAAAAAAATTACTAAAAAAAAAATTAGTGAAATGGAAAAAATTCCACAGACCAAAACAAAATTCAAAAAACTCAATTGGACATATACAGAAAGAAGTAAAAAAGCTAATGAAGAAAAATAATTTTTAAAAATTAGAACTGAACAAATAGAAACAATGATTCATTGAGACAGCAAAATCAGCAACAAAACAAAAATGACAAACTGAAAACCATGAATTATCTACTTGAAAAATGACAGACTTGGAAAATAGATCTAGGAGAGAAATCTGAGGATTATTGGACTTTCTGAAAACATGATGAAAAAAAGAGCCTAGATACTATTTCAAGAAATCATCAAAGAGAACTGCCCAGATGTAAAATAGAAGGTAAAAATAATTGAAAGAATTCATCGAACACCTTCTGAAAGAAACCCAAAATAAAAAACCCAAGGAATATTGGGCAAAATTTCCCAGAACACGATTAAGGAAAAATTTTAAACAGCCAAAACCCATTTAAATACGAGGTGCCACATTAAGGATCACCCAAGATCTGGCTGTCACATTGGAAAGAAGGCCTGGAATATGATATTCCGAAAGGCACAAGAACTTGAGATGGCCAAGAATAAACTACCCAGCTAAGTTGGAGCATTTTCCCAGGGAAGAAGATGGATATTTTGAAACAAATGAATTCCATTTGTTTCGAAGAAAAAAAACCAGAACTAAACAAAAAGTTAGATCTCCGCATAGAACCAAGGATGCAGAAAAGAAAAATAACCTTGAGAATTTATTTTTGTTGTGAATATACAAAAGAATACATGTATAATCTGATTGTATGGATATAACATAAAAAAAGGGGAAGTAGATAAGAAAAAGGATGACAGAATAAGGTGGGAAGGAGGGATAAAAGAGGGAAACCACATCCCACAAAGAGGCAAGGAAACTTATCATATCTGAGGGAATTTAGAGAGGGGAGGAACATTGTGTGAATCTTACCTCATCAGAGTTGGCTCAAAGAAAAAATAATTGACATTTGTTTTAGAGAAAATTTTCCGCCCTCATTAAAAACGGGGAGAGGAAAAGGGAAAAGAAAAGAGTAATAAGGGAAGGGGGGAAAGACCAAAGGGGGGGAGAGGGATTATAAAGAGGATAAGATTGATACAAGAGGGGTACATAAGTTTAAAAAGGGGGAGGGTTGGGGGAGGCAAGAAAAGTAAAGGCCCAACTTTTTAGGATGGAGGAAATACAGATTTAGTAATTTAACCAAATGTGAATGGGATGAACTCCCCAAAAGAGGAGGCAGATAGCAGACTGATCAAAAGTCAAACCCCCAAATGTTGTTTCAAGAAACAATTTAAAGCAGGGGATGCATATAGAGAAAGGTAAAAGGCGAAAAATCATTTTGCCTAGGTGAAAGCAAAGGGGTAGCCATCCTATTCAGATCAAGCAAAAGTAAAACTTGATCTAATTAAAAGAGATAAGGAAGGAAACTACATCCGAAAGGGTGCATAAACAACGAAGCAATATCAATATTAAAAATATGCACCAAGTGGTATGGCACTCAACTTCCTAAAGGAGAAGTTGAGAGTTGCAAGAAGAAATAGACAACAAACTGTAATAGTAGGAGATCCAACCTTGCACCCGGGAATTAGACAAAACAAACCACAAAACAAATAACAGAGAAATTAAAGAAGTAAATAGAATATTAGAAAAAATTAGGTTGGGATCTGGAGAAAAATTGAATGGAGATAGAAGGAATATACTTTCCTCAGCAGTTCATGGAACCCATTCAAAAATTACCCAATTAGACAAAAGACCTCAAAATTAAAATGAAGAAAGCAGAAATAGTAAATGCCTCTTTTCAGATCATGATGCAATAAAAACACATTCAACAAAAAAGTTAGGGGAAATAGACCAAAAGTAATTAAACTAAACAATCCATCTTAAAGAATGATTGGGTGAAGCAGCAAATTATAGATACAATTAATAACATAAGATAATGACAATGATAATCATACCAAAATTTTGGGATGCAGCCAAAGGGAATAAGAGGGAATTTTATATCCTTAGAGGCTTACTTGAAAAACAAAGAAAGAAAAGATTAATGAATTGGCTTAACAAAAAAAAAAAAAAAGACCAAATTAAAACCCCCAATCAAATACTAAATTGGAAATTTAAATTAAAAGGAGAAATTAAAAATATTGAAAGAAAAAAATTATTGAACTAATTAATAAAACTAAGAGTTGGTTCTATGAAAAGCCAATAAAATAGATAAGCCTCTGGTAAATCTGATTAGAAAAAGGAGGAGGAAAAAAAAGTAGTCTTAAAATGAAAAAGGGAGAACTTTCCACCAATGAAGAGGAAATTAGAGAAATAATAAGGAGTTATTTGCCCAACTTTATGCCAATAAATTTGATAACCTAGGAAATGGATGACTACCCCAAAAAATATGACTTCCCAGACTAAAGAGGAGGAAGAAATTGTTTAATAGTCCCATTTAGAAAAAAGAAATAGAACAGGCAATTAAACAACTCCCTAAGAAAAAATCCAACCAGATGGATTTAATTGAATTTTTACCAAAATTTAAAGAACAATTGGCCCCAATGCAAATAAATTATTTGATAAAATAGGGAATGAAGGAGTCCACCAAATTCCTTCTATGAACAGAATTATGATACCTAAAACCAGGTAGGCTGAAAACAGAGAAAGAAAATTATAGACCAATCTCCCTAATGAATATTATTAAAATCTTAAATAAGATATTAGCAAAAAGACTACAGAAAATCATCTCCAAGATAATACACTATGATCAAGTAGGATTTATACCAGGAATGGGGTTTGGTCTATTAGAAAACATCAATATAATTATGTTAATAACCAAATTAACAAAAACCATATGATCATCTCAATAATAAAAAATTTGATAAAATCCAACATCCATTCCTATTAAAACACTTGAGAGTATAGGAAAAATGGACTTTTCCTTAAAATAATAGCAGCATTTATTTAAAACCATCAGTAACATCATATGAATGGAGAAAACGCAACCATTCCAAAAGATCTGGAGGAAACAAGGTTGCCCATATCACCGTTACTATTTAATATTGTTTTAGAAACACTAGCTACAGAATAAGAGCTGAGAAAAGATTAAAGGAATAAGAATAGGCAAATGAGGAAGCCAAATTATCACTTTTGCCGATGACATGATGGTATACTTAGAGAACCCCAGAGATTCTGCTAAAAAAGTTATTAGAAATAATCCAAACTTTAGCAAAGTTGCTGGTTATAAAAAACCCACATGTCATCAGCATTTTATATATCACTAAAAAATCCAACAATAGAGCAAAGAGAAACCATTTAAAGTAACATGATAATATAAAATTTAGAATCATCTGCCAAGGGAAAATCAGAAACTTTATGAGCAAAATTAGAGACCACTTTTCACACAAATTAAGCTGATCTAACCAATTGAAAATATTAAATGCTCTTGGATAGGCGAGCAAATATAATAAAGATGACAATATTACCTAAACAATCTATTTATTTGTGCTATACCAATGACTCAAAAAAACTATTTTAATGACCTAGAAAAAATAACAAAAAGTTCATATGGAAAACAAAAGGTCAAGAATTTAAGGAATTAATGAAAAAAAAATCAAATGATGGTTTACTACCAGATCAAAATTATATTATAGAGCAGCAGTTACCAAAACGTTTGGTATTGGCTAAGGAAAGATTAGTTGATCAGTGGAATAGATTAGGTTCAGGATAAAACAGTCAACAAATATATCAACCTGTCTTTGAAAACCAAAGATCCCAGCTTTTGGGATAAGAACATGTTTGATAAAAATTGCTGGAAAATTGGAAACAATATGGCAGAAACTAGGCATTGATCCATACTTAAGCGACACCAAGATAAGGTCAAAATGGGTTCATGACCTAGGAAAAGAATGAAAATTAATAAATTAGAGGAACATAGGATAGTTTACCCCTCAGACCTTGTGGAAGGGAAGGTCTTTTGACCAAAGAGAACTAGAGATCATTACTGATCAAAAATAGAAAATTTTGATTATAAAACTGAAAAGTTTTTTACAAACAAAACAAGCAGACAAGATTAGAAGGGAAGCAAAACTGGGAAAATTTTTACAGTCAAAGGTTCTGAAAAGGCCCCTTTCCAAAATATATAGAGAATTAACCTTAATTTATAAAAAACGCCATTCTCCAATTGAAAATGGTCAGGATATGAAAGACAATTTTCAGATGAAGAAATTGAAACTATTTCTAGTCATATGAAAAGATGCTCCAAGTCATTATTAATCAGAGAAATGCAAATTAAGACAACCTAAGATATTCACTACACACCGTCAGATTGGCTGATGAAGGAAAAATAAAGAGATTTTTGGGGGATGCCGGAAAACTGGGACATTGATGCATCGTTGGTGGATTTGAACGAACCAACCATTTTGGAGAGTAGTTTGAACATGCTCAAAAGTTATCAAACTGTGCATACCCTTGATCCAGCAGTGTTACTACTGGGATTATATCCCAAAGAGATTATAAAGAAGGAAAAGGACCTATTGCACGAATGTTTGTGGGCCCTTTTGTAGTGGCCAAAACTGAAACTGAATGGGCCATGTTGGGAGAATGGTTGAATAAATTGTGGTATATGAAAATTATGGAATATTACTGTTCTGTAAGAAATGACCAAAGGATAGTTTCAGAAAGGCCTGGAGACTTACATGAACTGATGCTGAGGAAATACAGGACCAGGAGATATTATATACTTCAACAAAATACGATGATGACCAGTTCTGATGGATCAGGGCCTCCCAGCAACAAGATCAACCAAACATTTCAATGGAGCAGAAGAACTGAACATATACCCAGAAAAGAACTTGGGGATGACTAAAACCATTACATTGAATTCCCAATCCCATATTTTAAACACCTGCATTTTTGATTTTTCCCCAAATTGTACAATAATTCAGAGTCTGATTCTTTTTGTACAGCAAAATAATGTTTTTATTATACTATTTGTATCTGTTATATTTAAATATTTAACATCTATGGTCATCCTGCCATTTAGGGAGGGGTGGGGGAAGAGGTGAAAAATTGGAAAAGAGGTTTGGCAATTTTAATGCTGTAAAGTTACCCATGTTATATCCTGTAAATAAAAAAGGCTATTAAATTAAAAAAAAAAAAAACAACAAGAAAATACTTAGATGACCAGTTCTGATGGATGGCCATCCTCAGAACGAATAACCAAATCATTTCTAATGGAGCAAATGAACTGAACTAGCGCCCAGAAAAAGAACCTGGGAGATGACTAAAACCATTACATTGAATTCCCAATCCCTTATTTATACACCTGTTTTTGATTTCCCTTCACAAGCTAATTGTACAATATTTCAAGTCTGATTTTTTTCTCAGCAAAATAACATTTTGGTCAGGATACTTATTTTTCAATTTATATTTTAATATATTTAACATCTAATGGTCATCCTGCCATCTAGGGAGGGGGGGGGGAAAGGGAAAATTGGAACAAGAGGTTTGGCAATTGTTAATGCTGTAAAGTTACCCATGTATATATCCTGTAAATAAAAGGCTATTAAATTAAAAAAAATAACAAATATAGTGCTGAGTAAATCATAGAAAAGATTGAGCATATTTTAATCATTTTTAAGAATGTAACTAATTGTGGATTTCATTTTTCAATAATTTAAATTTTAATCCAATAAATTTAGCTGTATATTCAATATGATTAAGTCTTAATGAAATAGTCTGAAATTAAATATTTACACAATTAATGCATTGTGTCTGAGAAAATGATGGTGTTGCTCAGAAACCAAAGTTGTCTTAAAAATCTTCAACCTGCCTTGTATAAATATAGAGTGCTACTGCAACAAATGAGGACTTTTAATGACTTGTTTGTTGGATGAACCAAAACTTCTAGTATTAGTTAATTTATTTATTTTTATTCCTGAGAAATCTATGAAATATTACTAAATATTTACTGAGTGTCTTCTATGCCAGAGTATTCTAATAATTTCTCAAGAGTATGATAGGGAAAAAAGAAATTGCACAATGACATATAAGATATTATTTGTCCTCTTAATCTAGTTGAAAGATGAGGTACATATACTAATTGGATAGACAACAAATGCTATCAAAGTTCAGCAGAGGTAGAGATCATTGGTTTTGTATGGTCAGAAGAATTTTTTTTATGATAGTTTTTTATTTACAAGATATATATATATATATATATATATATATATATATATATATATATACACACACACACACACACACACACACACACACGGGTAATTTTTCAGCACTGACAATTGCAAAACCTTTTGTTCCAATTTTTCACCTCCTTCCCCAATCCCCTCCCCCAGATGGCTATTTGGCCATACATGTTATATATGTTAAAATATAAATTATCTTCTGGCCAAGATGGCAGAGAGGATGCATTCAGCTGTGTAAGCTCCGAGTTTTCTCTCAGAACTCATTTCATGATAAGCCTCTGAATTAATGCTTGACTAAAAAAAATCCACAAAGAGTTACCAAGAGAAGACATCCTTGAAATTTGCCAGGAAAGGTCTGTTTTTGCTCGAGGGCAGGGACAGTTTTAGTTGGGGCACAGGCTGAGGGCAGGCAGCAGCAGCAGGAGCTCGGCAGACAGCTCACAGCGAGCAGACCAGAGGGGGGTGGGGTGTGATCTCAGCTGTCTCTGCCAGGAGAGCTTTGCTGCAGGGTTGGATACTTTGCCCTGGCAGCAAGTCAGTAACCCAGCAGAGAAGCTAAAAACACTAGGGGTGAAGAATACAACCCCAAACACGCTGGAGTTTCTCCAAGACCGGGCCACCTCTTCCCCACAGTGTCCCAACATGCTCTCAGAGTCTCAGAGCACAGGCGCAGCACAGTCCTGCTAGTGCCTCACTCCTGCCCCCTGAAGTCTGTAGAGGAAACTCAGTAACACCACCCAGCCCCTCCCCTCAAAAGCAGATTCCGTTTGGGTTTTTTTTTTCTTTTTTTCTTTGCTAGTTTGTCTCTGATTCTTCTCTGACAAAATGAGCAAAAAATTGAAAAGGACCTTAACCATTGATGGCTTCTATATGGATAGAGAGGAGACTCTGAACCCTGAGAAGACTGAAAACAGACTGTCGCCAGGTGAATCCCCAAAGGAGGAGATCATCTGTTCCTCAGCACAGATGAATCTCATAGAAGAAATTAAAAAGGCTCTCACAAGAGAGCTAGAAGAAAAATGGGAAAAGGAGAGGGAGGCTTGGCAAACGAGTCTGGAGAAGTCATCCCACTCATTTAAAGACAGAGTGGATAAAGAAATCAAATCCTTGAAAAATAGGATTAGTGAAATGGAAACAGAAAATAGCTCTCTAAAAAATAAAATTGGCAAAATGGAAAAAAATTCCATAGAACAAAACAACTCAATTGTACAATTAGAAAAAAGATATTTTAAAAAAAGTGAGTGAAGAAAATACTTCATTGAAAATCAGAATCGATCAAATGGAATTGAATGATTCGAGGAGACAAGAATCAGTCAAGCAACCAAAAAAATTAAACAATGGAAAAAAAATTTGAAACACCTTCTTGGGAAAATAACACACCTGGAAAATAGGTCTAAGAGAGACAATCTGAGAATTATTGGACTTCCAGAAAAATATGATGAAAAAAAGAGCCTGGACACTATTTTCCAGGAAATTATCAAAGAGAACTGCTCAGAAGTCAGAGAAACAGAGGGTAAAATATACATTGAAAGAATTCATCGATCACCTGCTGAAAGGGATCCTAAAATCAAAACACCAAGTAATATAGTGGCCAAATGCCAGAACCCTCAAATGAAGGAAAAAAATACTGCAAGTGGCTAGAAAAATCCAATTCAAATATAGAAGAGCCACAATAAGGGTTACCCAGGATCTAGCAGCATCCACATTAAAAGATCGAAAGGCCTGGAATATGATATTCTGAAAGGCTAAGGAACTCCACATGCAACCAAAAATAACTTATCCAGCCAGAATGAACATCTTTTTCCAGGGAAGAAGATGGACATTCAACAAAATAAGGAATTTCCATTTATGAAAACTAGAACAAAAAAGTTTGATCTACAAAAAGAACTCAAGAGAAACCAAAAGGTAAAAAGAAATCTTGGGAACCAATTTTGCATAAAGATGTATAAAGAATACATTAATTTTTGAAACAGAGGTGGAAAGACATTTTGCCAGGAAAAGGGTAAAGTGGGGGTACTAATCTACGAAGAGGCAAAGGAAACCTATTATATCTGAGAGAAAGAATGAGGGGATGAATAAGGGGATCTTTTCCATCAGATTTTTGGTTTTAAGAGAAAAATTTTAGACATTCAATTTAGGTAAAAGTTCTCCACCCATTGAAAGGAGAAGGAAAAGGAAAAGGAAGGAATAAGCAACAGAAGGGAAATGGAAACGGGGAGGAAAGGAGAGATGAAGGAACTTAAGGGGGGAGGATTTAAAAAGACAAGGCTGTGAGAAGCAAGGGGCCGAAGTTGAATATAAAAAGGGGGAAAGGGGAAAGAAGGGAAAAAAGCATAAACAGGGGTTAACAAGATGGCAAGTAATACAGAATTGGTAATTTTAACCATAAATGTGAATGGGCTAAACTCCCTCATAAAGAGGAAGCAGTTAGCAGAATGGATTAAAAGCCAGAATCCTACAATATGTTGTTTACAGGAAACACACCTGAAGCAGGGAGATACATGCAGAGTAAAGATAAAAGGTTGGAGCAAAATCTACTATGCTTCAGGTGAAGTCAAAAAAGCAGGGGGAGCCATCCTGATCTCAGATCAAGCAAAAGCAAAAATTGATCTAATTAAAAGAGACAAGGAAGAGCACTATATCTTGCTAAAGGGTAGTATAAATAATGAAGCAATATCAATATTAAACATATATGCACCAAGTAGTGTAGCATCTAAATTCTTAAAAGAGAAATTAAGAGATCTGCAAGAAGAAACAGACAGCAAAACTATAATAGTGGGAGATCTCAACCTTGTACTCTCAGAATTAGATAAATCAAACCACAAAATAAATAAGAAAGAAGTCAAAGAGGTAAATAGAATATTGGAAAAGTTAGATATGATAGATCTCTGGAGAAAATGAAATGGAGACAGAAATAAGTACACTTTCTTTTCAGCAGTTCATGGAACCTATACAAAAATAAACCATATATTAGGACATAAAAATCTCAAACTCAAATGCAGGAAGGCAGAAATAATAAATGCATCCTTTTCAGACCATAGTGCAATAAAAATTACATTCAACAAAAAGCCAGGGGAAAGTACACCAAAAAATAATTGGAAACTAAATAATCTCATACTAAAGAATGATTGGGTGAAAGAGGAAATCATAGACATAATTAATAACTTGATTCAAGAAAACAACAATAATGAGACATCATACCAAAATGTGTGGGATGCAGCCAAAGCAGTAATAAGGGGAAATTTCATATCTCTAGAGGCCTACTTGCATAAAATAGAGAAAGAGAAGGTCAATGAATTGGGCATGCAACTAAAAATGCTAAAAAAGGCACAAATTAAAAACCCCCAGTCAAACACTAAACTTGAAATTCTAAAAATAAAAGGAGAGATCAATAAAGTTGAAAGTAAAAAAAAAAAAAAAAAACTATTGAATTAATTAATAAAACTACGAGTTGTTCTATGAAAAAACCAACAAAATAGACAAATCCTTAGTAAATCTGATTAAAAAAAAGGAATGAGGGCAATCAAATTGTTAGTCTTAAAAATGAAAAGGGAGAACTCGCCACTAACGAAGAGGAAATTAGAGCAATAATTAGGAATTACTTTGCCCAATTTTATGGCAATAAATTCGACAACTTAAATGAAATGGAAGAATACCTTCAAAAATCTAGCTTGCCCAGATTAACAGAGGAAGAAGTAAATAGGCTAAG
Source organism: Sarcophilus harrisii (assembly GCF_902635505.1). Lineage (NCBI taxonomy): Eukaryota > Metazoa > Chordata > Mammalia > Dasyuromorphia > Dasyuridae > Sarcophilus > Sarcophilus harrisii. The sequence continues at coordinate 482,315,814 of NC_045428.1, read as the reverse complement.
CAGTCCCATCTTAGAAAAAGAAATAGAACAAGCTATTAACCAACTCCCTAAGAAAAAATCCCCAGGACCAGATGGATTTACATGTGAATTCTGCCAAACATTTAAAGAACAATTAATTCCAATACTATATAAACTATTTGAAAAAATAGGGATTGAAGGAGTCCTATTAAACTCCTTTTATGACACAGACATGGTACTGATACCTAAACCAGGTAGGCTGAAAACAGAGAAAGAAAATTATGGACCAATCTTTGTAATGAATATTGGTGCTAAAATCTTAAATAAAATATTACCAAAAAGATTACAGAAAATCATCCCCAGGATAATACACTATGACAAAGTAGGATTTATACCAGGAATGCAGGGCTGGTTCAATGTTAGGAAAACTATTAGTACAATAGACTGTATCAAAACCAAACTAACAAAAAACATATGATGATCTCAATAGATGCAGAAAAAGCATTTGATAAAATCCAACATCCATTCCTAATAAAAACACCTGAGAATATAGGAATAAATGGACTTAGGCATCATATGTAATGAGGAAAAACTGGAACTTTTCCCAGTAAGATCTGGAGAGAAGTAAGTTTGCCCACCATCCATCATCATTATTATTCAATATTGTATTAGAAACACTAGCCTTCTCATTTCCAAAATATATAATTAACTCTAATTTATAAAAAATCATGCCATTCTCCAATTGAAAAGTGGTCAAAGGATATGAACAGACAATTCTCAGATGAAGAAATTGAAACTATTTATAGTCATATGAAAAGATGCTCCAAGTCATTATTAATCAGAGAAATGCAAATTAAGACAACTCTAAGATACCACTACACACCTGTCAGATTGGCTAAGATGACAAGAAAAAATAATGATGATTGTTGGTGGGAAAACTGGGACATTGATGCATTGTTGGTGGAGTTGTGAACGAATCCAACCATTTTGGAGAGTAGTTTGAAACTATGCTCAAAAAGTTATCAAACTGTGCATACCCTTTGATCCAGCAGTGTTACTACTGGGATTATACCCCAAAGAGATTATAAAGAAGGGAAAGGGACCTGTATGTCCACGAATGTTTGTGGCAGCCCTTTTTGTAGTGGCTAGAAACTGGAAACTGAATGGATGGCCATCAGTGGGAGAATGGCTGAATAAATTGTGGTATATGAATATTATGGAATATTACTGTTCTGTAAGAAATGACCAACAGGATAATTTCAGAAAGGCCTGGAGAGACTTACACGAACTGATGCTGAGTGAAATGAGCAGGACCAGGAGATCATTATATACTTCAACAATAATACTATATGATGACCAGTTCTGATGGACCAGGCCATCCTCAGCAACAAGATCAACCAAATCATTTCTAATGGAGCAGTAATGAACTGAACTAGCTATGCCCAGAAAAAGAACTCTGGGAGATGACTAAAAACCATTACATTGAATTCCCAATCCCTATATTTATGCACACCTGCATTTTTGATTTCCTTCACAAGCTAATTGTACAATATTTCAGAGTCTGATTCTTTTTGTACAGCAAAATAACGTTTTGGTCATGTATACTTATTGTGTATCTAATTTATAGTTTAATATATTTAACATCTACTGGTCATCCTGCCATCTAGGGGAGGTGGTGGGGGGGTAAGAGGTGAAAAATTGGGACAAGAGGTTTGGCAATTGTTAATGCTGTAAAGTTATCCATGTATATATCCTGTAAATAAAAGGCTATTAAATAAAAAAAAAAAGAAATAAAGAAATGACCAACAGCATGATTTCAGAAAAGCCTGGAGAGACTTACACGAACTGATGCTGAGTGAAATGAGCAGGACCAAGAGATCATTATATACTTCAACAACAATACTATATGATGACCAGTTCTGATGGACCTGGCCATCCTCAGCAACAAGAAACCAAATCATTTCTAATGGAGCAGTAATGAACTGAACTAGCTATGCCCAGAAAAAGAACTCTGGGAGATGACTAAAAACCATTACATTGAATTCCCAATCCCTATATTTATGCACACCTGCATTTTTGATTTCCTTCACAAGCTAATTGTACAATATTTCAGAGTCTGATTCTTTTTGTACAGCAAAATAACGTTTTGGTCATGTATACTTATTGTGTATCTAATTTATATTTTAATGTATTTAACATCTACTGGTCATCCTGCCATCTAGGGGAGGGGGTGGGGGGGTAAAAGGTGAAAAATTGGAACAAGAGGTTTGGCAATTGTTAACGCTGTAAAGTTATCCGTGCATATAACCTGTAAATAAAAGGCTATTAAATAAAAAAAAAAAAAAAAAAAAAAAAAAAAACACTAGCGTTGGCAATTAGAATCGAGTAAGCAATGAGGAAACCAAACTATCACTCTTTGCAGATGATATGATGGTATACTTAGAGATCCCCAGAGATTCTACTGAAAGCTATTAGAAATAATTCATAACTTTAGCAGAGTTGCAGGATATAAAATAAATCCCCATAAATCTTCAGCATTTTTATTCATCACCAACAAAATCAACAGCAAGAGATACAAAGATAAATTCCATTCAAAATAACTGTTGACAGCATAAAATATTTTGGAATCCATCTACCAAAGGAAAGTCAGGAATTATATGATCAAACTTACAAAAAAACTTTCCACACAAATAAAGTCAGACTTAAATAATTGGAAAAATATTAAGTGCTCTTGGCTAGGCCAAGTGAATATAATAAAGATGACAATACTCCCTAAAGTAATCTATTTATTTAGTACTATATCAATCAGACTTTCAAGAAAATATTTTAATGGTCTAGAAAAAATAACAACAAAATTCATATGGAATAATAAAAGATCGAGAATCTCAAGGGAATTGATGAAAAAAAAAAATCAAATGAAGGTGACCTAGCTGTACCTGACCTAAAACTATATCATAAAGTAGCAGTCACCAAAACCATTTGGTATTGGCTAAGAAATAGATTCGTTGATCAGTGGAACAGGTTAGATTCACAATAGAGAATAGTCAACTGTAGCAATCTAATGTTTGACAAACCCGAAGATCCTAACTTTTGGGATAAGAATTCATTATTTGACAAAAACTGCTGGGATAACTGGAAATTAGTATGGCAGAAATTAGGCATCAACCCACACTTAACACTGTATACCAAGATAAGATCAAAATGAGTCCATGATTTAGACATAAAGAATAAGATTATAAATAAATTAGAGGAACATACACTAGTTTATCTCTCAGACCTGTGGAGTAGGAAGAAATTTGTGACCAAAGATGAACTACAGACCATTATTGCTCACAAAATAGAAAATTTTGATTACATCAAATTAAAAAGCTTTTGTTCAAACAAAACTGATGCAAACAAGATTAGAAGGGAAGCAACAAAGTGGGAAAACATCTTCACAATTAAAGGTTCTGATAAAGGCCTCATTTCTGAACTATATATAGAGAATTGACTCTAATTTATAAGAAATCAAGCCATTCTCCAGTTGAGAAATGGTCAAAGGATATGAACAGACAATTTTCAGATGATGAAATTGAAACTATTACCACTCATATGAAAGTGTTCCAAATCACTATTAATCAAGAGAAATGCAAATTAAGACAACTCTGAGATACCATTACACACCTGTCAGATTGTCTAAGATGACAGGAAAAAATAATGATGAATATTGGAGGGGATGCTGGAAAACTGGGACCCTGATGCATTGTTGGTGGAGTTGTGAAGGAATCCAACCATTCTGGAGAGCAATCTGGAATTATGCCCAAAAAGTTATCAAACTGTGCATACCCTTTGGTCCAGCAGTGCTGCTACTAGGCTTATACCCCAAAGAGATACTAAAGAAGGGAAAGGGACCTGTATGTGACAAAATGTTTGTGGCAGCCCGTTTGTAGTGGCTAGAAACTAGAAAATGAATGGATGCCCATCAATTGGAGAATGGTTGGGCAAATTGAGGTATATGAGTGTTATGGAATATTATTGTTCTGTAAGAAATGACCAGAAGAATGAATACAGAGAGGCTTGGAGAGACTTACATGAACTGATGCTAAGTGAAATGAGCAGAACCAGGAGATCATTATATACTTCAGCAACGATACTGTATGAAGATGTATTCTGATGGAAGTGGATTTCTTTGACAAAGAGACCTAACTCAGTTCCAATTGATCAATGATGGACAAAAGCAGCTACACCCAAAGAAAGAACACTGGGAAATGAATGTTTGCATTTTTGTTTTTCTTCCTGGGTTATTTTTACCTTCTGAATCCAATTCTCCCTGTGTAACAAGAGAACTGTTTGGTTCTGCACATATTTATTGTATCTAGGATATACTGTGACATATTTAACATATACAGGACTGCTTGCCATCTTAGGGGAGGGGGTGGAGGGAGAGAGGGGAAAAATCAGAACAGAAGTGAGTGCAAGGGATAATGTTGTAAAAAATTACCCTGGCATGGGTTCTGTCAATAAAAAATTATTATAATTATATATATACATACATATAGGTATGTGGCTTCAGTAATGCTGCCGTTCTACAAACAGCAAAAAAAAGTATAAATTAAATACAATAAGTATATATTTCCAAACAGTTATTTTGCTGTACAAAAAGAATCGGCCTTTGAAATAGTGTACAATTAGTCTGTGAAGGAAATCAAAAATGCAGGAAGACAAAAGTAGAGGGATTGGGAATTCTATGTAGTGGTTCATAGTCATCTCCCAGAGTTCTTTTGCTGGGTGTAGCTGGTTCAATTCATTACTGCTCTCTTGGAACTGATTTGGTTCATCCCATTGCTGAAGATGGCCAGGTCCATCAGAATTGATCATCATATAGTATTGTTGTTGAAGTATATAATGATCTCCTGGTCCTGTTCATTTCACTCAGCATCAGTTCATGTAAGTCTCTCCAGGCCTTTTTGAAATCATCCTGCTGGTCATTTCTTGCAGAACAATAATATTCCATAATATTAATATACCACAATTAATTCAGCCATTCTCCAATTAATGGGCATGCATTCAGTTTCCAGTTTCTGGCCACTACAAAGAGGGCTGCCACAAATATTCTTGCACATACAGGTCCTTTTCCCTCCTTTAAAATTGGTCAGAAGAATTTTTAAGGAGGCTCTGAGTTCTAAGCTGAAGTTGGAATAAAACATAGGGATCAAGAAAAATAAAAAAATGAAGGAAGAGGACAGGAAATGAGTAAAAGGTCAGAAACAGGAAAACTCATGAGATATTGGTGAGGGAGACAAACAACAAACTATCATGGGGTCACCATATTATAATGTGAAATTTAAAAGGGATTTCCCAGTTCATTTAGTTCAATGCATTCCTGAACAAGAATCCTGTCAAAAAAAAAAAATCCTTGAAAAGAATTCATCCTGCTTCTGCATCAGGGATGAAGAAACCCCTAATTCTTCAGGTGGCCCACTTTACTTTGAGATAGCTATCATTGTTAGAAAGTTCTTTTTTCTTGCATTGTTCCTAAATCTGTCTCTCTGAAACTTCTGGCTAATGTTCCCACTTCTCCCTTTCTAAACCAAGTCTATTCCCCCATCATTTGGCAAAAATACTTGAAATATTTAAAGTTGGCTACTACTTGCTCCCCACATCCTCTTCAAACTTCTCATCATTTCCTTCAAGTAGCCTTTCAACAGACAAGGTCCTCCTCTAGATTTGTCAAAGCATTTTCTAAAATGTGGTGTTCAAATCTAAACATATTATTCTAGATTTGGTCTCACTAGATCACCTCTCTCATTTTGATGACTGACACTATAGGTAAAGTTCTTCTAATAGAAAGAGCCATCAAGCCTGCCTAGTGCAGAGAGTGTATTTTGGGGAATCATCAAAAATAAGATTAAAAATGAAGACTGGATCCTGTTTTTAACAGGATATTGAATATTGAGGATTTGAATGGTTTTCATAGCACATATTAAGAGATTTGGATTCTTGGCCTGGTTCTTCCACTAACAAGCTATTGTGAATTCTTCTATTTCCTACATTTGGACCTTATATCTCTAATTTGTAAAAGATGAAAAAGATGCACAAGATAATCTCTAAGATTGAGTTATTTCTATACCATGACCTACAATGTAATTATCCTGGTTCATTAAAAAGTAGAAAACTTTTATTTCAAATCACTTTTTTTCTTTCTAAAAAATGTATGGTTCTATTTTCTGACTTTATATAAGTAATAAATAGAAAACAGTGAACAAAGCTTGATTGAGTACCTGTGACTCATGGTCATTGTTCAAAACATTGGCTTTCATTGTATAAGATAATATATATGTGTTAGAAATTAGGCTGAGTACTAAATCTAGGTTTTACCCTCTAAGCTTTTGGGGGAGTATAGGGAAGAAAAAAAATTAATAACTTTTTATTGACGGAACCCATGCCAGGGTAATTTTTTACAACATTATGCCTTGCACTCACTTCTGTTCCGATTTTTCCCCTCCCTCCCTCCACCCACTCCCCCAGATGGCAAGCAGTCCTATACATGATAAATAGGTTACAGTATATCCTAAATACAATATATAGGTGCAGAATCAAACAGTTCTCTTATTATACAGGGAGAATTGGATTCAGAAGGTATAAATAACCCAAGAAGAAAAACAAAAATGTAAGCAGTTTACATTCATTTCCCAGTGTTCTTTCTTTGGGTATAGGTGCTTCTGTCCATCCTTGATCAATTGAAACTGAGTTAGAACTTCTCTTTGTCAAAGAAATTAACTTCCATCAGAATACATCCTCATACAGTATTGTGGTTGAGGTATATAATGATCTCCTGGTTCTGCTCATTTCACTCAGCATCAGTTCATGTAAGTCTCTCCAATCTTCTCTGTATTCATCCTGCTGGTCATTTTTTACAGAACAATAATATTCCATAACATTCATATACCACTATTTACTCAACCATTCTCCAACTAATGGGCATCCATTCATTTTCCAGCTTCTAGCCACTACAAACAGGGCTGCCACAAACATTTTGGCACATACAGATCCCTTTCCCTTCTTTAGTATTTCTTTGGGGTATAAGCCCAGTAGAAACACTGCTGGATTAAAGGGTATGCACACTTTGATAACTTTTTGAACATAATTCCACATTGCTCTCCAGAATGGCTGGATGTGTTCACAATTCCACCAACAATGTATCAGTGTCCCTGTTTTCCCACATCCCCTCCAACATTCTACATTATCTTGATAGGAAAGAAAATTAAATGCTTTATATGGACTTGTTCCTTCTCCCTCCTAAAAGTGAATTGGAAAGTGAAACAAAATACTCTACCTCAGGAGATTCTGGCCAATTTGATCCTGATAACTTAAAAATTCAGATTTTTGCCATGTTGAAGAAAGATTAAGCTTACTTTTATTTGCTTCAAATGGCAGGAAGATATCCAGTAGTTGGAAATTATTGTGAGGAAGATTTTTAGTTCAATATAAAGAGGAATTTCTTAATAAAAGCTGCCTTCAAAAGTCATACATGAATGACTATTCAAATGGAGATTAAATGACCACTTGCTGGGTATGTTGGTTTGGGTAGGACTTTGGCAAGAAGATCTCTCAAAGATCCTTTCTAACTTCATAGACGTCCAGTTTATTTTATCTTGGATCACTGAGTTCTCATGAGCTGTCAGTGGATTAGGTTAGGACCAAATCAACACTTTTTAAGTGGAAAGGATTTTTTTTTTATAGCTAGAATTAGTCTAAGAAGACCTCAGTCTTCAGGCTGGTGGAAATAAACACCTTCTGGTATTTAATGTTGTTTCAGTATATTATTTGGAAATTTACCTGCCACCTGAGAGAGTTAATGATTTTCTGTCATAAACATCTTTCTAAGGAAATCACAGTTAATTGTTTTTTTTTTTAATGTAGACTGATGATTCAATCTGAAAGGGATTTAGTGGGGTCTCTCTGTTCTCCAATACAATTGTATTTCAGTATCTCATCTCATTATAGTTTATTGTGAAGACCGTGTATTTTTAAATCAGCAGGAGTCAGGAATTCAGGTTAGGGGAAAATCATCAGTCTTTATTCTCAGTGAAGAAGGATCAGAGATGGAAGAGAATCGGTGATAGCAATGTGTGTAGCTGAGTCAAGAAGCTAGCTAGACCAGCAGCCACACGACCAGCAGCTAGGAGTATCGAACCCAGGCCCCATTTCCCCCAGCTTCTCTTCCTGTCTTCCTCTCTGCCTCCACCCACAAAAATCGTCATTTCCTATACAACACATCAGGACTTGCACGGAGAGTGGGCAGGGACCATTCTTTATCCAATCATGTATATTAATAGAGCATAGCCCAATTACTATTTAGCCTCACGTACTTGGGACCTCAGTGCATCAACTCAAACCTCAGCCCATTACAGTTTATGAGTATGGATTACTTGTGACCTCCCAGGGATTATGTTCTCTTGAATATCCTTTTTGGAAATGGACTAAAGAAAAGAACAAAACTAGCTTTCTCCCCCCCATCCTCAGGATTCTCCTCTTCAGTGTCAGCTCTGGGACATCTTTCTTTCTGTCAGATGTGATAATAGGAGCCTCCTAGCTTTTAGTAAAAGACATAGGTGTGTATTTAAAAATGAAGAGCATAAAATAATGAGACTATCAAAACTGTGACTGCAATGTTCAATTATTCTACTTTGTCTCCTGTTTGAAAAAAATCTGTAATGGTAAGAAGTCCCCATTGATAGCCTTGGCCTTAGAATTCTGAGTTTCCCTTAGGCAGATCTGTATTGCACAGGTTAATTTGGCACAGGAACAGGCTAGTGTATCTGTGACTGAAAATGGAAACACAGGATAAATATAATAAGTATCCATTATTTTCTTGACTCTAAACAAAGGACTATGTAATATTCTCTCTAAAATGTAATGTTGAGGTTTTCTTGGGGTCTCTGGAGGCAGCCTTCATTTCAGTTCAGGAATCACCACACAAGTAGCCAGGGGTTAAAGTCCAAATCTTTTATTATCTCTTTCAAAGTCATGTCTACATTTCTGGGGTCCAGTTAGCTTTCTTAGAGGCCTATCTCTCTCCTTAGTTCTGAGAGCTTAAGCTCCTGCCAAAGGACATCGGAGTCATTTGTCTCCGAATCCAAAGATTTGTGCTTCAGCTTCTAACCACCACAAAGATGGAAGATGGAATGAATCTGTCTCAGCCTCCGAGAGCTTCTAGTGCGCTTGTCTCTTCTGGCCCTGAGAGCTTCTAGATTATATGTTCCACACTGAGTATACACCAATCATTATATCACTAGGAAACCATTATTTGTTGTAGAATTAAATCAATGCTAAACTAGATTTAACCATTGTCTCCTCAGTTCCACTTAGTACCTTATAAGCATCCTTTGTTTCAAGTTCAGAATTGTGGCCCATAACAGTACTATATGAATATGTTTTTAAAGTACTTTTTTTCATTCACTCTTCTCCCTGTCCTTACACTTATCAATGCTTTTCACCTTTAAACATGTTAGAAATACTTTATCAAAAATAGTTCTGAATTTTGTAGGTGTCTGATTTTCTTAGGGGGAAAGAAAGGAAAAGGTGTGGATAGGTTTTATTAATCAGAAAATATGATTTACATAAAACAAAATATTGAATAAATGCATAATGACACTAGGAGCTATAGCTAGGCCACAGCCAACCTTAGTGAAAGAAGGATTTTTTTTTCACTAGGTAATTGTCCCAGGACCCATGGATATGGAGTTAAAATGTATTTATCCTTCATTTGGTAACTGTCCTATCAAAAATAGGGGTAACAAAGAATATAGAAGCTATGTACCTCTGGATTTGTAAATTCTTTTTAATACCAATAGTTCCCCCTTTTATCTCTGATGATGATGATAGTGATGAAAGTTATAATTCAAGGCTTGCAACACATTGTAGATACATTCTTTCATTTGATTTCTCTTAATAATCCTGTGAAGCAAGCATTATTATTATCACCATTTTACAGATGAGGAAACTGAAAATGCTAAATGTTAAGACTTACCTATGATCATACAACTAACAAGTATCAAGGTCTTTGAATCAGATATTCCTGACTCAAAGTCCAATACTCTACTGAATCACCCATCTGCCTTTCTGCCACATTTACTCCAGTGGACTGAGAATCTACAGTATCCCTTTTCTGCTTTCCTCATCCCATAGTCTCAGCCAATCTGGAGCACCTGTGACCAAGCAATTGAGTCCTACTTCTAATCCATGATCTATTTTTGATTACCTGCATAATGTAGCTTAGTCAGGGAGTAGTTTCCCCTATTTTTCTATATAGTTTTATTTATAGGGAACTTGTAATTTTATAAAATACTTTTATAAACACTGAAATAGCTCATTGGATCCTTGTAAACCTATGAGATAGAAAGAACATATTATAACTATTGTATGGTATGGGGAAACCAGGGTTCAGAGAGGCCAAATTGATTTACCCAAAGTCACATAGTCAGTAATGAGAATTGAAGTAGGGTGATGTAATGGGCTGAGGTTTGAGTTGATGCACTGAGGTCCCAAGTACGTGAGGCTAAATAGTAATTGGACTATACTCTATTAATATACATGATTGGATAAAGAATGGTCCCTGCCCACTCTCGTGCAAGTCCTGATGTGTTGTATAGGAAATGACAATTTTGGTGGGTGGAGGCAGAGAGGGAGAGGCAGAAAGAGAAGCTGGGGGAGATTGGCCTGGGTTCCATGCTAGCAGCTGCTGGTCGTGTGGCTGCTGGTCTAGCTAGCTTCTTGACTCAGCTACACACATTGCTATTGCCCATTCTCTTCCACCTCTGATCTTTCTTCACTGAGAATAAAGACTGATGACTTTCCCCTAACCTGAATTCCTAACTCCGGCTGATTTTAAAATATGCGGTCTTCACAGATGGAAGGAAATTGCAAATTCAGCATATTTCCCATGATAGCAAAGGCAAGGAACTTCCTTTCTCAGCAATGCCGTTCATTATATTTTATTTCTAATACATCTTCCGAAAAGGGAAGTCATCATGTTTGTCTTAGTAGGAAGTCCATGTATATGTATGTTGAACAGAAGATGGAGAAATATTTTTGTCCTTGGAAGATATCAGATTTTTAGGACTAGACAGGACCTCAGAGATCATCTAGACAAATCTGCTCATTTTTCCTTTGGGCCAGAGAAGATAAATTATTTGTCACCTAAAGACATATAGATAGTAAACGTCAAAGCTAAATTAATAGATCTTCTAACTCAAAATATGGTGTTTTTCTCATTGTTCTACACTGTCTTTGGCTTATTCTTTTGTGACCTGTCAGCACTATAAATCTTTAAGGCAAATCCCCAAATTAAGAGTTAGAATCTGGGAGAAGATCCAGCTGTAATTGAGGGAGAGATGTAGTTGTCATAGCCACTGAATTACTTAACAGAATCTGTCCTGTACTTTGAATTCAGTCCTGGATTTTTGTGCAATCATTCTCTTGGCTATTTTCCTATCTATATGGTCACTCTTTCTCTGTCTCCTTTGCTATATCATAATCAATAAGCTACATCTTTAAAAAGTAGATGTCCCCAAGCTTCAATTCTTGTCTTTTTCTCTCTCTCTCTCTTTAAACTTTGTCTCTTAGTCACATCATCAACTCCCATTTAACATGTTTATGCTAAATTCCAAATCTAGATTTCTTGTCATAACAGATCTACTGGGCTTCAGACCTTCATCACCACAAACCTATTGGATGTGTCCTGTATACATTTCAAACTCAGCAGTTCCAAAAAAGAGTCTACTTTCTTTCCTCCTCTCTATTTCTATTGAAAATGTACATCATTATTGTTTCAGATATCCAGGTTCAAAATCTGAGTCATTCTGTTATCTATAGATAACCTTTTCTCTCACATCCAGTGAGTTTCCAGGCTTGTTTTGTTGTCATAGTATGGCTTCCATTTGCACCCTTTTCTTCATTGAACCTATTCCAAGTCCTTATCAGTTATTGTCTTATTTCAATAGTCTCGATTGGTTTCCTTGTCTTAAGTTTTTCCCTTTTAGAATCAATCATCTTTATGACTACCAAATTAATATTTATAAAATATAGATTGGTCACATTGGTCCCTTGTTCATCAGGCTTTCATGTTACCCTATTGTCTCTAGGAAAATATAAACTCTTCTGTCCAAAAATTAAAGAGAAGGCTGATACAAAATAAATCCACATCAGCCATTAACATTTTTATATTATCACTAGCAAAATCCAACAGCAAGAGATACAAAGTATAAAACATTTGGGAATCTATCTGCCAAGGGAAAGTCAGAACTTATGTGAGCAAAACTACAAAACACTTTACACACAAATAAACTCAGAGCTAAACAATTGGGAAAATATCAAGGGCTCTTGGATAAGTTGAGTGAATATAATAAAGATGATAAAACTACTTAAACTAATCTATTTATTTAGTGCTATACCAATCAAACTCCCAAACCTAGAAAAAATAACAACAAAAGTCATCTGGAAGAATAAAAGTTCAAAAGTTTCAAGGGAATTAGTGAAAAAAAAAATCAAATGAAAGTGGCCTAGTTGTACCAGATCTAAAACTGTATTATAAAGCAGCAGTCATCAAAACCATTTGGTACTGACTAAGGAAAAGACTAGTTGATTGGTAGAATAGGTTAGATTCACAGGACAAAATAGTCAATAACTATAGTAATCTAGCATTTGAAGAACCCAGAGGCACCAACTGTTGGGATAAGAATTCCCTATTTGATAAAAACTGCTGGGAAAATTAGAAACTAGTATGGCAGAAACTAGGCATTGACCCACACTACTATATACCAAGATAAGGTCAAAATGAGTGACATAAAGAATTTATTATAAATAAATTAGAAGAACATAGGATAGTTTACCTCTCAGATCTGTGGAGGAGGAAGGAATTTGTGACCAAAGAAGAACTAGAGATCATTATTGATCACAAAATAGATAATTTTGGTTATTTTAAGTTAGAAAGGTTTTGTACAAACAAATCTAATGCAGACAAGATTAGAAGGGAAGTAATAAATTGGGAAAACATTCAAAGGTTCTGATAAAGGTCTTATTTAAAAATATATGATTTATTCAAATTTATAAGCATTCAAGTTATTCTCCAGTTGATAACTGGTCAAAGGATATGAACAGACAATTTTCAGATGAAGAAATTGACACTTTCTAGTTATATGAAAAGGTACTCCAAATCACTACTGATCAAAGAAATGCAACTTAAGACAAATATTAGGGGTCAGAGCCCCAGCTCCCAAATGGAACAGGCCTTATGTAACCAGGACTGCCTGTCCACTTAAATGGCAAAGACTATGACTAATGAGGGATGAGATCCAAGTGTGAGACTGCTTTAGTACAAAGACTTCAAGTCCTTTTATCTCTTTGGTGCTTGCTAATATCTACATCATACGTAAGCACAATGTAACCTATAGTAAATATATAATTTCTACAGGAAGCTAGATGTATATATTGTATGCATTCTTTTCCTAATAGAGATATTCAAGGTACTCCCCTCTAAGGTCCAATATGCCTCTCTTGGGAATTGCCACATTTCTTCTTTTGGTGGGACCCCTTCTCCCAATGCCATCTTGTTCACCCTTATAAGGCTACCCTCAGATTACCTAAGCCATGCCCTGTGTGATGTCCAAGACTGGCGGGGGATTGGCAAGTCCTCTTACAGACAACTCTGAGATACCATTGTCAGACTGCCTAAAATGACAGGAAAATTTCATGATGAATGTTGGAGGGGATGTGGGAAAATTGAGACCATGATTTTTGTTGGTGGAACTGTGAACAAATCCAATCATTCTGGTGAACAGTTTGGAACTATGCTCCAAAAACTATGCATACCCTTTGACCCAGCAGTGTTACTACTGGACTTCTATTCCAAAGAGATTTTAAAGCAGGGAAAGGGACCCACATGTGCAAAAATGTTTGTGGCAGCCCTTTTTGTAGTGATTAGAAATTGGAAACTGAATGGATGCCCATCAATTGGAGAATGGTTGAATAAATTATGATGGATTATTATTCTCTAAGAAATGACAACAAGATGATTTCAGAAGATCTGGAGAGACTTACATGAATTGATGCTAAGTGAAATGAGTAGAACCTGGAGATCATTATAGTCGGTAACAAGAAGACTATACAATTATCAATTCTGATGGACGTGGCTCTGTTCAACAATGAGATGATTTTAAACCATTTCCAAATGTTCAGTAATGAAGAGAGCCATCAACACCCCAGAGAGAGGACAATGTGAACTGAATGTGGACCACAACATAGCATTTTCACTCTTTTTGTTATTGTCTGCTTGCATTTTTGCTTTCCTTCTCAGGTTTTTTTCTTATTAGATCCAATTTTTCTTGTGCAGCAAGATAATTGTGTAAATATATATATATATATATATATATATATATATATATATATATACATACATATTGGATTTAATATATCTTTTAACATTTTTAACATATATTGGGCTACCTGACATCTAGGGGAGAGGGTGGGGGGAAGGAGGGAAAAATTTGCAACAGAAGGTTTTGCAAGAGTCAGTGTTGAAACAATGCATATGTTTTGTAAATAATAAGCTATAATAAGATAAATAAAAAAATAAAAATAAAAATAAGGCAGATGTTGCAGTGGATAATGTGCTGGTCCTGAAAACAAGAATCCCTTAATTCAAACCAAACCCCAGGCACTTACTGTTATGGCTCTGGGCAAATCACTTAATATCTGTTTTCCTCAGTTTTTTCAACTATAAAATACGTATAATAATAGCATCTATTGTCCAGGTTGCTGTAAGATTCCAATGAGATAATAAATGTAAAATGTTTAGCACAGTGTCCAGCACATAGTAGATGCTTAATAAGCGCTTATTTCCTTGTAGTTCAAATGGTACTTCATAATGGATATATCTGGATATCCCTCCCTCAAAATTGCTAATACTATGTCCCAAACTTATCCTTGTTTCATTGTTGTTGTTATTGTTGCTTTTTTTTTGTAATAACACTAATGAAACCATCTTTCTAAGTCAGAGAAACATTTCACTCTGAGTAATTTCATTGGAGAGATTACTTACACCCATGAAATCACAGATGTTTTGAAGTATTAAAATATTCAAGAAAAGTAGGGTAACTACTAATTACTTTTATGTTCTTAAGAACTACCATAAGGTCATTCCAAAATGTTAGTCCTCTCCCCATATTGAAGCTGCTGTGTATATATTTAGTGTATACTTATATGTGTACATCTGTATTCTTTGATAGAATGTATACGTCTTGAGAACAGGATCTGATTCATTTTTATCTTTCTATTCTTAGTTCTTGGACCAGTATTTACCATGTAAAAGGTGTCTAAAGTAAATGTTGTTTGAATTTGTTAACTGAAATTAGAGCATAACTGAATTTGAGAAACAACAAAGATTTTTTTCAATATTATTTTCAGTAATTAATTATATTTCTTATTCTAATGCTCACAGAAGAAAATGAAAATTTACATATGTTTTTTCTCTCTCTCTTCTATGTATGTATCTATTTCTCTTATTCAGATGAGGATAGGGATTCACTCAGGGTCTGTCCTGGCTGGAGTTGTTGGTGTAAGAATGCCAAGATATTGCCTGTTTGGAAACAATGTCACCCTTGCCAGCAAGTTTGAATCAGGCAGCCATCCACGACGCATCAATGTTAGCCCGACAACTTACCAGTAAGTGTGACCAACTCATCCATCTGGTCTAGGGTAGTTCCTCAATCTGCTATCCTGCTCACCATAATACTCTGAATCCATTCCTTCTGCTATTTTATAGGTGATATAAATAGATCAACCCAATGTTTGAAGAACAAAAATTCTGACAAACTTTTATTAACATTGAAAAAAGGCAAACTGGAAAACTATCTTGGCACAGACCTAAACATAGGCTTGTTATTTATTGTTTGTTTTATTTTTGGTGAAGCTTAGATATTTATGCTAAAGATGAGCACATGATTGTAGATGTCAGAGCTACACTAGGAAACACAACTGGAGGAAAAGAGATTCTAGACTTAACAAATGGTTCCCAGTATTTATTTTAACATTTTAATAGATGTTTGGTTGAGGATGGGCTTTGCTATCAATGTAGATTTCAAGTCCTTGTTGCCTTATTTGATTATTTGTCAGAAATGGATAAGGCTGAAAAATTCATCAGACAACAGTAAACTTGGAAGGATTGTTGCCAAATTAACTAGGCTGGCTTTGGGATAACAGAAAAATATTCTATCATCAGATGTCTGCCAGAAGCTTCCCCAGTCTCATAGGACCTGCCACTGCAGAAGTTCCATTTGCATAGCTTTTGAGAATGTAGATTTATCTCTATGTTAACACATGTGACCATGTTTATTTGTTTTCTTCCTAAAAGGTATGTTAGAGGTCATTTAGTTGAAACCCTCATTTTATAATTGAAAAAAAAATCTTTTGAAACCCAGAATGGTTAAATGATTGACCCACACACAGATCCCTTGAATTTTAATTTATTTCATTTGATTTAAATGTGCCACATTTTTTGGTATTGATATGACATAGTACTGAAACATCTTAATGTTAAAGGAAATGAAAAGCACAAAGATAGAAAAGGATGCTTGTAAATAGGTAACCTTTTGGAGAATATCTGCAACTAAGCAATGAGTCCTATGACATTTGGGGGGAAATGAATGCTGATCATTATTTTAAAGATATATGTGTGTGTGTGTGTGTGTGTGTGTGTGTGCGTGCATGTATGTATGATATGTGTGTGATATATGTATCCTTACATATATGTAAATATGATTCTGCTTCAGTTGTAATTTTTTAAAAGACCAATCAGCAAATATTTGTTAAGCACCTTTTACCAGGCAATGCTCTAGGTGCCAGAAATATAGCACCTTTCTTACCTTCAAAAAACTTAACTTTCTGTTAATTTTACTATAGAATAGGATCTGTTTGGAGGATTGTTTTTACATTTTCTTATACTTGAGGGTTATTCAGCTGTGGCAATTCTATTCAGCTATGCCAGTCATTTAATTACAACCATACTTTATCTAGTTGTAATTCTTAATTTCTATTCTCAAAAAAAAAAAAAAAAAGACTACTGAAAAACCAGCGCCTTTGTACATGAAAATTAAAAAAAGAAATTTGGAATAATGAACAAAAGAAAAATGGTAGAGCTGTGTTGATACATTTTGTAAGACAAAAAAAGGGAAGTAAAACTTTTTTTTTTTTTGCAAACTCCAGATTGCTTGAGTATAAAGTGGAGAGCAAATAGAGGGTATGCTTTAAAATAACATTAAAAATGACATTATGCTCATCTGTAATGATGACAGGCATTGGGCAGTATTGACAGTATGCTTCAGACATTTTCATTTTGGTAGAACCAGCTGGCAAAGATTTAAGGAAGCTAAAGTGATGTCTATGTCATGAAGAGACTCTGGAATACTATTGAAAAAGGTGATAGTATAGAATGTTTCTCAATCCTTTTACATGGTGGCTTTTTTTTAAAATGTTTACATATTATGATTTTTTTTTAAAATGTGAGACCTTTGTTCAAATATCAAGTAATAGCTTTAGTTATATCTTCCATTTGTCATGGTACATAGATAGCTATTTTTTTTCTTTTTACTTAAACAATAAAGTTGAGTTATGATAGCTAATAAGAAAAAAGAGATTCATATTTATATGAAAAGTATGAAACATAAAATAGCTATAAAATGAGATAATCAAATTAAAGTTATTGATGGGCTGATAAAAGTAACAGAAAGATTTTGAAACTTAAAATTTCTAACTCATATATCAGAGCTTTAGCAAGGCTGCTTGGACTACAGAAGGAAGTCTCTCAATTTCTGCAATGAATCCCCAGTTACTTTACTGCTAATTTTTTAAACTTGTCCAAGAAACTTTTCTTAACTCTAATATTAACCCGCCCCCCACCATGAAGCAACCCAAGCAGGTATTATCATGCTTTTTGTTTTATTAGATATGAGGAAACAGGTAATGTGATCTTATCAATGGTATTCTTGAATCAGCTCATACCAACTTGGGAGACAGTTGTTAAATTTTCAGTGTAACTATTTATACCTCAAAAATTGGCAGCCACAACAAATCAAGGTTTTGTTAATAATCTAGAATTAAGAAAATGATTGAGAAAATGTTAATCATGTAGATTAAAGTTAAAAAAAATGTTATGCCTTTTACACACCAAAAACAGGTCATTAAACATTTATGATTATATCCCCATTTATTAACCTTAAACCACACAATGAGTAGACACAGAAATGTTCACCCCTTTGGTCTTCTGGGCTAGATTTTTTATATGCTTATTTTATAGGTACTGTTGATTTATTGCCTTGGCCCAAGATATAAAATTTGAGCACCTATTCAGAGCATGATTGTTTGGAAGCTTTAAGATTTATAATGGCTGTTTATAGACTCTGCTATAAAATGTGATTTAAGGTACTCGAAATTCTTTGCAAACATTATCTAATTTGAACTTCATAAAGATCCTGAGTAATAGTTATTCTAGATACTATTATATCCAACTTATAGAGGTGTAAACAGGTTCAAAAATGTAACATGCCTTTGTCTAAATAATTTGTGAGTGTCAGAAGCAAAATTTGAACCCAATTCTTCCAAACTCCATGTTTAGCTCTCTATCCATTATACCAGGCAATCTTCCTTGACCTGGGAAACTAAATATAACAAGCAATAGAATGCTTAAATATAAAAACAATGATAATTCATTTACAATAGTGACCTAATGCCATTTAGAAACTTGGATATTATTATTTTCTGATATATATTCAAATTTTGTTTCTACCAGCTTTCATTATTCAAAGGTATAATTAAAAATGCTCACTTTTATACGTTTTCTTAAAATATTTTACTATCAATTCTATGAAGTTCATCAATAAAAATGTTCTAGTCTCCATCCTAAAAGGTGATTTAACAGTTTAAAAACATCAAAGATATTGAATCTTTCATTTCCTTCATTTCATTTTCTGTAAGATATAAATGAAATGAAATTGTATAAAATAGCACTTCCTTACGAAAAAATTAAGAAATGGAAATAAAAATGAAACTATTAGGTTTACTAAGATGAAAAAATTCCATTTCCTTCTGTGAGAAAAAAACAGATAATGCATGAAATAGGTAATATTATTTGGGCATTTTGAAATTTCTATCTAGTTTTTTGCTAGTATGAGACTGATCCTTAAAAAGATAGGTTGAATCAAGAGAATGAGATCATATCTTCTCTACCTTGCTTGCCTCTACATTTGATTATAAAAGCACATTTTGTCCATTTGATTTTCATTTGTTTAGACACAAAAGAATATTTGCCAGTTAGCTCTGTTCTCATTGTATTTTATTCTGTTTTCCCTTTGTCCTCATTTCTTTTGACATTCCTGGCTTTTTTTTTTTTTTCACTTTTTTTTCCCTTGTGATTTTGCCTGTAGTCAAGTATAACTGTGTTAAAACATGTAAGGTATTGTAGAAAATTGAGACAATGTTCTGAATTCATTCAGTCCAAAAACAAACTATACTTGAAATATTTGAATAACTAAAGCAAAACTATCCTGAAAAAGAATCAATGCCTGAATGAAGTGAAATGAGTAGTCACTCTATTACCTCATTTTATAGTCAGATGACTTGCCTTACATTTTTTTTCAATTACCTCTTAAATCTATGTTCATGTTCTGAGTTTTCTGGATTCTTCAGAACATTTTCCTTCTAAATTTATCCTACAGAATATTTTGGGTTTTTTTGGTTTTTTTTTTTCCCTTAGAGAAAAAATGTTATGTTTTCAAGTGCCTATACATGGGATAAGGTATTATAGTGGTGAAAGAGTCAGTCTCAAAGCCCATAATAGTTAGGTTTGAGTCCTGTTTGTAAATTCATTGTGTAATTCATCTCAGTAGCTTCAGGGAATGCTATAACACTACAGGATACAGTAAAATTGCTGATTTTCTTGAGTAGAGGGCGTTTCCACAGTAGGAATCCTATACCTCAATGAAAAGCCCAGATCCAAATCAAATAAGAAAGGAGACAGAAATAGAAAAGGAAGAAGAAAATTTAATAATCAAAAAAGCCAATACAATAACAAGCCCATACATCCAAAAGTTATGCTAATCCAATCTCATCTCCTTTTTATTTTTTGATATAGTAACATGACTGATAGATCAGAGAGATATTATACACATAGATTTTAGCAAAACTTTCACAAAATGGAGAGATGACATTTTATCAGAGTAAAATTAGCTAGATTTGAAAATGATTGAATGACCAGACCTAAATAAATATTGTGAATGTTTTATATAAGCATGGAGATGAATCTCTCCCTTTTCATTCTTTGAAAACGATTCTGATTTGTAAGATGCAGTTATTTTCACAGTGATTTCTTTACAAATATATGCAATGAGCATAGAAATAAAAAATGAAAAAAGTTGCCCTTTCACCATGATAAAATGTTACCACTTGGCCATTTCTATACACATTTGAAAAGAGAACATTTAAAATATAACATACTTTTTAATCTAGGGAAAAATAAACCAAAAAAAAATCTCTAGGATAAATTCATGATTTTTTCTAACAGGGAACATAATATAGGAGGAAAATATGTGCCATGCTATGATATTTCTTGTTCCATTTGGGCACATGTTAAAATCCAGCCCACCAACTGAGTAGGAATAGCATTCAATTTCTGTGATAAGAAGTGATTTTAGAGAAGGTAATGGTATTAGAACCCTGAGGTGGGAAAAGTAGGCAGAAGATATTCTTTTCAATGAGGAATTAAACTCTCATGTAGGTAAAGTACACTTATGGCAAAGATTCTATATTCATTTTTTTAGAAGGATAGTAAGTATCTTGGCCATACAGAGACCTTCTGAGGATAGAGAATTCATGGACCACTGGGAGTTTCCAGCTGATAGAAAATGAGGAGACATTAAGTCCAAAAGTGGCAACATTATCTATGAGATAGGCAAATTATAAACTTGAAGGCATAGATTTGGACAGGACCCTGTAACTTGGGAAACTACATCTCTTAAAATAAAATATTGGTTCATTTATGAATTAATATCTCAAGATGGTAAGTCTAACCAGAAAAAGACTCCCCAATGGCAGATAAAATTAAATAATCAGGCAAACAAAGGAGGGGAAAAAACAGTAAATATGATACATCCATTGTGCTAACAGATGGTTGTGGAAGAAAAAAAAAAAGAAAATCCCTCCTCTAGAAGCTTTATTTTATATGACCTACATAGAGAGGATAAAAGAATGACATGTATATTTTGAATTATTACTCTCCTTTTCTCTTCCTCATTTAACCTTCTCTTCACTATTCTTTCCCCAAGTTTAAGGTATATCTGGCTTATTCCAAACCCCATCTTGAATGTATCCCCTTTATATTCATTTTTCCCCTCTTCCTGTTCTTATCTATATGCCTGTTGATTTGACAATGTTATATGAAACCACATTTCCAATTTATGCTATTTAAAATACATAACAAATTATACATATTACTTTTTAAAATAACATGTAAACACATAATCCAGCAGTGGAAACCTACATTTCCAAACAGTTTTAAAAAGGAAATAAATTACAAATGAGAAAGAAGTAAATTAAGAGATCTTAGAAATTTATCTCTGTTATAAAAATGCATAAGTAAAGACATACAGAAGGAAAAATGAAGAATTGGAATTAAATTTTCTATATTTGTTGATTGATTAAACAAAGAAATTAGACATTCAATCATGATATAACATAACTAAAATTTCACAAAATTAAGAGGAAGAAAAAAGGAGCTAGCTGCTACAGAGTAAATGCTTGTTTGTTGATTATGATCCTAATCTGAAATCCACCATAGATGTGATATAATAATACCATATATACATGTCCTAAAAAGCATGATAGATAAATTCATAAAAGAAAAGGTGTCACATTTGCAAAATTATTTATATAGAATTACAGAAATCATAGATACATTTAAGATTATTCTTTCAAAAATAAATTAATCCAATAAAAATAGAAGCAAAGCAAAGCAAAGAAATTACAGAGAAGTGACTAAGGAAAAAATATATTTTAAAGACATCTAGCACCCATTGTTTGAAAACTATAAAGAAAATACTGATTTTAAGCATGCCACAGTACTCTTCCTCTTCCTCCTACTATAACAACAATAGTTGGCATTGATATGGGGTTTTTAGGATTTCAAAGTGCTTTACAAACATTATCTGTTCACAGCAATCCTGAAAGGTAAGTGTAATTATTAATTTTCCATTTTATAGTTCAGAAAATTGATGTAGAATTTAAATGACTTATCCAGGACCACAAAGCTGATAAATGAGTGAGATTAGTTTGAACTCGTGTTCCTGATTCCAAGCTTTATGAGAAAAGAAAAAAAAAGAAAGAAAAGAATGAAGGAAGGAAAGAAAGAATATCCAAAAACACAAAAAAAGGACCACACTAAAAAATAAAGAAGCACTATTACCTGCAATGGTCAAATAATGAGGGTTTTCCCTAGAATTTACGGAGAAAAGAAGGGATAGCCTCCTATTTAAAGAAAAGATTTCCTTCTATTTGCCATGATTTTATAAATGCTAACTGTAACAATAAAGGAAAAGAGAAACTAATGGTGTAAATATTGATAAAAAGGAGATAGATGTATCCCCCTTTCTAGACAATGTAGTGGTTTATGTAGAAAATCCCAAAGAATCAGTGAAAAACTAATCAACATGTTAGTACAATAAAGTTGCACAATACAAAATAAATGCCAAAAAATTATCACTACTTCTATGTAGTATTAATAAAAATCAGGAAAAAAATATGAGAAACTCCTTTCAAAATTTCTATAAATTGAAAAAATCTTGGAATTATCCTGCTAAATTATAATATTTCTTTATATAAATAAAGAGATATTTAGACAGTTAGAATTTATTTTTCAGGATTATATTGTACCAATACAATAACAATGTCTATACTATCCAAATTAACTTATTGACTCAATACTACAATAATCAAACTGTCAAGGAGTTGCATTTTCAAATTAGGGGGGGAAATTCATTTTGAAGAATACAATGTCTAATTTCTCAAAAGGTTAAAAATAAGAGAAAAAGATACATACAAAGACATAACATTACCACAGCTAAAATTTTAATAATAATCTTCAGAACTATTTAGTACTATTTTTAAAAATGAAAAATTGTTCAGTGGACTAGATTAAACAAGACTTTTAGATGCAATCTTCAATAGCAACCCAACATTTAATTAGCTAAGGAACATAAAATATGAGATAAAAAGACTGTTTCATAAGAATTATTTAAAAAACTAGAAGATAATTTGGCAAAAATTAGGTATTTTATTCTTTATGTAAAGCTTTACCTAAATGTTAAAAAGTCATATAACTTTGATGGAGGCTAATGAGAGAAGGTGTTCTTATTATTTCTTACTAGTGGGAGACTTAACTAAACAAGGAATAATAAAGATAAAAAATTAATCATTTTGACTACATAAAAATAGACTTTTTTTTTGCAAACAAAATCAAGCTAGAATAATAAGAGAAGCTGCCAAATGGATCAAAATGTGCTTTAATTAATTCTGATAAAAGTCTGACTTTTATGAGTAGTATATATATTTATCAATTTTTTCCCATCACAAGAGACCTTAAAAGAGAGGATAGAATATTGTCAATGATGTTCTAGAAGAGATAATGGATAAGGAATGGATTTAACTAGTTGTGCTTTTAAATTGAAAATGGTTTATATGAACACATATATATGACTTGAACCTCTCTGGACATATCCTTTATTATGACTAATTACACACATAACACACATACACACACACACATACACACACACATGCATACCACAATTACTTTACCAGACATTGTACTAAATGCTTTACAAATATTATCTCTTTTGATTTTCACAACAATCCTAGGTGGTAGGTGCACCTATTATCCCCATTTTACCATTGAGGAAGCTGAATCAAATAGAAGCTAAGTGACTTGCTCCAAAGTCACACAATTATTAAGATTCTGAGGGTACATTTGAATGACACTCTGAGGTTCAGGAATCCATCCTGTGCCACTGTGTCATTTAGATAGATGTCTTAGAGATAAGAAGTCATTTTTGCCCTAGCTATTTAAAAGAAATTCTTTCAGATGGTTCTGAAATATGATAAGTATGCATTATAAATTAATGACATATAAACCAATATATGCATTTTGTTAAAATTCTTCTTTTTTTATTTTAAAACAAAAAAGCATAAATGCATTAGAAATATACATGCATACACATTTTACATTCCTAGATAACTTGAAAGACTAGAGCCAAGTGAAGTTAGTCTTAAAAATCTATCATTATACTTTCCATCATATTTGCTTTGAATTTGTGGCATAAAACATTTCCAAAAGAATCTTTATTAATCCAGACTTCTAGCTAGTGAATAATATTGCTATATGTGTGTCTGAATCATTTCCTTTTGGAAGTGTTCTGTTATGTTTTATTTCCATGGGAAAGAGTGTGTTCTGTGCATGTTTTTGTCTTTGACCAATAAATGTGATGTTTATAGCCATCTTCATTCCCATTCATTCCAAATAAAAAGCTCTATGCATTACTAATAGTTTGTAAACATCATTCCATTGGACTGTGAAACTGAAGTAATGACTTATATTAGGGATAATTGGAGCAAATTTTGAATCTGCATGAATAATAGAATGATTTGCTAGAGCAGAATTAATTACTCTCACTTATGATATGCCCAGAAAAAATACAAAGGGATTCTTTTATCATCCTGATGTGAAAATATACCTAGCACCAAAAGCTTTTTGTTTTTGTTAATCTGCAGATGGTCTTCTTTAAGATTTTATAGGCTCTTCATTTTTCATTTCATCAACTCTTTTCTAAGCTATGTTAAATACTAACCATGAATACTAAGCACAGAATCAGATAAAAAGTTTATAAAAAGATATTAAACACATATGTGTGTGTATTAACTTTTTTCCCATAAAGCAATATAATTCTTCATTTTCTGACTCAATTCACAAACTTGCTAAGCCTTCATCAATAGGGAAGATAGTGCTGCTGGAAGTTTTGAGTAAAATCTTAGTTATGAAGCTTTTATTAGGCACTTATGATGTGCCAGATCCTTCTAAGTCTTAGGAATACAAGGAAATGCAAAGCCAGTTCCAGCTGTCAAGGGGCTACGGCACAGTTTGAAAACAGTTTCTGGGTAATGTAATCATTTTTAAAATAATGCCAGCATTTTATTAATAAAAGGATTGTCATTTGAGCATCTTTCATAGTCCAGACACCCATAATGGCCTTGGAGTCACAGTTTATATGTCCTTTGAAGAGTTGATGTTTCTGGGTGGTGTCAATCAATTCTGATTGGTTAACATAATGGGAGGTGAGACGCATTAAAATGAGAGTCTTGACATACATGACTTAGATCACCCAGATATTAGTCAAAGAGATATTAATTTCCATAACATTGATCTTGACAATAGGGAGACTCAACATTTTCCCAGATCTGTCTGAACAAACACAAAGAGCAGGTGTATACTCAGTAGCTCAAATTTATAATTCATTTTACTATTTCATCAGATTTTGGGTTAAGTAAATCTTTAAGGTAGATTTCTCAGACTGGTTGATTTCTGAAAGAGGAAGAAGAAAAAAGGAAAAAAACCTTGGTCCTAATACAGTAACTTTAGTTATTAAATGCAAGAGAGCAAGTTCTCTCAACTGATTATCATATATCCAAACACTTTCTGATTTTCAATATCTGTTTATTCTTAAGCTTATATATTGAAACCCATTGAAACCCATTGCTGAGTATAATATTCCAGATGTGATCTGCTCAGGGAAAAATGCATCAAAACTCTCATCTCCCTTGTCCTGTGTACTCTAAGTCACCCAAAGCATCAAAAACATGAATTAGTCTTTGGGGAATTATTTCATTATGTTGTTGAATTACATTGAATTTTTAGTTCATTAAACTCCCTAGCAAACTTTTGCCTAGCCATGCCTCCACCATATTGGACTTATGAAGATGATTTTTTTTTCAATCAAATTGTTAATGATTTCCATTGATCACTATTAAATTTCACCTTGACCTTGTCAAGTTCTTTTTGAATCCTGACTGTTATCTAGTGAGTTAGCTATTCCTCTCAGCTTTGTGTCCTCTGCAAACTTGATAAGCCTGTTATTTATTCCTTTAGGCATGTGCTTTTGTTTGCTTGGGTAAATTCAGTGTAATGGTAAATTAGGGCACATCCTCTACCCCTCAGTCACTTATTTATTCACCTTAATCATAAGCACTGACACTACCATATTACCACTAATGACCAATAACTCTATAACTGCATTTTTATTTCAATCAACAAATATGTATTAAATGTCTTCTGTGCACCCAAAAAAAAAATATGCTAGAGATAGGTCCTTAAGGAGCTTACATCCTAAGGGAGATTATATATACATAAAGGAGTATATGCAAAATAAATATAAGATGAAGGGAAAGGCAGTAACTAGGTGGATAAAGAAAGTCTTCATGTAAAAAATAATGCTTAAGCAGAGTGCTGAAGGAAAAAAAAAGCCAAGAGACTTTAAGAAACAGAAATGAGGAGAGAATATATTCCCCAGACTACCTGCTATCCACCACACTACAACTCAGATTTTTTAAAATAGAAATCATTGCCATATAGAACAATAAATAGGCATAGATCAGGTAATTGATTTAAAATATAAAAAGCAAAAATATAAAATCTACATTATTTATTTAGTATAATAGAGATCTATACTGAAAACTAGCAAGTTACTCCTTATGGGGAAAAATAACCAATGGCAGATAAAGTTCCAAACAAATAATTTTTAAATAGGGGATAACTAGATATAATGAATAATAATAAAAGTAAGTTCTATAAAAGTTCTAGTTTTACACATTATACAAAATATAGAGGTCAGTGTGGCCCTTTGAGCCAGACTCTAGGCATAATTGGTAGACAGTAGAATTGGCTTTGTTTGAAGTATAAGAAACCTAGTTTAGCTTGATCATACACACAATAAGAGGTATACTGTACAATAAAATTAGAAAGGAATTCAAGGTTCAATAGTAAAATACTATGAGTCAAACAAAAAAAAATAATATTTGATCTTAGAAACTAAAGGGGACCAATGGGGATTTTTGAATAGGAAGTTGCGGTAAAACTGAGCTTTAGGAAAATTACCTTGGCAGCTATGTTAAGATGGATTAGATTAGAGTCAGATGAGATATGAAGAGAACCTGAACTAAGTAAGTAGATGTCTGAGTAAAGGGAAGAGATCAGATATAAAAAATATTATGGAGGTAGAAAAAAAATGATGATCTGGCCTCAGACACTTAACAATCACTAGTTGTGGGACGCTGGGCAAGTCACTAACTCCAATTGCCTCACATACACCAAAATACAAAATAAAATAATAAAGGTGGTACCAGGGTTGAAAACCCGATTTGACTGTAAGAATGGTAGTACCCTTAACAAAAATAGAAACCATTTTTAATAGGGGTAAGTTTTCAAAGAAAGGAAAAATTCAATTTTGAATACATTGAGTTTGAGACATTTGTTTTGACATAGGCACTTGGAGTTAGCGAACCAGAACTCAGGAAAAGACTAGAGTTGGATTTATAGGTATGGAATTTTTCTACATAATAATGTTAATTCCATGGGAGCTGATGAGATTGCTAAGTAGGAGAGTATAGAGGCAGAAGAGAAGATGGTATCCTTATCATATAGCAACTCAAAAAGAGTTGTCAAAGTTTTGGACATTTTAATTTGGGAATACGTTTGACAATATTGTACAAAATTCACATTTAGTGAATATGACTTGGAGAAAAACAAAATGATTCGAGACTTCAGGAATTGGAAATGAAGTCCCAACAATGACATTTAGAACCACTGTTATTTAATTCATGAACAGTAAGATAAATGGAATTACTTTTCCAAAGGTATAGAAGTAGATAAAATCATCAAAGGAAAGAGAGTAGAGAGAGCTTTGGAAAGGACCTTGGGAAATATCCATCTTTAAGAGATGATAGGAAAATGAGGGAAAGAAAAGGAGACAAAGAAAAAGGGGTCAGAGTAGTATGAGAACCTTGAGAATGTTAAGTACCATGTGTGGCTTAAAGGGGAAAATA
Organism: Sarcophilus harrisii; assembly: GCF_902635505.1. Lineage (NCBI taxonomy): Eukaryota > Metazoa > Chordata > Mammalia > Dasyuromorphia > Dasyuridae > Sarcophilus > Sarcophilus harrisii. Next base: position 482,287,683 of record NC_045428.1, on the reverse strand, counting down.
GCAGCTACTTAAAGATAGAACCAAAGAGATGTGTCTTGAAAGTAATTTTGTAAATAAAACCTTTGGATTATAAAGAATTACAAGCTTTTAGTGTGAAGAAGCAGTTATAGCTGCCAAACTATATTCAAACGAGGGCAACGAGAATGGTGAGGGACTTGAAATCATGTCATGTTTGAAGAAACAAAGATGTTTGAAAGAAAAGATATATATATATATATATATATATATATATATATATAGAAAAGATTTAATGGTAATAAACTATTTGAAGGATTATCATGTAGTTCTAAGGAAGCTGTTTAATTCTGTTTTACATATAGCCAGGAGAAGGCAAAATTAGACATATATGTAGTACCTCTAGGGAAGCAAATTTTGATTCAATAGAAGAAAAAAAAAATGCTAAAAATTACAGTTGTCCTGGAATGTAATTGAATGGATAGGGGAGTAATGATGAGCTTCAAGATGAGGTAGAACTCTGGGATGAAAATTGGTATTGGAAATAACAGTTATTCTAGTGAGCATGGTGGAGCTGTATCATCATCTGTAATCTAATTAGTAAATTCTGCTAATTTGGAAAGTAATATCAGTAGAGTATTCCCAGAGACACATGACTATATTAAATATTGCATTTATATATAGACTGTACTCTAATAGAAAGAACCCAGAAGCAGGAGTCAGATCTGATGTTTTTATCTGTAGTTCCCCATAAAATGAGGATAACAACACACTGTCTACCTCACATGAATGATTGAATAAAAGCACTCTCCAAACCCTAAAGTATTACAAAAATGTGAGTAATTATTATTATTATTATTACTATTAACCATATAATCCTAATTTAATATTATTTGAGCTATAAATTTTTAAAAAATGAACATAAAGGGAAGAAAGAGAAAACCTCTTAAATAAATCCTATTTATATTTGACTTCTAATAATTGTTCCAATTTACCTTAGGCACTCTCAAACCAATTCTTTTCATCCATGAGCAAAATCAATACTTATTTCAAGCACAGGAGTGTGTTGTGTGTTGTGTTTTTAAAATTCAAACTGGTTTTATATTTTGTTTAATGTTCTATAGATAATAAGTATGAACTACAAGATGAACCATTTCTCCATACTTACCTCCATCTTCAGGTAATGGCTGAGAGATGATAAAAGGCTACTTGTATCCCAAGCCCAAATGTCTCATACTCTTATAGCCACAGGGAATTCAATTCAATAAACACTGATTAAGATCCTATAATTGCAAAAAATGCATGATAAAGAACCAGGGTACAAAGACAAAATTCAAAGAATTTACATTTCCTAGAAAAGTCAAGTAGGTTAACCTTTCAGAGCCCCAGTTTTTTCTACTATAAAAGAGACATAATTAACTGTCTCAGAGGACTGAGGATAGAGTTCTTTGAACCTTGAAGTGTATTAACATATGTGCATGTGACAGGATGATGATGATGGTGATGATATTAAGAAGTGGCTACTATTTTGTTCTATTTTGTTTGATTTTTCCATTATGGTAATAACATTGATGAGGTGAAGGTTACAGCCAGACTCTCCTTGTACAGGGCCACCAAATGATGTACAGAAATGTTGAACCCCCACAATATATGGGGGTTTCAGGACTCTCCTTCAACTGTTCATCAAATTCTGGGGAGTAGAAGTTAGAGTCCAAAAGCATGTTGGGATTTTAGGCCAGGGTCCAAGGAATTTCAAAAGAATTTATAGGTTTAGACTTTCTCTAAATCAAGAGGCAAAGATTTTATTATTATGCCACTGATAGGGCTAAAACTTCCAAAAGGGAATGTTAGCAATTGTGAAACTTAGTAAGCCTCTAAAAAGAGTTAGCCATTATGATGTTTATTAAGTGTGATAAAAGAAATTAGATGTAACTAGAAAAAAAGATAAATCTCTAGTGAACTTGCTGCCATAATGTGGGTAGTTCCTAATGAACCCACAATGGCATAAGGTGAGGTAAATTCCTAAATAGCAAATGGGGTATTATATCATTGACTGGAAGGCTAACCCTAAAAGGGTTTAAGGTTGTAATAACAAGTTAGCAGGGGATTAGGATGCATAGACGCAGACTTTTTTTTTTTTTTTTTTTTTTTTTTTTTTTGCTGAGGAATTGGAGTTAAGTGACTTACCCAGGGTCACATAGCTAGGAAGCCTTAAGTATGTGAGATCAGATTTGAACTCAGGTCCTTCTGACTTCAGGGATGGTGCTCTATCCACTGCACCCACCTAGCTAGCCCCAACTCTTTTATGGGGAAAAATGACCTTGGAGGTTGACATCATAACTTGGCCTTCTAATTGGATAATTGTAGAGTTTGTCACTGCAAGGAATTGAACAAGGAATTCAATGAAGGCCCATGCAACAAAGGCCTCCTTAGGATAACAAAAGGCCTAATTAAATCAAAAGATTGAAATAATCAATACTCCTCCCTGCTTGCCTCAGACTATAGTTTAGACAGTAAAATTTAGGCTCTTTCCAGATAATGCCACTTCCTGCTACCAAACCCAGGGATTTTAACTCCCATCAATGTGATTTTTTTGGGAAAAAAAAATTGCAGATGCATGTTACAAAGTAGTTCTCTTATATTGATTGTATTTTTTATTAGTAGACAATAGAAATCCAGAGGCCTCTTTCTGAACATGTTCCCTTAGGACTCAACAGTTACCACTGGGAACAATTTTTCAGGTAAAGTAGCCATCCGATATTAAAATAGGAACTCATAAACACCTGTTTCATTTTGCTTATCCTGAGCCAAAAAATTTTCCCTAGAATGGCATTTCTAATATATAATGAAAGCCAAGGTAGACAGGGGAAAATTAGGATTCCATATAAAGAAGTTTACTTTACACAAAGCTTTGCATGGATATACCTCAATTATCTATGTATTAAGGTTTCTCTGTAATTACTGAAATGCAAGAATATATAAACTTATACATAGTTTAAGAAAACTTAAAAAACCAGTCTTTTTGATAGTTGGCAGTGAAATCAGATATCAAAATCTGAGTTTTGCATGATCTATTTCATAGGTTCTTGTGAGGAAATACTTTTTTTTAACAAATTATATTTTTCATTCCTCTCTTTTTTGCATATTGAGGCAGAGCAAATCCATACCTCTATAGCTTTAAATAATTGTATTATAAAAATCTTCAGTCTAGAATATTAAGGGGTTTTAGGAAACACAAATGTTTTAGACATTTCTCTTCCCATAAACATATAGATAAGGTTGTTGCTTGATATTTGATTGAATTGTTGGTATCTTCAATCTACTTATATTGATTATCTAATCTGATTCCCCACAGACACATACAAAAAGTAAATACTATCTTTTTAAAAGAGAGAAAAAGAATCACCAAAGAAAAATGACTTAATATGCTTTCCCTAAAGCATTTCCCTAAAAAATTGAGGTGTTCTTTAAGAGTTATGTTCCTATTTTTCCAGTTACAGAAAGCAACATTAATATTGTCTTTTAAGTGCAGTTATAAAAGTCACATTGAGAAAAAAAGTAAATGAGCTATTTGCCTCATTTAGATTCTTTCTTTTGTTTTTTTACTGATTTGTTTCTTTCCTCTCTTTCTTGATGAGTAGAATATATTGTCCCAAAATGCATTTTTTAAAATATCCTAGGGCTTCATGGAATACTTAAGAATATCTCTAGCCCATCTTCCTTCCATCAACAAGTACTTTCCCTCAACTTTTCTAGGCACCTTCTAGCAGAATAGAGGAAATCTCTGCTCTTTGTCAATATTTAGACCTTAGGTTTTGTTTTATTTTTTCTGACACTGCTTGCTCCTGAAGTGAGGTTTGTGTTTATTTCAAACAGAGATATTTCTATATACAAGAGACATATTACAGTTAGGATGATAGTTCAGACACTATTAAAATTTTTCATTTGTTTGTCCAACAAATAAACTTAGTTAGATATAACCATTACATTCCCAGGAAACTGGAATTGAAAAAGCACTTGAATGGGACTGATTGGATGAAGTATTTCTCAGGATCAAGTCACATGATTCCTGTTCCCAAAACTGAGACCCTGGAGAGTCATTTGATCTCTGGAGGGATGAACTTTGAATGCTGAAAAACAGGAAATTGCAGAAAGTGATGTGACCTGTGGGAAGCAGCCAGCATTGGTGACCATTGGTTAAAGATGGTTATGTCCTTTTAGTCTATTCAATGAGAAGGCTCTGGTCTTTTGCTTTTAAACCCTGAACAAGTCGGAAGCTGGCCAGGTTCCAGGAGCACATGGTGGAGCTGGGATGGCTCCAGGTGTGTCTGGGCCTCTCCTTGCAGGGATTAAATAAATGCTTTCTCTTTGTACCTGATGATGTCTCTGATTATAATTGAGAAGGGGGTCTTGCACCCAACCTGTTCCACACATGCTTAATTGTCTAGATCTGTTGTAGTGTTAATTAATATATTGTGTGTGACAGGTTTGGCATTTTTTTGTGTTTGTATCATTCATAATATGAATAAATTTACTATTCAACTGATTCCTTTGAGGCTAGTATTTCCTGACCAAGTATTCAGAAATAAGACCCAATTCATCTAAATACTTTATATTGATAAGTGATTTCTATGATTTTTAATAGTGATTTGTTTGGCTTTGGTCTTCAGGTCAACATATAATAAATAATAAAAAGAAAGCAAGATTTAAAGTAAGAAGGATAATTGAAGCCATCAGTCTCTTATTTTGTATCTCCATTGATTATTACTGCAATGTTTATTTGTTTAAAGAGCCTCAAGATAAATGTACAGTATTGAAAACATCCTTTTATGAACTTTGCCTGAATGCCCCTGTAATTTTGATATACTACTGAGAATAGCTATACAAAGTGTTCCAAAGCCCTCAGTAATATAAAAGTACATTAAGACTTTTGAGCCATGTCATAGCAATGAGTTATAGTAACAGTTCAAACTACTTTTGGTTAGTCTGATCTATTTTAGTTTAATCACTTAATCTACATTTTGTGCCTATTCTGTACAAAAAGTAAAATTTTTTGTACTTCCAAATATTTTCCCTTTTCCTTCAAGTATTTAGTAATCTAGTCAGTAAGAAAAGATTTAAACATGTAAAACTATTAAATAAGTAATTATCATCATTATATTACATAAGTAAATAAAATTTCAAAGAAATATTAGAAGTATCAGAGAGTAATACATTGAGTAATGACCAGTTGAATTATATAGACAATTAGAGATATTAACAAAAAGTTGGAACTTAAATTGGAACTTAAATAGTCATCTAACCTTTGCTTAAAGAATCAAAATCATGTAACCGTAGCAATCTCACTACTTTCAAAAGCATTCCATGACACTTTGGGACAACAATTGCCACAAAGTCCTTCCCTAACAACCTAAATTTTGCCTCTTTCAAGTCAGTCAGTAAACATTTGTTAATTGCCTACTATATGTCAAGCATTGTGTTAAGCACTGAGGAAGGTGAAAAATAGCACTACTCCCAAGGAGCTCATGATTTAATGTAAGAAGACAATGATCATTCATTATATTCTTTCTCTTGAGTTGTTTTAAATACACACACGCACACACACATACACACATACACACATACAAAAGAGAGAGAGAGATAGTATTAGTATCAAGGAAGATCTAAAAAGTATAGAGGGAAACCTATAGGCAAAATGAAAAAATTTCATGCATGGTCAAGAGCTAGTAAAAATGTCTAGAATTGAGAGATGGAGTGCATTTTATGAGTAATGCAAGGAGGCCTATGTCATTGAATTGCTGAGTATGTGAAGGGGAGTAGGGTTTAAGATGACTGGAAATAAAGAAAGGAGTAAGATTATGAAGAGCTTTAAAAATCAAATAGAAGATTTTGTATTTGATCCTAGAAGTTAATGGAGAGCACTGGAATTTATTGAAGAGGGGTTCAGTGACAGGAATGGTGGTATTATGTGGGACTTGGGACCTGCGTTTTAGAAAGATCATTTTGATAGCTTTCTGGTGAATGGACTGAAGTGAGAAGAAATTTGAGGCAAGAACATGAACGAATATAATCCTTCTCTCCTGTGATAGCCCTTCAAATGCCAGGAAATAGTTACCATAATCCATATAGCCCTAAAATCTTCTCTTTCTTGTTGTTTAGTCATTTCAGTCATGTCTGACTTATTGATGCTATTTAGTTTTGGGTTTTTTTTGGTTTTTTTTGTGGGGGGGTTGTTTGTTTGTCTGTTTTTGGCCAAGATACTGGATTGGTTTGCTAATTCCTTCTCAAGTTAATTTTACAGATGAGGAAAATGAGCCAAAGAGAGTTAAGTGACTTTGCCCATGGTCACATAACTTGTAAATGTCTGAGGCTGGGATTCTACTCAGGTTTTCCTGACTCCAGGCTCAGTGTTCTATCTACTGCTCTTCCTACCTACCCCAAACTCCTCTCTCCCCTTGGTCAAACAATTTAGTTACTTTAGCTACTTCCTATAAGATATAATCTCCAGATATAATCTGGTTTCCATCCTCTGAATGCTCTCTATATTATCAAGTTCTCTCCTAAACTATGCTTTCTAGATTAAAATAGTACAATCTACTTGTTTGTTATTTAAAACAATAATGAGTTATAGTAAACTGAAGAGTTCCAGAGAATGAGTAATTATAGATAATGTTTGAGGTATAGTTAAGAGGCTTATGGTGGAAGATCTTTAATAGTAAAGGAGTTTGAACTTTCTCTTATAAACAACAAGGAACTACTCAATGTTTATAATGATCAAAGTAAAACTTAAAGAAAATTATATTAGTTATGTTGGATAGGTTAGATTTAAAGTAATCATTGGGGAAAGAATATTCAGGAAGCTACTGAAGGTATGAAGTGAAAAATTTCTGAATTGCAATGCTTTGGCAGTAAAAAAGAACAATTGTGGTATTTTTTTTTTTTTTTTCTGAGGCAATTGGGGTTAAGTGACTTGCCCGGGGTCACACAGCTCTGAAGTGTTAAGTGTCTGAGGCCACATTTGAACTCAGGTTATCCTGACTTTAGGGCTGGTACTCTTATCCACTGTACCATCTAGTTGCCCCTGTGGTAGGTATTTTTAAAGAAAAATGAATAAGAATTGATTTGGATGAATTGGATATGATTCAACAGAAAGGACTAGATTGAAAGAAAATATTTTGATCTAAATAACACAGAGGCAGTAGTAGAAATGGTGATGAACTTGGGACTTTATTTCAAATCCTTGCTTTGTGACCTTAGACAAATCATTTCACTTCTCCTGACCTCAGTTTCCTCACCTATAAAATGAAGAGATTGGACTAGATAATCTTGAAGTTTTCTTCTAGCTTGAAATTTGCCAACATTATAAATCTATGAATTAGAAAAGTATTTTTCTCTTCTTGCTTACAGTGTTCACATTGACAGGGATTTCCTCTTCTCTTTTCCTTTTGCTCATTCATTTCTTTCCATTATTAAGTTTTTAGCCAATGCTACTTCCATCAAAATTTCAAACTTAGAAAATAGAGAATTCACCAAATTTAATTCACAAACCTTCAACACATTTGTAAACTTGAACATTTCACTTTATCTTCAGGATCCTTGATTCTGAATGCTGGAGGTGAACTTTTGTTAATAGAAGCTATTCTACTGTGATTGGGACCAGTCTGGTCTCTCCCAGAAGCCATTTGTGATCAATAATAATTGTCTCTTGTTTACCAGCTCATGGGGGTATTTTTATCTCCTGGGAATTCAGGATTGTCAGATGTGATGGCTGCTGAGCCAAACCTAAAGAATAAGGCCCCATTTCCATAATGCTAAGGACTAAGAAGCCTCTTAGTCCCTCAGGGCTATTGATATGTGAGTAGTAATAGCATGAATGCTTTGATGTTTGTAGGTCTATCCATGGTGCTCACTATTCTTTAAAAATCCCTCCAACTAAAAGAGAGTATTGAAGTTTGTAAAAATGAATAAGGATACACTAAGCTGACATTTCCATGGTTTCTTAATACTTATAATTCATACTGCTAAATATGTACATCAGCAAATCAACTACCCTGGGTATTAATTTATGTTTATGTAGAATTTAAGTTTTCCTGGCAGTCCTTTGCTGCAGAAAAGGTGGATTGTATTATAAAACAGAGCAACAGAACCAATAGGGGAACTTTTGACTTCATAATGTGCTTTTGATGCTACAAAGGTGCCTGAATTGATCAGTGTCTAAATATACAATCTCTGAATAAACATTTAATCATTTGTTCAAGTTCATGATTTAGATATCCTTTTTTCATCAGGTATACTATTTAAAGAAATTCCCAGCTTACTCACATTGTCTTATTAGTTTTAGGATGAATATTTACACTTCTAGCCTTCAGGAGTATATTCCATTGTAGACAGCATAGAAATTCAAGAATAGGGTTAAGTTATCCATTAGGTCCTTTTCATATCCTCCTTCTTCCCATTCCCTGTGTGCTCTCTTCTCTTCTCTTTTCTTTCTTCTTTTCTCTTCTCTCTTTCTCTATTTCTTGGCACTCTCATTTTTTTCTCTTACTTCCTCCTCCTGTCTCCTTTTCCCTTCTTCCTTTTCTCCATATTTGTCTCCCTCTTCTTTCTTCCTTTTTCTCTTTGTATTTTTTTGTCTCTTAAATGGAAATGATTTCTATTCAGTTTCATCAATAACAAAAACTTGTACTCCTTAAACAGCCTAACCAATTGAAGACCATATGGGATGATTATCAGTGCTGTATATTTAAGGTTTTAAGATATAAATTTATTGTAAAGGGATTTTCTTTTCTGCCAAAGTGCAGAGAGCTGAGGGAAGGAAATGTAGAGGGATGGGGATGAAGAAGGGAGACAACCAACTGATGCCATTTCTAAGGAGGAACTGGCAGACAGAGAGTAGAAGTTTTATAACTGAAAATCCTGTTCCCCTCTTTATTGCTGGCCTATGGATTTACATTACACGGCAATATAAGAATTTAAGTAACTATATATTGTGGAAGAAAGAGAAACTTAATACCACTAAAATAGAAATTTTACCTCATATTTTCTTTTTGTTGGATTTTCTTTTTTATTTTAAGGAAACATAGTAAAAGATATTGCTTGTAGTGCATTTACTGACCATTGTAGCCTATAAGGTGGTCAGAAAAGGCATACAAGGAAGGATACTCTCAAAATCTCTCTTAAGAACTTTAGAATTGATTATATGACATGGGAGAGACTGGCACAGGACTGCTCAGTATGACATGCCCTAATCAATTGAATTATCAGAAGAAATACAAGATGCACAGAGTTAGAGAAGCCACCCCAAATGTTCATATAGACTATTTGTGTCCAACTTGTGGCAAAGGATTCCGAGTTCATCAGTCTGATCAGCTGATCTGTATAGTAGAACACACTGCAACTTGACTATAATATAGTGATATCATTTTGGTCCTCTTTGAGAATGAAGAACAACAATAAACTTCCTGACTCCTAAAGAATTTAAAATTATGGAAATATTAATTAACACCAATTCAGCAAGCATTTATCAGATATACATCAAATACAAGGCACTATACTAGATACAAAACCCTAACAATCCTACTCCTCCAAAGCTGTGTAATGGAAAAGTACAAATAGTTTCATATTTGTGTATCTGTATTTCAGTGCCTATCCCAAGGCCTGGAATATAATAGGAGCTTAATAAATGCTTGTTGATTCACTGATCTTAGTGTAGTCTAATTTTGCATTAGTTCTCTTGGATGTTATATCTCCCTGTTGATTTATTTTGAATTTAAACTCCTTCACATCTCTAACTTTTTTGGGTATTAATGTCTTTCTAGACACTTTCTCCATGGTATTATACTTGTGTAGTTAGTTTCTTTTTTTCAAGTGGGAAAATTTAAATTTGTCCTTATTAGATTTGTCTCAGTTTGGGAGGTGTGATAGCCAGCCACTAATCAGATTTAATCTTGAACTATTTGTCTGAATTGGTATTTTTTTTTAAACCCTGTAGCCTTTGTAGAGAAAATAGGAGAAAGCCAGAGCGAGAGAAAGAGAAGCAGTGAAGGAAAATGGGTAGAAAACTGGTCTCGGAGTCAAAAAAGGCTGGGTTTAAGACCTGTTTCTGATGCAGATTTTCTCTGTGACCCCTATTTAAGTCAGGCGTAATTAACCTCTCAATTGTCCCAGATAACTTTGTAAAGCTATAAATTGAAGAGTAGGCCCTGATCTGCTTATAGGTATAGAGAGCTTCTCACTGAGAGATCAGACTCTGTGGTATCAAACTCAGAAAGAAATGGAGAGGCACTAAATGCCTTATAATAATAATAAAGTTCCCTGCAGTTATGGTCTGACTTAGAAAACCACATACTAACATTGTCTATATTCTATTGTATTTTTATTCATTTTGTTAAATATTTCTTAATTTCATTTTAATCTGATTTGACCAAGGATATTGGGGAGGGGGATGTGTCTCCTGTCTGATATATATGCTCTGCGCTGGTGAAATCAAAGAGAAAAAAGGAGGAAAGTTGTTAAAGTGAAATAAGATCCAGGACTTGGTGTATGAGCTTGAGAGTAATTATGGCACTGACCAATGATATAACTAGGGTAATGTCTTCACTTGCCCATGAATTGAATTTAAGCAAGGCAGAATTCACTTAAATTTGGATATTTGATTAATTGACTACAAGCTCAAAACACTTCAATAGGGAGACAACAGTTTGTGCTTTTTTAAACTAATGCAATTTAGGTTAATGAACAAAAAAATGCAATATTGAGGAGAAAAGAAACAAGTCTTCATCACTTCAATAACCAGATAAAATCTAAAATCACTTGTTTAGGTCCAAATAATACATACAGAAGAGGAATATCTAATTGAGGAATAGCATTTCAGAGGCCATTGTTTAAAGGAATTTTATAAGCTCAGTCTGAAGAAAAGTTAGAGAGGACATGAAATCTGTCTTTATTGTGTAGTGGAGTGAACTAATTTGTTACTTTATTTCTAAAAAGCATAAACTAAGTTCAGTGATTAGAAGTTTCATAGAACTGGATTTTGGCTTAGGATAAATGAGAATTTCATAATAATTATTATTGAAATGAAAATGAGCTCTGTTGCATAGTGATGAAGAAGACTGATGACTATGTTATAGAAAAAATGAATGTTTGTTTAAGAAAAAGTTAGATTGAATTAGATTATCTCTAAGATCCCTTCTAACTTTGTTTTTGTTTTGTTTTATTTTTTATTTTATTCTGTGAAACTGATTTTTAGTTCTTATTTAATTTGTTTTTTCTTCTGAAATGTTTACATTTCATATTAATATTACATATTTTTATGATTCAGCATGGTAATGATGTTTTGGTATTGATTTTAGTATAATAAATTTTTTCTTTTAAATTTATCTTAATTTAGGTGCTGCCTTCTGAAGTCTTTTCTTGACACCCCTAGATGTTAATGCTTTCTTACTACTCAGAATAACATTGATCTGTATAAATAGGTACCTCAATTTTCTATTCTGTGAAATAAAAATATTATCTGTCCTATCTCTCACATTGTTATTGTGCAAAGGAAATAAGAATGTATTTGAATGCCCTTGAGGCATACAATGTGTCTTACTTCCTGCATTTTTAAGGTATATTATAGAGTTAATTGAATCAATATGTACTTTTGGAAAGAAATTTTAAAATCAATTTTATTGTACCTTTGAGGAGTACTAAATATGAGAAAAATATTGACTTATCATTTTATGAGAATCTTTGAAATAAGAGCTCTACCAACAGTTGCTTTAAGGGGCCATTTTATATTTTATCAAAGATAAATAGAAGTACCATCTTTCCACTTTGATTTCAGAATGCCATTGACCTTCATCATTTTCCTTATAGTGAGTTATTAGAATGGCATACTTTCCCACACATTATGTAATTACATTCCAGGAGTCCAAATAGTTCTTTTCTTGCCAAAGGTGAGGTTAGTGGTTTTGTTTCCTCCCCTTAGGTTTATTGAAATTGGGACTAAAGGATTTCACAGTATGTGTTAATGCACCTTGTAGCTTAAGAGGAAGAATTCAGTTATAAAATCAGTAGAAAACAGTAGGTTTAGAAAATATTTCTGAACAAGCATCTGTAGGCAAATATCCCTTGACTGCTTGAGAAGTGGTAGAAAAATAGGTATGTGGTTTTGTGTGAGACTGAATTTGTACCAGAGATTAAGCTTTTGAAGATGATTGTTATTCTTCAGAATATGAAAGAATCTCTCTAGAAACTGGACATGATCAACAATTGGAAAGGTTTCCCAAAGCATTTCTCCAAGCCTGCATTTTCTCATTTGTAAATAACATTTTCTCTATCTACCTCACAGTTAGTTTTAGAAAAGTTTTTTGTAAGCCTTAAAAATATAGATGTGTATGTGTGTGTGTATATATATATATGTATGTATATATGTATATACATATATTTATGTATGTATATCCTCATGTACATATGTATAAATATATGCAGTAATTATTTATGACTGCAAAATTATCAGTTTTAAGTAACATGTAAAATTGTTTATTATTCCTAGCATCAAATTTGTCAAAAAAGAGAATGAAAATATTTTTGAGTAATATTATCAAATACTAGTCAGACATGCAGTAAATACTGTGCTAAAAAGGCTACCCACTATGTTAAAGAGACAAAAAATAGTCTCTGTTCTCGAGGAGCTTATAGTCAATAGAGTAGAAAGACACTAAGGAAATAAAAATGTACAGACAAGCCAAATATAGGATAAATAGGAAACCATTAAAAGAGGAAGGCACTAGAGTTAAAGGGTTGGAAAAAGTTTCCTATAGGAAATAAGATTTTCAAGCCATTCTCCAATTGAAAAATGGTCAAAGGATATGAACAGACAATTCTCAGATGAAGAAATTGAAACTATTTCTAGTCATATGAAAAGATGCTCCAAGTCATTATTAATCAGAGAAATGCAAATTAAGACAACTCTAAGATACCACTACACACCTGTCAGATTGGCTAAGATGACAGGAAAAAATAATGATGATTGTTGGAGGGGACGGGAAAACTGGGACATTGATGCATTGTTGGTGGAGTTGTGAACGAATCCAACCATTTTGGAGAGTAGTTTGGAACTATGCTCAAAAAGTTATCAAACTGTGCATACCCTTTGATCCAGCAGTGTTACTACTGGGATTATATCCCAAAGAGATTATAAAGAAGGGAAAGGGACCTGTATGTGCACGAATGTTTGTGGCAGCCCTTTTTGTAGTGGCTAGAAACTGGAAACTGAATGGATGTCCATCAGTTGGAGAATGGCTGAATAAATTGTGGTATATGAAAATTATGGAATATTACTGTTCTGTAAGAAATGACCAACAGGATGATTTCAGAAAGGCCTGGAGAGACTTACACGAACTGATGCTGAGTGAAATGAGCAGGACCAGGAGATCATTATATACTTCAACAACAATACTATATGATGACCAGTTCTGATGGACCAGGCCATCCTCAGCAACGAGATCAACCAAATCATTTCTAATGGAGCAGTAATGAACTGAACTAGCTATTCCCAGAAAAAGAACTCGGGGAGATGACTAAAAACCATTACATTGAATTCCCAATCCCTATATTTATGACCACCTGCATTTTTGATTTCCTTCACAAGCTAATTGTACAATATTTCAGAGTCTGATTCTTTTTGTACAGCAAAATAACGTTTTGGTCATGTATACTTATTGTGTATCTAATTTATATTTTAATATATTTAATATCTACTGGTCATCCTGCCATCTAGGGGAGGGGGTGAGAGGGTAAGAAATGAAAAATTGGAACAAGAGGTTTGGCAATTGTTAATGCTGTAAAGTTACCCATGTATATATCCTGTAAATAAAAGTCTATTAAATAAAAAAAAATAAAATAAAATAAAAAATAAAAAAAGGAAATAAGATTTTAATTTGGATTTAAAGAAAGCTGGGAAAGCCAATAGGCAGAGATGAAGAGGGAAAGCATTCCAGGTATGGGGAAGAGTTAGAGAGAATGCTTTGAAAGGAGAGAGATAGGGTGTCTTGTTTGTGGAACAACAAAGAGGTCAGTATCATTGGATTGAAGCTTATGTGGTAGAGAGTAAGGTATAAGAAGACTGGAAATATGGAATGGAATGAGATTATGAAGAGTTTTTAGTGCAAAAAAAAGAGCATTTCTTATTTGATTTTGAAGATGATGGGAAGCTACTGCAGTTTATTGAGTAGGGAGAAAGTAGCAGCAAGGGACATTATAACAGAAAGGAAATGTTATTTCCAAACATTAATTCCAAAAATGAAACACACCATCTCTTGATTCTGGGCATTCTTGCTCTGTCCCCAATGGCTAAAATGCCCTCCCTTCTCCACTCTAACTACTGAACTCCTTGGCTTCCTTTAAATCTCACCTAAAATTCTACCTCCTGCAGGAAGTATTCCCCAATCACTTTCCATTCCAGTCCCATCCTTCTGTTAGAAAATTTTATTTATTGTGCACATACCTTGCTTTGTTTATATGTTTTCATGCTGTCTGTCTCACATTAGATTTTAAGCTCCTTGAGTTTAAAGATTGGCTTTTACCTCTTTTGAGTCCCTAGCACTTAGTATGGTGTTTGGCACAAAGTAGAAGCTTAATAAATTTTTACCGAATTGAATTGAAGATTCATTGCAGAAAGATTCCCTGGAATGTCTACATGAGTTGTTCAAAGTCTGTGCTTTTCTTTGTTAGTATGTTGTTGACATTCCCTTTCCATTGTCACCAGATTATTGAAGAGAGAAGATAGTTTTACCTTCATTCCTCGATCACGTGAAGAACTTCCAGACAACTTTCCAAAGGAAATCCCTGGAATCTGTTATTTTCTGGAGCTCACAACTGGTCCCAAGCAGCCAAAGCCCTCAATCTCTTCAACTCGAATGAAGAAGGTTTCCTACAATATTGGCACCATGTTCCTTCGGGAGACAAGCTTATGAGACCTGCTGCAGATCAAAGACTCATCACAAAAGCACAAGCCCAGAACCTGGGTCTGGACAGAAAAGTGAGGAGAGATCCTTTCTCCTTCACTGCATCATTCTGGGCAAGCAGTACAATCTCTGTGTAATGTCATGCAATAATACTAGAATAAGGTGGGTGATGGCTGTTAGTAAACAAACTGGAGGGGAAGACAATTAAGGGAATCAAATGTGTTCACCCCTAAAAGAGGTATAAACAAATCAAATTATAATCATGATCCCTTTATCAAATAAAACCTAAAACTAAACTCCTTGGGTTTTCTGTTTGATATCCATGAGGTGACATGACCTTAAGAATTTTGCCCACTGAAAAACATAAAAGAGCCAGTGTGGAGTCTGCATTCTTAGATTCAATGTTATTCAGTAAAGGAAGTTTTATAATTTTTTGGAAGAGACATTTCTTACAGATACCATAGAGGTTTGGTCAACTTCCCAACCAGAGAAATTGTAACTGAGTAAAATATTTTAGGGATATTACCTATTTTTATACATCTTTCTCTTTCTGGATAATAACATTTCAGATAACAATTGATCTAGCTTTTCAGAGTATACTACTGTATATTTGGTGTATTATATAACTTTAACCTAATAATCTAATGTGGTTACACTTATTTAGAGGGATCAGTATCAGATAGACATTTCATATGTGCAGAAAAACCTATCTGCCTACTAGACATGTCTTTCAAATGTAATTAAGGTAACTGAAATTTAAAAGAAATGGAGTTCCTAGAAGCCAATTAAAAATAAACAAGGAAAAAGGAATCTTTTCCTCTTTTTGCTGAAAATTTTCAGTAATTTACGAAAGAAAATTACTTTGGTCCCTTAATGGTTTTTATATAGGCACTTTAAAATGTAGGTAGATATTGGAACATGCTAAATTATGCCCTTTACTATAATATTTATTAAGTATCTGCCATGTGCAGAACACTGCATGCACATAATGTGCTATATGTCATCTCTGTATTTCCCTCCTTTCTGGGTCAGTGTTAATGACTGTAGATTGTTGCCTCGTAAAATATGGTTCAGGGTTATTTACTTCTCTTGTAGCTGCTTTCAATAAATGTGGACATTAGTAAGAAGTTCAAAATTTTGCCAACATTAACAATATTTAATTGGTCTATTTTCTAGTATAACATAAAATAGAAAGAGCTTCCAGTTGTATGATTTGGAGAAATTTAAACTAAAAGCAAGTTCTATAGTTTGATTGATGTTATTTTTAACAATATGTAACTCCCCATCATGGAAGTTTGAATAGGTCTACTATATTCAGACCTGGTGAATCCCCCTTGCCCACAATCACTACAGTAGCCTGCAGGTTTTTAATTGCATGATTCCCTAAAATTGACCCTTTCTCTCTAACCAACACTGCATGAAAAAAGGAATCTACATCATTACTGACCTACCCTGAAATCAGGGGCACTCTGCTGCAAGAACAGTCAGAGTTTGGAATCAAGATAAATCAAAAAGCCTGTTCTAATTTATGATCTGGAAGGATTTATTTCTGTAGCTCTATTGTGATGTGTGGCTGTTTCCTTACTCCGTGGTTTCTTATTATTCTCTCTCCCTTGCCAGTGATTACTAATGAAAGTATGTTTAATTTTTTGTGTATTTTTTTTCATTTTTACAGGTCAGATATTTGAGTTATAGTGTGATTGGTCACTACTATAGCACAGCTGAGCATTACAGATTTAAACTGTCTTTCTATAAAAAATAATTTCCTAATTATGAGGCTTAATAAATGCTCCAAAAGTTGTCCGAACTATGTAGATGGTAAGCCCTTTTAGAAATATAAAGTATGTCTCATATGTCATTGTTAATATAATTGTTGGGCTCTAATCTCACATTCGAGTGGGGTGCTGGCAAAGTACTCTTCCAAATGGAGAGGAGAAACCATATTTTTTTACCCTTTTCTGTGTTCCCCACTTCCTCTAGGCCAAGGACTTTGCCTTCTACCATTTAGAGGAGAGAATGCTAAGACCATCATGTCAGGGCCCTTCCATACTTGATTCTGGGGTGCTTCAGACTCATTCTAGGCCTCATGGCCTGTGTAGACAGAGAACTCAGGAGTCACTTTCTCAAGGTAGGAGATAGCTTGGCTACCTGAGAGCATATAGACACTTAAGGATAAAACTCAGTTCATTATAGGATAGTTCTTCTATTCATATATGGAAACAAGATATTGCCAAATGACTTCTCTTATATTGACAAACATTTTCATTTAGGAATAAGAATGAATATATAATTATATTGTATGTGTGTACATACATATATTCATCACATAAATTCATATACATTATATATACATATATTTTCATATATGTGTGTGTATATAACCCTATGGCTACAAGAAATTTCTAGCATCCATTCAATCCATTCCTTTGCCTTTTGTGATACTTTTCCCCTAAACATTCAAAATAGAGAAATGACCATATTGGTTTAAGGCACAGTAGGAAAGAAGATTTCAAACTCTCCTATGTAACCATTGTTCAATAGGGAGAATTAGATCAAGTGAGAAAAGAGTCATGTATAGTGCAAATTCATTTTATCAGAATCAACTAATTTCACATTGGTTTATGCAATTCACTTACAGAAAAAAATGGAAATGTATATTAGTATATTCATTCACATATGTCAAATTAAGAAATTAGCATAGATCCAGTTATATGTATATATGTAGCTATATCATACTCAGGACATGAATTTATATATTTTCATGCAGTAAAATTTAATCTTGTTCTATGGAGCTCTGTACTGAAACAGTGATCCACTTTGTCTCCTTGTTGCCTTTGTCTTGTAATTGATTATTCTAGTTCCTATGTTGCTATCTGTCTTTCCCAGGTGCTGTAAGCATTATCTATGAATTTCATTAATAACCAAGGAATTAAGAAACTGCAAAAAGCTGTATATTTCTATTACAGGGCAATTAAGCCTAATGTTGCCACATTTTTCTAATTAGGAATATGAATTGAAACAGTTGGGTAAGAATTTTGATGAGTGGCTCTTTGTCTTCTCTATATTGAATTTACTAATTCAGACTAATGTCTGCACGGACATTTCATCTTGTAAAAAAGATTTTTTCACCCAGAATGTATCAGAGGACATCAGACTGATATGGAAGTGACTAACCTTCATAGAATCTGATAATATTATAGTGTAGAATAGATTTAAAATCATTTGTTACATCTTAAGCTTTATTTGTAAAAAAAAAAAATTATAGTTTCAGAAGATAGTATCTATAGTATGATTCTCCTAATGTACTCACAAGGAGCTAATTTGAAGTGACTTGATAATCATAGCCCTCAGTACAAGAAATTGATGTCAATATCACCATGGAGATAATACCCATGTTGGAAAATATACTCAAATGGAAATGCAACAGTTATTTAGTGAAATCATAATCCATGAACATATGTAAAGAACCTACTGAGCATACTCACTATAACACTGAAAAACATCAAATAATTAAAATCATTGATAGTGATTCAAAATAGGAGATTCTGTGTTTTTGCATCATGGAAATTAGGTAATTAAAGGTAGCTCTCTAAGAAACAAATTTACTTAAGTCAGTTCTGAGTGAAAATGTTGGGAGAAACAAAACTGCTAATAGATTTCCCAGTACTGTCATCCACCTCTGTACTTAAATTTTATTTGTTACTAATCGATTATGGTTTAAATTTTATATTGTTTTCCCCTTCCAATATGTGGGACTCTGTGATCTATAGACTGACTTTGATTTGGAGAGTAAATCTAGTGTTTGGCACTTAGTGGAGATACTGAAAACTCATTATTTTAAATGTATGAGGCTCATTTATATAGCAATAAGGTATCTGAAATCAGTGTTTTATTAGGAGGACATATTGGTGTCTAGTAGACAATGCCTTAGTGGGCACTTTTGACCAGTATTTAGCCTCCCTTTTACACTTAATCCCTCCAGTGTCACTCTATTATATCAAATATTTCCAACTTTCTTTCTTTTGTGTCCACATCTCCTCCAGGCAACAGGGGCTAAATTATAGCTTACTAAAAGTATCAAGCTTCATCTTCCATTGTTGTTGCTTTACTAGCAAATAGTATTCTGTCTTATTCTATATGTTTAGGTTTGCAATGACAGATAAAAACACTTCAGAAGATACAAAAAAATAAAATATTTATCATAGCTACAGACATCACTCTCAAATTAACATATTTATTAGATATCACATAGTTACATATATGTAACATATTTGTATATGTGATATACATACATATGTGTATATGTCTTCAGTGTTCATTTCATTAATTCCTTCCTTGGACTAATTCATTTCATATGACTTTTTTGAACTGTCTCTTAGAATTACTCTTGATTCAGAAATTCCAGGTGTTCAGTAGTTCTAAGGACTTACCTAGTTATAACAAAAAATCCAAATCAGAAATATAGATGGTAGATCACTAAGTAAATTTACATCAATAGACTATTAAAACTGCAAATCTAGCACCTACTGCATACCTAATATTGCTTAGAACAAGTACTTTGAGTTTTCAGAACAGGTATCAGAAACTATAAAATTTTAATTTGCTCCTGAATTATTATGCTGTACTACACAGTGTGTTAATGATCATTTGATTTGGATCACTGTTAAAATATACAAATTAGAATGACATTGTATTTCCAGATATTAAGATGATTATCTGGCACAAAGTACCAACTTCATGTGGCATGAAATATGTTAACCTTTATTGTTCACATTAAAGACTAACTAGAACCACATGAATATGTTATTGTTTAATAAGCAAAATGTATGTGGTTAGCTTTAGGATCTCTCTTTGTAGCTTTATAAAAAACACTATGACATCATCTATAACACTAATATAAATTTGATTACATATATTGGACACTGGGTTTTTTGTTTTGCTAGAGACAATTAACTATTGGTAGTATTCTAATTCAAGATGTAGCAGAGTTGTAGCCAAACTTATCTTCTTGTAATGCTTCTATATGAACCTATTATGTTCTAGTTATCACTTAAAAATTAATATAAATAAATGGTAGTTCACTGAAGCCCCATTAGGCTTGGAAAGGCAAAGGAGGTATAAGAAAATTGATATAACCATTCTATTACATTTAGTTCATATCCACCTTAAATATTTGGTAAACAGAAAATAGTCTCACACGGCAATCTATGCAAAATGGAAGGTGTCAGTCAAGTGCCTCATGAGACTTCACATCCATATTAAGGGAATCATCTGGTTGACAGTCAGGAAGAGCACTCATGGATTAGCTATGAAATTTTGAAAACTGAGTGAATTACTAGGGATGGAGTAAACACTGACAATGAATAAGAAATGCATCATTCTAGCTAGAGTTATTTTCCCAAAGTATTTCACTTCAGGCTTCAGGGATCCTCATATAATGGCTTCCATGAGAATTAAAATCACTTCAGTTTTAAATTCAGGGATTGTATTTTCTAAGCATGATTCTTGATGTTTGACAAGAGAATTCAGTGACACACAAGGGAAGACTGTTGCTCCCTAGTATCAGTTTTTATGTTTGATTAGTAAAAGATTGTATATTTAGTTAATGCCAAATGCATGTAGCATAGAACAAGGTTTACTGGACCACAACACAGAGGGAAAGATCTTCAAGCTTATGGACATTTTTGAATTTGCAGTAGGAACTTTCATAAGGAATACTTTGACACTAATGAGTGGAAAGTCATGACATTAGCTATGGTTGTCACTATGTGTTTTTAATATTAAATTGTACATATGTCTAAAATTTATTCCCAAGCAATACCTTCTAATGCTAACTTTTAAAGCAATAACTTAAGCCATGGTATTGATAATACATGCAACATACTTCTATGTGAGGTAATCACCAAAACCCTGGAAAAATGTTGAAACTACGTACAAAAGCAATAACAAAGCATGGTGTAGGTTATTTAAAGTTCTCTCTTCCACAGTCACCAGGGTGCCATAATAACTGAGGTACAGAACACAGCAGATGAGCTCTTTAATCTATCTCAGATGTCACTGATTTGCCAATCTGCTATAAAGTAATTATTGTCCTTTGCATAATTATTCCTGGAATCTAAATAACAAACATGGAGAATATCTCTCATACCATGATTTTTTTTTTGTCTCTTTTTTTTTTCTGGGAAGTTTGGAGATTTGTTGAAGATAAATAGAATAGGAACAGTTGTACAATGGACACTCTGATGAGATAGTAGATTTTGTAGAAACAAGGAGGGGTCCTTGTAGTGATAGCTAACTAAAAGTTACTACATGGTTAATAAGGTTTTGGGAGAAGAAAGACTGAATGGGCAAGGTTCATTTCTTTAACATCAGATTTGTGATTCTACCAGTAAAGAAAAATCTTTGAGAGGAAGCTGATCTGTAGCTTCTTTACAATTTAGTATTAGAGAGTTGCCTGGGGCACTGAGAGGTTGTCATTGGCCAGCTGCAGAGATGGAACATGAACACAACTCTTCCTGACATCAAGTCGATATCCATATCACTGCTGTGACTCATTAACAACTCTTATTATTGATAGCAATTAGGGATTAAGAAGTATTTATATAGTGTTATGTAAAAGTGTTTATGATAATTGTTTTTAGGATGTGAAGCTAGTTTGACTCAACTAGATATTATCTCCTCCAACCCATTATTAATCTGGGGTAAAAAAGGGAAAATGAGCCAGTGCAAGTATATGTGATTCTCAGAAATAGGGCATGAGAATTATAATTTATCACCATTCCTAGGAAAATAATCTGCCTAACATCCTCTTGTCTGGGAAGGAAAGACTCCTCATCTGAAAAAATGAATTAGATTCCTGTTTCACTCAAGATATTCAGCAAGGCTCCCCTCCCCCACCACCACACCACACCACACCCATACACACACACACACACACACACACACACACATACACACACACACACACATACCTTAAATAAAAGTTATTAAATGCTTATCAATTACTATATATGCTATCAGTTTTTAATAAATATTAAAAGTGCTGAATTAATGTTAACCTAGTTACTTGTATATAGGACACTGTTTTTCAGTATTTGCTAAAGCCATTGTGACTAATTAGCTGGAAAATCCAAAAGAGAGGAAAGCTAAGTATAAAGCAAGCCCATTTTGGATAGGTTTTGATTTCACTGGTGGAAGAGGGAAGAATTTATGTTGATTCAATAACCTGATAGATAGTATAAGAGGGACTGGGACTGATTCTGTCTTAGTGATGAGAAGAGTGCTTCTTTCTCGGTACCTCTATCTTTCCTGATGACATATCTCTTGTATTATTGTCTAGCTGCAGTTCCACACTCAATAGATGTATGAAACAGAAAAAGATGTTGGAGGTGGAGGGAGGAATGATGCAGGAAACTATGAATAATGACAACCATAGCTATTGCATTCTCCCCTTCCTTTTAGAAGATGTG
This sequence comes from Sarcophilus harrisii, assembly GCF_902635505.1. Taxonomy (NCBI): domain Eukaryota; kingdom Metazoa; phylum Chordata; class Mammalia; order Dasyuromorphia; family Dasyuridae; genus Sarcophilus; species Sarcophilus harrisii. The sequence continues at coordinate 482,265,308 of NC_045428.1, read as the reverse complement.
GGTAGTATTAGGAGAGTGACAGCTCCTATGGAGAGCTCTACTGATTTAATGAAACCCAAATGGTTTCCCAAACTTATTGTTCTCTCTTCTTCAAAGACACAAACTTCACAAGCTCCACTCTTTCTCAGGAGGCAGTGCCAACCTCTTGGCAGCTGCACATTTCATCAGTACTGGGATTAGTTGTTCAGGGAGCTCTAAATAGAAATTCTGTGAATGTGGCAGATAAGGCTAGACTGAGTTACAGTGGTGAAGGTAAATCAGTGTCAGAACATCTGGAATAATGGCACAAAGAAAGCTGAATGCTGAATCTAGCCACATGCCTCAGGAGGATGAAGTAAAATTAGCACAGGCCAGTAGACTACTGAAAGAAAAATGATCTTTAAAAACAGTCCTTCCCTTTCTTCACATGCCTGAATTTCTTATTCAAGCAACTTAAACAATTTGTGTTCATGTTGTACAGGATTTTTAAAGGTTGATCCCTTGCATTTAGATTTTTCCAGATACCTATTTCCCATTTCAGAGAAATCCTTTAAGTAAACACTACAGTATATAAAATGGCTTTTTAGCCCATTAATCATCTGACCAGCTATAACAGATTATAATTTCCTTTTTTTATCTGGTGCTTTTAGTTTTAACAAATTCTTTGAATTGACTTTTAAGTTAAGAATTGTGAAATAATTTTGAGCATACTATATTTATTTATCTATGTGTATATGTATTTGATGGGCTTCAATCTGCCTTCCACATATTGTTCTCAATTTGGTCCTATGTCATTGATGGGTTAGGTTTCTTAGGCTACCCTGAAGACTGAAAAGAGAGCAGGGGTAAAAACTTAGTTCATGAGACCATAGTTTAAAGGAAGAGGAGGTGGGAGGAAAGGAAGGAAGGGAGGAAGGGAGGGAGGAGGAAAGGAAGGAAGGAAAGAACGGAGGGAAGGAAGTGAGGAAGGGAAGAAAGAAAAAGAGAGAAGGGAGGGAGGGATAGATCTTAAAAAAATAGAAACAGAGAGACAGAGAGAAGGAGAGAAAGAGACAGAGAGAGAGAAAGAGAGAGAGAAAGAGAGAGGGAGAGAGACAAAGACAGAGAGAGACAGAGAGACAGAGAGAGAGAGATGGAGAGAGAAAGATGGAGAAAGAAAGGAAGGAAAAAGAAAAAAAGACTGGCAGAAGGAAGGAAGGAGTCAGGAAGAGAGAAAAAAGGGGGAAAAAGAAAAGAGGGAATGAAGCAGGAAGGAAGGAAAGAAAGAATACTTTATCATTGTTATAAAGTAGAAAAATACATTGGGCCCAAGATGTATTGTTGTCAAACAGCTAATTTCACTACCAAAGCTGTTTCCACCATCACTACTACTCCATCCACATAATTTTTTAAGGCTTATCAAAATATGGAATTTTTTGAGCCCTTCTCAGAAAATACTGTGGTCATTTGGCACTATTTTAAAGATATTATTTCCTGGTCCTAAGATTAATTTTCAGAATTTTTATGAATTATGGATTCTTTCTTATCTTTCACCAATTGCTATATTAAAGTTATTAGGTCTTATGAAGGTACAAAACACTGTATCCTGGAGACTGGCTTAAATTTTATAATGAGGACAATGCTTATAAAACTATGCTATTATTTAAGCAATATTTCTGGGCTCAAAATTGATAATGCTACCGTTTTAAGTAATACAGATAGAATATTTTCTAGTAAGATTAAAATATGTAACAGACTTTTATTTATTTTCCAATTTGTTTAACAATGGTTTTCAGAAATCTTCACCTAAAATGTAGAACTAAATACTGTAAAATTTCTGAATTAAATGAAATTCATGTCATTTTTTTGGAACAGATTACCCGAATAACACATAAGAGCCTCTGACATTACTCCATCTAATTCTTGGCTAATGGGAACCTCTATGTGACCAAGCCCAAAGAAGTCTCCATTTGAATAGGAACACAGTTTTTTTTTTTTGTTGTTTTTTGTTTTTTTTTGTTTTTTGCCTTCCAGGAGGCACATTATTGTGGATTCTGATTCAAACTTTCAGCAGAACTTATAGTGTTCATCATTGGACAATGTCCATTTAAACTAAAATGTTGAGTAACCTCAGAGATAGAAATTTAGACAGAATGGGAGGAAACATCTGTATTTTCCTGTTACAATAACCAATTTCTTTAATACTAAAGAAAAGAAGCTGAAAATACTCACATTTGTATATGTATTTCTTGTTGTATGAGATGCCACAGCAAATATTAGCTAAAGTTTACATTTTGAGCATTCTGCATCACCTAAAGGTATATAATAACTGTTGGTTGCTTTTTTTGACAGTCAAGGCACAATATTTGTTGAGGCACAATATTTTGATATATTGAGACACAACATAATGCTGGATCTGGTTAAGACTTTAAGAGATCTTTTAATCCAGCCCACTCATTTTACAGATAATAAAACTGAAGCTTAGAGAAGGTGTTTTTTCTCAAAGTACATGATTAATACGTGCCAAAAAATAGGACTTGAATCCAGGTGTTCTGTCTCGAATTTCTATACCCTTTTCACAATGTCAAGTCTTAGAAACCAGCATATAAGATATTTTCATCATACATGTGAATGTTTCTCATAGTTATCGAATCTGTGTGACAAAGGCAAAAATATTCAATAAAATTTTCACAACATTTTTTTAAGTTGCTTGTATTTCCATCAATACTTTAAAGTATCTACAGTACTGTAGATAATATTCTGCTATTCTATGAAAGGAAGTTACTTTTGAAATTTAATATCTAAGTGAATATCATTTAGCTGTTTTGAATTTGCCATGCTTCATTATTAAAGATATCATTTATCTTTATAGGACTTTAGCCATAAATATGTTCAAGAATGGTAATAAATGTAAAGCAGTTTGTAAAACTTAAAGTATTATATAAATGTTTCCTTTTTTAACTATTATTACTATAGTCCAATATATATCACACAGTAGAATCCATGGTAATTTCACATAGAACACAAATAGAATGAACAATAGAATCATTGCTTTTAGTTGAGGTATAGTCCAGGGAAATCTCAAGAGATCTCTGTGGTAATAGTCATTAGCAAGATGGATTCTAATTAGAGCACAAAAGTCCCATGTAGATGAACTAATTCCTTCTAAAATCATTTTTTGCCTTAACTCGATGTGATAATCGTACTAGATATTACTATAGAACTCTCCAAAAATAAGGGCCATTGAGTTGGCTAAAGAAATTAATTGTCATACACCCCAACCCCAACCAGTATACACAGAAAAACAAAAATTTATTTGTACTCTGAATTGCCTGGATAATTCCTCCCAAAAATTCACTTTAACTGGACTCTGCTTAATTACTTAAATTTTCTGCTTTGGTTTGACTTAGCAACAAAGTGTACAAGCAATTGAAGAACAGAATGTTTTGTTTCCTACACATAATTGTGTGGTTAGCTGAATAATGCAAATAATTGCCTGAAATATGTTTAGCAAGAAAATATTTAATTTAAAGAAATTAAATTTCATTATATGAAATATAAATATAAACATTTATTTATAAGAATCCTTTATGTTTAAGAATTTGCCCGTTAATGGGGGGAAAGTCTATTACAGAGGGAAAAAGACTTTAGATATTCTTTGCAACCACCAAGCTGAATTTGATTTTAACCAAAGAACTTAAGTATTTACTAGAAAAGAAAATCATTATGTTTGTTTATGGATCCAATGGAGATTTACTGTATGATAAAGGGAATCCCATCAGACTATGTGGGAATGAGAAATCTTATAAGGATGCATATGTATTCCTGGCTCTAACATTGAAATTTGATATTGTTATTACATAGTACATGAAACTGTAAAAAATTTAAGCACTACATATCTGGTCAAATATCTAACCACCTAAGAAATCTTAACATTTGTAAGACACAATTCCACTAGCATTAGTTACTTTTTTTTTTTTTTAGCTCATTGGACTTCATGCAATCTTCCTGATATTAGGCATTCTGTTGGATTGATCTGAGACTAGTGAAATCTATGAATGATAGTCCTTTCAAGGCAACATACCTTTTCCTTTCCCATACTTTGAGTAGCCATACAGTGAGATAGGGAGACCTGGGCAAAGACCAGTTTTGAAGAGAGATATTACTTGATGGAGAGGAATGAAGCTTTCGATCTCAGAGCCATTTGTAAAGAGAACTTTGGAAGATTTGAGGGCTATGCTACCAAACTTATTAAACTTTCTTAACAAAAAGTAAGGACAGCTTTTTTTTAACAGCCACTGACAATCTCTCTGTGTCTCTGTCTTTCTGTCCTCATTCTCTGTCTCTCTTCATCTTCCTATCTGTCTATCTTTCTTTCATAGGTATTATTAGAATATAGTAGAAACCTGGCAAGGTTTAAAATAGAAAATCAGTTCCTTTTGTGAAAAATGAATTTTCCTCAAAATGGTTTTGTAGCAAGGAGAACTTGGGATAGTTATGTATGGGCAAGGAAATTTTGTGTATCTCTTGATTAGGTTGGGATAATTTAATTACCATTTGTTCTATATCTGAGAATATACATACTTTCTGACTGTCTCCTAACTCAGTGTTTTACAGAGTATTAAGTTTTGTTTTATGTTTGAGAGTTGTTAAATCCCCACTTCTGCCTTAGAGAAGCCTCATGTGTTACTAAAGCAATATCCAAAATGCTCTAATTGCCCTAGTCCTCTAACCCTTTGTAATTATAGACTGCAGATAAATCAGCATTTATAACCAAAATATAGTTTTGACACACTTCATGAGATCAGGTAGATAGCCATACTCAAATCCCCTAATATAAAAGCAAGATTTTTATCACAATTTCCTCTCAGATGATTAAAATAAAATAAAAATTATGAAGCAATCATTTATTCTAAAATTCCAATCCAAAGCCATTTTGTTTTCAGGAAAATCTGAATTAATCAAGGTGTCTTATTTAGCATGGAAAAAAGATATCAGATATCTTAGCACAGTAGCACTGAGGAATCTATGCAGAGTTTATGGCCTTCAATTTTTGGTAAGCACCCTAGACTGCCACAACTTACAGAAATCTTCCAATTCTCTTTCATTATTTATTTCTAGAAAGGCATTAAAAGATTATGGTTTTTGCTCTTCACATTTGGAAAGTGAAGAAAAATTTTTCTACTTCAAAATGGTCAGATGCCAGAAAGGTAGAAATGACATAATAATAAGAAATGTAGTAGAATTTTTAACTTTTAATTTCAAAAAGTAAAGTTTTAAACCAATTTCCTTAATATTTTCAGTAAAAACAGTCTTTATTTTTTACTCAGAGTAGTTAATTCTCATCTGATCTGTAAGAGTTCATTTCTATTTGCCCAGAAAACATAGACAATGACTTTTTGCTCCTTTTTAGAAGTCTATACTTTAATGAGTTAAACACCATTTTTTAAAAATTTCCACCCTTTCCCATTGCATAACATTGGAATTTCTCTTATTTGTACCTTAGGAATAATTCAATATGAATAGTTAAGCAGGAAAAAATTCTGGAATGGGTGAAGGGAGGTAATAATAAATATTACATTCTTGAAAAGCTATCAATCATATTTCATTTTGTCTTGTCATAGTGAAAGTTTTCTTTGTTAATTAATAGAAATAGGCAGTAACCTTCAATCAACTGAGCAACTGTAAAAAATTGGTTTTAGGAGATTAAAAAGTATTAACTAGGAATAAAAGGCAATCCGGTACCAAAAGACTGAAAGAAAAAAATTCTATTAGACTTTATGCTCTTTTTTCTTTTTTGTAAATAACTACTTTTAATAATAATAAAAAAAGAAGAAAGGCATTGAAAAATAGGAAATTTAGATGAAATTTGGTATCAGATATGATCAGAGATGCTTTTCTTATACTTCATTTTACGTATTTCTGCTGAGGAATTATCAAAGGCTCAGGTCCAGTACAAAGATTGCAGTCAATTTATGTCAGGACAGTTTTTCTATTTAGCAGAATTGAACCCTTACAATATTATAAGTAAATTTGAACTACAAATTCATGCCACAAGATTAGATTGTTAGTACTAAGAAAGAGAAGCAGCATACCACAGGAAACAGGATCAGTGGAGGGAAAATTATTTGTTTGTTTTTCTCTTAGATGGTTAATCAATCATTTTCTTTGTAGGAAAAGAAAACACGCAAAAATACTGAGTGTTTTCCCAGATACACAAGGTTCTAAATTTTCAGGCAATGTGAATAAACTTTATTACTTTAAAACGTACCACTAAGTAACAAAACCAATCACACACACACACACACACACACACATATGTATATGTGTATGCACACACAGGCATACATACCCACACATCCCAAACCAAAACTGATTATTTTAGTTTCTTTTTTAAAAAATGCAACCCAAAGTTCATTTCAGAATCATGCAGGTAACAATTCTTCATTTCAAATGATCTACCTGAATTTTGACTCTTTAACTGTCATTAATCATTTTAAGAACCAAAGGGTCTCACTTTCCAAGTAGTACTTAGGCATCAGGCATAATCATGTGCTCATTCACCTGTGATAAAAAGGTCAACACATTTTCACCTAATTTTTTGGACCACAAAGTCAATATTTTTTGCAAACTCATATATGAAATATACATGATAAATGACTGAAAAGCCTTCATTAGTCTCCTCTGCATGAGGCTATTTTATGTTTAGCCATGCCCCTGATTATTTCAACATTCTAACCAATTTGTTTGCTGCAGTTTTATGGGGCTAATTCTTTGGTTTGTCTTACAATGTAAATATTATACATCTGCCTCTTTAAGATCCAAATATTCTTTGTGTATCATTCCTTTTTAAACTCTAATAATATTCAAACTTAAATGACAATATTATCAAATAATACCAGTTCAATATCCTAATATCTGTATGGCATGATTTAATTGCTTATATTTTAAATTAATCAATTTAATTTAATGTTTTCTAAAGATGAATGCAACTATAAACCTGTACAGTTCCAAAAGATTTTTCCGATAGTGTTTCATATTATGTTAAATTTTTTTTTGCCCTTCTTTAGTAGTACAGGAATAGAAATTAATATTTCCTGATTGAAATGATAAAATATGTATTATGTCACTAGAAATTTGAGATTAGAAGTATATGTACAAGTATATAAGCATTTATAGAACGATAATCATTTTTCTTTTCTTGCATTGACACATTTGAATTATTTTGAGTATTTTTTATTTGTAATTACTCTTTGTCATGCACAGTGTAAATAGCATGATTCATTATGCAACATTTCTATGTATTTACAGGGTATAGAAAAAAGTGAATTTGTACAAGGAAAATGAATTACAGTAGACTGGAGCAATTATAAAATAAAATGTGATTATATGGGTGTTATATTTATATAATTCTGTTTAAATCTGTTTAAGAAATGCATTTTATTTACCATATAATGTCCAAAGTCATTTACACGTACAAAATATTTAAATCAATAAATGATACAAATGAAACAAATTAGTGGAATATTTTTTTTATTATAGCTTTTTATTTACAAGATATATGCATGGGTAATTTTTCAGCATTGACAGTTGCAAAAGCTTTTCTTCCAAATTTTCCTCTCCTTCCCCCCACCCCCTCCTCCAGATGGCAAATAGACCAATATATGTTAAATATGTTAAAGTATATGTTAACTACAATATATGTATACATGTCCATACAGTTATTTTGCTGCACAAGAATAATCGGACTTTGAAATAGTGTACAATCAACCTGTGAAGTAAATCAAAAATGCAGGTGGACAAAAATAGAGGGATTAGGAATTCTATTAATGGTTCACATTCATTTCTCAGAGTTCTTTCACTGGGTATACCTGGTTCAATTCATTACTGCTCAATTGGCACTGATTTGTTTCATCTCATTGTTGAAGAGGGCCACATCTATCAGAATTGATCATCATATAGTATTGTTGTTGAAGTATATAATGGTCTCCTTGTCCTGCTCATTTCACTCAACATCAGTTCATGTAAGGCTTTCCAGGCCTTTCTGAAATCATCCTGCTGGTCATTTCTTATAGAACAATAATATTCCATAACATTCATATACCACAATTTATTCAGCCATTCTCCAATTGAGGGGCATCCACTCAGTTTCCAGTCTCTGGCCTTAGTGGACTATTCTTAATAAGTTTGCTGAGGATATGAATGATGATGATCATAATTATGATTAAAGATAAGAAAAAAAGAAAATGGAAGAATACAAATTGCTGTCCTATACTTTTGAAGATATTATGGATTTGTTTTTACAGGAGAAAATATTTAGTTTATATTATACATAATAATTGTATATTTAAAAACACAATTAAACATACCTCTAGATTGTCACACCATAATTCTTTCTTTTATAAACAGATTACTTTATATATACTTAGCAGTTATGTTGACTCTCAGCAAATCACTTAACCCCTGTCTATTTTTGTTTTCTCATGTACAAATGGAAATAATACTAATGACTTCCTCCCAGGGTTGTTGTTAAAACAAAAAAGAAATAATTTTGTAACAACACTTTGAAAACCTGAAAGTAGTACATAAATGCAAGATACATATATTTTGCAGGTTTAAATTTTACTTCAAAATAATTTCTAAGCAGAATCCAAAATTCTACTTTTCATGACCAAGAAAAAATAGGTTAACTCATAAATAGTGTATAAATCTGAAGCTGAGAGACACTCTGAGATTTTCTGCTACAAGCTTCTCATTTTATAGATGAAGAAACTGAGGCCTAAAAAAGTTAATTCAGGTCTACTGACTTAATATCCAAAATGCTTTCTACTGAACCATACCATATGTGACAAACTTTCACCTATTTTAAAGCAGTCATCATGCCTCTCTAGCATCTCCTCTTCCTCAATTCAAAAATATTTTGTTCTTTCAAATGATCTTTGCATGATTGGTATGAAATGGAATATATGCATTCACAAATAAAAAAACAAACTAATCTATTATTCTTTCCAAGTATTATAGAAAACAAGATGGTCATCATCAACATCATTACCAAATTATAAAAATATTTGCATTTTATTCTAGACAATACATTTTGTGATAGTTTCTGATAGGTAGGAGCCATACGAGAATCATCAGTTTAAGGACCCGGAAAAAATGTTATATGAGAATATAGAATATATGAGGATATAAGAATAAAGAAACTAAATTCATGTTTTTCATGAGACAGAGAAGACTGTGAATTGGGGGGAGGGGTATCAGCGTATGACAGCTGTCTTCAATTATATTTATTTTCAAAATTTTTAAAGCTACATCAAATTTAAAGGGCAATGTCTCCAGGTATGGCACATTCAATATATTATTTTATTAGTAGTACATAATTTAATGTATTATGTTTTGAAATATCATTTAATTTTGTTTCCTAATGACTTCTCTAAAGCTGAGCATTTTAAAATAACACTGACTCCTTAAACATGGGAGGAAAGCTATTTATAATATGGCCCAGTTTGCCATTAGATGATAGACTAATGAGTAAATTCAATACCTCACACTAATCACTAAGGCTGTCTATAGAGAACAGGCTTCTAAGCAAAAGATTCCTTCGCTTTCATTTGGAATGGAATTATGGAATATACTAGTTAAAGTTAGCAATTCAATTTCCTGCATCAAGGGGATGAAGTTTTATTAATAGCAGATACAGAATCAAATGGCATTTTATAATTCAAGGCCTTTGAAGTAAAAACATCAGATTAATCCATAAAGGAATAAAGGGAGTGAAAAAAAATTTATAAGCCTGATATGATTTTAAAATAAGAAAGTTCTGATCTCTCCTTTCCTGGCAACATGTACAGACTATTTACAATAAAGCTTTCAAGCTCATATTGGCTTGAACAGCCACAGTTAGACATACTGTACCTTGACCTGAAAATAGAGATGTCAATGGCCCTCTTCAAGAATCAATCAACCAACCAGGAGGCAGAGCCAAGATGGCGGAGAAGGCACACGTGACTTTCTAACCTCTTCTCTTACCCTCTTTATCAGTGTTATATCGAGCCTCAAAAATAGTCTTGACTGCTACAATTCATAAAGATTAGAAGCTTAACAACTCACCAGCCAAAGAAAATTTGCAGTCCGGCCAAAAAAAGTTTGTCTTTGGGGCTGGGGGGTGAGTGGGGTGGGGAGAGATCAGCACAAGTAGGGAGAGAACTAAGGCTCAGAGCACAGCCTCAAATCGGAAGTGAGAGCACAGATTGCAGCACAAGCCCTCAACCCCAACCTGCAGTATGGGGCTTTTCCTTGGGACAGTTGCAAACCTGCACAGCAGGAGGACACAGACCGGGTTAGCCTCCAATCTGTGCAGTGGGGGGCTTGGCTTGGGGCCATAGAGCTTTCGCAGGGTGATTTGCATCTGGGCAGAGACTTCCGGTAGAGCCAGCTATCTGCTGGTCAGCTGCTAATACCACAGCCCTATAAGAGGCTCTGACGGGGGCAATGACACTATCAGCACTTAGTCTCTAGCCTTTGGGCAGTTGCTAAACCACACAACTCAACTGGGCACTTCAATAGCTCAGCCAGTGCTAAATCCACCTCCCGTTGGGGGAAGGGAAACTTTCACTCAGAGCACTCCCATACCTGAGAGCCGGAAGCCAGTTTACACCTCCCCCTGCTCTGCAGAGGAATCTGGTAAACCCCTTGCCTAGAAGGCATACCCTAAAAATTTTAAAAAATGAAAAGAACGATTGACAGCTTCTATACAGAAAAAGAGCAGGTCTGCAAACCTGAAGAGACTAATAGCAAACAGGCACCAGACAATACCCCAAAGGGGAATGATACCTGTCCCCTTTTACATAATGATCTCATCGAAGAGACCATTAAAAGTTTCAAAAGAGAGTTAGAAGAAAAATGGGGAAAGGAAAGAAAAGCTTTACAAGAGAGCAAAAACTTCCTGAAATATGAATTGGAAAAGATAAAAAATTCTCAGGAAGTTCAGGGAAACAAAATTGGTGAGTTGGAAAAGACAAAGAACTCACAAGAAAGTAGGATCTGTGAATTGGAAAAAGAAAATAATTCACTAAAAAAAAAATAGTGAAATGGTGTAATGGGCTGAGGTTTGAGTTGATGCACTGAGGTCCCAAGTAAGTGAGGCTAAATAGTAATTGGGCTATACTCTATTAATATACATGATTGGATAAAGAATGGTCCCTGCCCACTCTCCGTGCAAGTCCCAATGTGTTGTATAGGAAATGACGATTTTGGTGGGTGGAGGCAGAGAGAGAGAGGGAGAGAAGCTGGGAGAGATTGGGCCTGGATTCGATACTCCTAGCTGCTGGTCGTGTGGCTGCTGGTCTAGCTAACTTCTTGACTCAGCTGCACACATTGCTAGGAGAGATTGGGCCTGGGTTTGATACTCCTAGCTGCTGGTCGTGTGGCTGCTGGTCTAGCTAACTTCTTGACTCAGCTGCACACATTGCTATCGCAGATTCTCTTCCACCTGCGATCCTTCTTCACTGAGAATAAAGACTGACGATTTTCCCCTAACCTGAATTCCTGACTCCTGCTGATTTAAAAATACGCGATCTTCACAAAATGGAAAAAAAATCCATAGAGCAAAACAATTCATTTAAAAATTCAATTGGACATATACAGAAAGAAGTAAAAAGAGCTAATGAAGAAAATAATTCATCAAAAATCAGAATTGAACAAATAGAAACTAATGATTCATTGAGACAGCAAGAATCAGTCAAGGAAAATCAAAAAAAAAAAATGACAAACTAGAAAAAACCATGAATTATCTACTTGCAAAAATGACAGACTTGGAAAATAGATCTAGGAGAGATAATCTGAGGATTATTGGACTTTCCAAAAATTATGATGAAAAAAAGAGCCTAGATACTATTTTACAAGAAATCATCAAAGAGAACTGCCCAGATGTAATAGAATCAGAAGGTAAAATAGGCATTGAAAGAATTCATCGAACACCTTCTGAAAAAGACCATAAAATAAAAACCTCAAGGAATATTGTAGCCAAATTTCAGAACTATCAGATTAAGGAAAAAATTTTACAAGCAGCCAGAAAAAACAATTTAAATACCGAGGTACCACAATAAGGATCACCCAAGATGCTGCCTCCACATTAAAAGATTGAAGGGCCTGGAATCTGATATTCCAAAAGGCAAAAGAACTTGGAATGCAGCCAAGAATAAACTACCCAGCTAAGCTGAGCATTTTCTTCCAAAGAAGAAGATGGATATTTAATGAAACAAATGAATTCCATTTGTTTCTAAGGAAAAAAAAACAGAACTAAACAAAAAATTTGATCTCCAACCATAGGACTCAAGAGTTGCAGAAAAGGTAAAAGGAACTCTTGAGAATTATATTTCTGCTGTGGATATACAAAAACACTACATGTATAATTTGATTTTACTGATATAACATAAAAAGGGAAATAGATATGGAAAAGGGATGATGGCAGAAAAGGTGGGAAGGGGGATAAAAAGAGGGAAACCACCCCATGAAGAGGCAAAGGAAACTTATCATATCTGAGAGAATTTAGAGAGGGGGAGGAACATTGTGTGAATCTTACTCTCATCAGAGTTGGCTCAAAGAGAAAATAATTTACATACTTGTTTTAAGAGAAAATCCTCTCTCACCTCATTAAAAAGGGGAGAGGAAAAGGGAAAAGAAAAAGAGTAATAAGGGAAGAGTACAAGAAAGGGGGAAAAATTCAAGGTGGGGAAGGAGGAATTCTAAAGAGGATGAGCGTCATGATACAAGTGGGGCACATAAGGTTAAAAAGGGGAAAGAGGGTTGGAGGGGCAAGAAAAAGTAAAGCATAATCTGGGCATATTAGGATGGCAGAAAATACAGAATTAGTAATTTTAGCAGTAAATGTGAATGGAATGAACTCTCCCATAAAGAGGAGGCAGATAGCAGACTGGATCAAAAGTCAGAACCCTACAATATGTTGTTTACAAGAAACACATTTAAAGCAGGGAGATACATAGAGTAAAGGTAAAAGGCTGGAGCAAAATCTATTATGCTTCAGATGAAGTAAAAAAAGCCGGGGTAGCCATCCTTATCTCAGATCAAGCAAAAGCAAAAACTGATCTAATTAAAAGAGATAAGGAAGGAAACTACATCTTGCTAAAGGGTAGCATAGACAACAAAGGAATATCAATACTAAACACATATGCACCAAGTGGTATGGCATCCAACTTCCTAAAGGAGAAGTTAAGAGAGTTGCAAGAAGAAATAGACAACACAACTGTATGAGTGGGAGATCTCAACCTTGTACTCTCAGAATTAGACAAATCAAACCACAAAACAAATAAGAAAGAAATTAAAGAGGTAAATAGAATATTAGAAAAATTAGGTATGTTAGATCTTTGGAGAAAATTGAATGGAGACAGAAAGGAATAAACTTTCTTCTCAGCAGTTCATGAAACCTATTCAAAAATTGAACATATATTAGGATATAAAGACCTCAAAATGAAATGCAAGAAGGCAGAAATAGTAAATGCTTTCTTTTCAGATCATGATGCAATAAAAACTACATTCAACAAAAAGTTAGGGGTAAATAGACCAAAAAGTAATTGGAAACTAAATAATCTCAACTTAAAGAATGATTGGGTGAAAAGCAAATTATAGACACAATTAATAACTTTACTCAAGATAATGACAATGGTGAGACATCATACCAAAATTTGTGGGATGCAGCCAAAGCAGTAATAAGGGGAAACTTTATATCCTTAGAGGCTTACTTGAACAAAATAAAGAGAAGGTCAATGAATTGGGCTTGCAACTTAAAAAGCTAGAAAAAGACCAAATTAAAAACCCCCAATCAATTACTAAACTCAAGATAATGACAATGGTGAGACATCATACCAAAATTTGTAGGATGCAGCCAAAGCAATAATAAGAGGAAATTTTATATCTTTAAAGGCTTACTTGAATAAAACAGAGAAAGAGAAGATCAATGAATGGGGCTTGCAACTAAAAAAAATTAAAAAAAGACCAAATTAAAAATCCCCAATCAAATACTAAATTTGAAATTCTAAAATTGAAAGGAGAAATTAATAATATTGAAAGTAAAAAAAAAAACAATTGAACTAATTAATAAAACTAAGAGTTGGTTCTATCAAAAAGCCAATAAAATAGATAAGCCTTTGGTAAATCTGATTAGAAAAAGGAGGGAGGAAAATGAAATTAGTAGTCTTAAAAATGAAAAGGGAGAACTTTCCACCAATGAAGAGGAAATTAGAGAAATAATGAGGAGTTATTTTGCCCAAATTTATGCCAATAAATTTGATAACCTAAATGAAATGGATGACTACCTCTAAAAATATAGACTTCCCAGATTAACAGAGGAGGTAGTAAATTGCTTGAATAGTCCCATTTCAGAAAAAGAAATAGAACAGGCTATTAATCAACTCCTTAAGAAAAATCCCCAGGACCAGATGGATTTACATGTGAATTCTACCAAAAATTTAAAGAACAATTGGCTCCAATTCTATATAAATTATCTGATAAAATAGGGAATGAAGGATTACTACAAAATTCCTTTTATGACACAGATATGGTACTGATAACTAAACCAGGTAGGTTGAAAACAGAGAAAGAAAATTATAGACCAATCTCCCTAATGAATATTGATGCTAAAATCTTAAATAATATATTAGCAAAAAGACTACAGAAAACCATCCCCAGGATAATACACTATGATCAAGTAGGATTTATACCAGGAATGCAGGGCTGTTTCAATATTAGGAAAACTATCAATATAATTGTCCATATTAATAACAAAATTAATAATAACCATATGATCATCTCAATAGATGCAGAAAAAGCATTTGATAAAATCCAACATCCATTCCTATTAAAAACACCTGAGAGTATAGGAATAAATGAACTTTTCCTTAAAATAATAAGCAGCATCTATTTAAAACCATCAGTAAGCATCATATGTAATGGGGAAAAACTGAAACCATTCCCAATAAGATCAGGAGTGAAACAAGGCTGCCCACTATCACCATTACTATTCAATATTGTATTAGAAATGCTAGCTTTGGCAATAAGAGTTGAGAAAGAGATTAAAGGAATTAGAGTAGGCAATGAAGAAACCAAATTATCACTCTTTGCTGATGATATGATGGTATACTTAGAGAACCCCAAAGATTCTACTAAAAAGTTATTAGAAATAATCCACAACTTTAGCAAAGTTGCAGGATACAAAATAAACCCACATAAGTCATCAGCATTCTTATATATCACTAACAAAATCCAACAGACATAGTTACAAAGAGAAATTCCATTTAAAGTAACTACTGATGGTATAAAATACTTAGGAATCTGTCTGCCAAGGGAAAATCAGAAACTTTATGAGCAAAATTACAAACCACTTTTCACACAAATTAAGTCTGATCTAACCAATTGGAAAAATATTAAATGCTCTTGGATAGGGCGAGCAAATATAATAAAGATGACAATATTACCTAAACTAATCTTATTTATTTAGCGCTATACCAATCAGACTCCCAAAAAACTATTTTAATGACCTAGAAAAAATAACAACAAAGTTCATATGGAAAAACAAAAGGTCAAGAATTTCAAGGGAATTAATGAAAAAAAAAATCAAAAGAAGGTGGCTTAGCTGTACCAGATCTAAAATTATATTATAGAGCAGCAGTTACCAAAACTATTTGGTATTGGCTAAGGAATAGATTAGTTGATCAGTGGAATAGATTAGGTTCAAGGGATAAAACAGTCAACAAATATAGCAACCTAGTCTTTGACAAACCCAAAGATCCCAGCTTTTGGGATAAGAACTTACTGTTTGATAAAAATTGCTGGGAAAATTGGAAACTAATATGGCAGAAACTAGGCATTGATCCATACTTAACGCTGTACACCAAGATAAGGTCAAAATGGGTTCATGACCTAGGCATAAACAATGAAATTATTAATAAATTAGAGGAACACAGGATAGTTTACCTCTCAGACCTGTGGAAGGGGAAGGAATTTATGATCAAAGAAGAACTAGAGATCATTACTGATCACAAAATAGAAAATTTTGACTATACCAAACTGAAAAACTTTTGTACAAACAAAACTAATGCAGACAAGATTAGAAGGGAAGCAATAAACTGGGACAATATTTTTACAATCAAAGGTTCTGATAAAGGCCTCATTTCCAAAATATATAGAGAATGAACTCTAATTTATAAGAAATCAAGCCATTCTCCAATTGATAAATGGTGAAAGGATATGAACAGACAATTCTCAGATGAAGAAATTGAAACTATTTCTAATCATATGAAATGATGTTCCAAGTCATTATTAATCAGAGAAATGCAAATTAAGACAACTCTGAGATACCACTACACACCTGTCAGATCAGCTAGAATGATAGGGAAAGTGGAATGCAGAATGCGGAATGTTGGGAGGGATGTGGGAAAACAGAGACACTAATACAGTGTTGGTGGAACTGTGAATACATCCAGCCATTCTGGAGAGCAATTTGGAACTATGCTCAAAAAGTTATCAAACTGTGCATACCTTTGATCCAGCAGTGTTACTACTGGGCTTATGTCCCAAAGAGATGATAAAGAAGGGAAAGGGACCTGTATGTGCACGAATGTTTGTGGCAGCCCTCTTTGTAGTGGCCAGAAACTGGAAACTGAGTGGATGCCCATCAATTGGAGAATGGTTGAATAAATTATGATATATGCATATTATGGAATATTATTGTTCTGTAAGAAATGACCAACAGGATGATTTCAGAAAGGCCTGGAGAGACTTACATGAACTGATGCTGAGTGAAACGAGCAGGACCAGGAGATCATCATATACTTCAACAACAATACTATATGATGACCAATTCTGATACACCTGGTCATCCTCAGCAATGAGATCAACCAAATCAGTTCAAATGGAGCAGTAATGAACCTGACCAGTTACGCCCAGTGAAAGAATTCTGAGAGATAACTAAAAATCATTACATTGAATTCCCAGTTCCTATATTTTTGCCCACCTGCATTTTTGATTTCCTTCACAGGCTAATTGTACAATATTTCAGAGTCTGATTCTTTTTGTACAGCAAAATAACAGTTTGGTTATGTATACTTATTGTGTATCTAATTTATATTTTAATATATTTAACATCTACTGGTCATCCTGCCATCTAGGGGAGGGGCTGGGGGGAAGGAGGGGAAAAATTGGAACAAGAGGTTTGGCAATTTTCAATGCTATAAAGTTACCCATACATATAACCTGTAAATAAAAGGCTATTTTTTTAAAAAATCAACCAACCAGCAATAGGGAAGAAGGACAGAGATTTACTTCTACCAAAAATTTAAAAAATTACATAGCTGAGAGAGATAGATATATCTGGTTAACTATACTTCCAATTCCTGGCATCTTCTAAGTCAGCAATTTCTTTAATTTTTTAAAAATTCATGAAACTCTACTTTCTCTTTCTCTCTTTCTTTTTCTCTCAGAAAGCAGGCAGGTCAAGCAGGCCCAAATTCAAGAAAACTTAAGTTTAAATCCAGTCACAGAAACTTATGATCTAAGTGACTCTGGGCAAGTCATTTAATCTGTTTCAACTGCAAAATAAGCATGATGATAATAATAGCTTCTCTTGGAATTGTTGTGTGGATCAATAAGGTAATATCAGTAAGGCACTAAGTACAGTGACTGACACAGTAAGCACTTAATGGATATTTATTTTCTCTTTCTATCCTATTGATTGGAAAAGAAACAAAAAGAAAAGGAATAAATATGAGAGGATACTTCTAACCCATACCTTCTTGAAGATGAGACATCCATAGTTGTTGGACATAGTACATGCTTTTAGAATTTTATAATATATTGGTTGGTTGTATTTATTTTTTCCTCTTTTTTCAAAATAATTTTTGTCTTTGAATTACATGGGTTGGCTCTTTAGGAAGAGAAGAGTAAGGGATAGTGGGGAAAACATGATGTAAAAAGCAGAAGACATCTATAAAAACTTGTATAATAAAAAAACCCCAAAACCTTTGGGAAAAAGTATTAAATAACTTTGAGAAAACTTAGGAACTCTGTTAAATCAATGATCAATTGCTATTTATATTATATATACACATATAATTTAAATCTGTGTATATGTGATATTTTATATTTATTTTGCTTGAACATATGTGTGCATTTTATATGTATATCTATATCTATATCTATATATATCTATATCTATATCTATATCTATATCTATATATAATACTCACATATACATATACACACATAACTTACATCCATCATTTTTCCATAAGGAGATAGCATATTTTATCACAAGTCCTCTGGAATTGTGGTTGTTCATTATATTAAGCATTATTCTTCAGTCTTTTAAAGTCGTTTGTCTTAATATAATTGAGATTGTTTAAATTGCTCTCTTTGTTCTTGAACCTGAAATGTCTCAGCAGGTTCAATTCAACTTGATCTATACCAACCAAACTTCATTTATTACTGCTAGTGCAACAACTGTAGTTTATATTTATCTCTGCTCTTTCCCAATCATGACAATCTGATCATGGATTTATTCCACCTTGCATGAATTAAAGTTTAGTGTCCAAGGTGAGGAATTTGTTAATCAAGATGTACTCTGTGGTGATTCAATAGACTTGTGATAAAGAGAGCCATCTGCATCCAGAAAGAGAACTGGGGAGACTGAGTGTGGATCATAACATAATATTTTTGCTTATTTTAATTGTTTTCTTGCATTTTGTTTTATTTCTCATTTTTTTCTTTTTGATAATTTTTTTTTGTACAGCATGATAAATGTGGAAATGTGTAGAAGACTTGCACATGTTTAACATATATTGTATTATTTGCTCTCTAAAGGAGGAAGTGGGGAGGAAAGGAGGGAGAAAAATTTGGAACAAGGTTTTGCAAGGGTAAATGTTGAAAATTATCTTTGCATGTATTTGAAAATAAAAAGTTATTATTTTTTTTAAATGTACTCTGCACTCTCAGAACACATGAAAGCTATCATGTTTAGTTCTGGGAACCACATTTGAGTGAAGACAAGAACTAAAGAGTTTGTGCTTCGGAGGGTGACCAGGAGGGTGAGGGAGAATAGGATTGTACATTTAGAGTTGGAAGCAACCATAAGGGTGTTTTTGTTATATAAATGACAGTGAAACAATGGATTTTCTCAGTTCTTCTTAACTACAGGCCCTGTGCTCCATTGTAAATGAGGATGGGAGAGGGGGAAGGGAGCCAAGATGATAAAGAATAGACAGGACTTGAACTCTTCATGTCTTCCCTCAGAATCAACAACAGATCAATCTTTGAACGGATTTGAAGGGATAGAACCCACGAATATTTCAAGTATAACAAATTTGTTGTAGAAAATATCTTGGAAGGACTTCAGGAAAGGTCTGCCTCAATCGAGGAGGGACAACATGGCCCAACTCATGTAGGGAAGCCCAGGTAGTAGGAGGCTCTTAGCCAAAATACAGCAGTATTGGTTACTCTGGCCTAGTTCAGAAATCAGTGGATCTGGAGACTAGTTGTGAGACCTCCAAAGTAAGGTAAATAGTGAGACCCTGAATCCCAGCATAATAGGAAGGACTTTGCCATGACCACCCAGCCAGGGAAATAAGCTGCCAGCACCTGCTCTAAGGCAGCATAAAATTCCTGTTGCTCTGTAGAGGAAACTCAGGACAATATCTTTTTGTTCTAGGAGCAGATCTCAACCTTTTAAAATGAACAAAAAATCAAAAAGAACTCTGGCCATAGAGAGCTATGTTGGAGAAAGGAAGATTAGTCCTAAAACCCTTAGGATACTGAAAGCAAAATGCCCCCAGATGAAGCCTCAAAGGGTGATATGAAGTGCCAACTCAAAAGACTCTCTCGGAAGAATTCAAAAAGGATCTTCAAAGAGAGTTAGAAGTAAAGTGGGGAAAGGAAATGAGAGCTTTGCAAGAGAGTTTGGAAAAGGAAACACGGAAATTATCTGAAGAAAATAGCTTCTTAAAAATAGATTTGGTGAAATGGAAAAAGAAAACAACTGCTTGGAAACCAGAATTGGTGAAATGAAAGAAGTGAACAACTCCCTAAAAATAGAATTGGTGAAATGAAAAAACAAAACCAAAAACAAACAAACAAACAAACAAACAAACAAAAAAAAAAAACAATGAGCAAAACAACTCATTTAAAAGTTCAATTGTCCAGATGCAAAAGGAAGCAAAAAAGGTAACTGAAGAAAATAACTCACTAATGATTTAATGATTAGAATTGAACAAATGGAAGTGAATGACTCAATGTAATATCAAGAATCAATAAACAAATGAAAAATATAGAAGAAAATGTAAAATAGTCATTCAAAAAACAAATGACCTAGAAAATAGATCCAGGAGAGACAAGGATCAAAGGACCTCAAATATGATGTTGCAGAGGGAAAAGGAGCTTGGACTGCAGCCAAGAATTAACTACTCAGCACAACTAACCATTATCTTTCAGGGGAAAAAGTAAATATTCAACAAAATAGGAAATTTTCAATTATTTTTGATGAAAAGACCAGAACTGAAAAAAAAATTTCATCTTCAAATAGAAAACTCAAGTATAAGAAGGTAAAAAGGGAAGAAAAAAGTGTTTTTTTTAAGGTTAGAATGTTTACATCCTTACATAAGAAGATGATATGTGTGACTCTTGAGAACTCTTGAGATCTTTTTTTAGGAGTATACTTACAGACTATAGGTATAATTTGACTTTATTGTGATGGTATTAAAAAAGAAACAAGGGATGGAAAAGACATTGTATAAGAAGAAAACAAAAAATGAGGTAAAATGGGATAATTTACATCACATGAAGAGACCAAAAAGACCTATTACAGTTGAGGGAAAGAAAGAAGGGAGATAAGCATTGTTAGGCCCACAATTTGGCTCAAAGAGTGAATATCAGACATATTAGTTTGATAGAGAAACATGCCTCACTCTATTAGGAAATAGGAGAGGAAAGGAAAGGGGGGAGGCTAATAGAAGGGAGGGCAGAAATAAAAGAGGAAAAGAATAAGAAAGGGAAAGGGGTTTAAAAGGGAAGGACTGTTTGAGGGAGGTGGTGATCAGAAGCAAAATACTGGTGAGGAAGGAAAGGGGGGGGGGAAAGTAAGAGAAATGTATAATTTAGGAAAAATAGTATGGCAGATAAAGAGTTAGTCATTTTAAATGTAAATGTGAATTGGATGAACTCTCCCATAAAATGGAAGCAGAAAGCAGACTGGATTAAAAGCCAGAATTCTGTAATATGTTGTTTATAAGAAATATATTTAAAACAGAGTGATACATACAGAGTATGTAAAAGGTAAAAGGCTGTAGCAGAATCCATTATGCTTCAGCTGAATAAAAAAAAAGGAGGGGTAACAATCCCAATCTCAGTAAAGAAAAGACAAAAATAGATCTAATTTAAAAAGATAAGGAAATTATATCTTGCTAAAGGGTACCATAGATAATGAAGTGATATCAATACTAAACATATATACACCAAGTGGCATAGCATCCAAATTCCTAGAAGAAAAATGAAGAGAGTTGCAAGAATAAATAGATGACAAACTATAGTAGTGGAGGCTCTCTACTTCACTCTATTAGAATTAAATAAATTGAACCACAAAAATAAACAAGAAAGAAGTTCAGGAAGTAAATAGAATTTTAGAAAACGTAGGTATGATAGACCTTTAGAGAAAATTGAATGGAGACAGAAAGGAAAATATTTCTTTTTCCTTGGCAGTACATGGAAACTACACAAAACTGACCATGTATTTTTTTTTTTTTTTTTTTTTGCTGTACAAAAAGAATCAGACTCTGAAATATTGTACAATTAGCTTGTGAAGGAAATCAAAAATGCAGGTGAGCATAAATATAGGGATTGGGAATTCAATGTAATGGTTTTTAGTCATCACCCAGAGTTCTTTCTCTGGGCGTAGCTGGTTCAGTTCATTACTGCTCCATTGGAAATGATTTGGTTGATCTCATTGCTGAGGATGGCCAGGTCCATCAGAACTGGTCATCATATAGTATTGTTGTTGAAGTATATGATGATCTCCTGGTCCTGCTCATTTCACTCAGCATCAGTTCTTGTAAGTCTCTCCAGGCCTTTCTGAAATCATCCTGTTGGTCATTTCTTACAGAACAATAATAGTCCATAATATTCATATACCACAATTTATTCAGCCATTCTCCAACTGATGGGCATCTACTCAGTTTCCAGTTTCTAGACACTACAAAGAGGGCTGCCGCAAACATTCGTGCCATGTATTTTGTTAAGTCCAAGCTAGCTCCCTAGAGACCTCAGGATCAGCCAGAGTCAGGATAAATTAAAGTCCTTGGTCTTTAGGGGGAGAAGTGAAGGAGACAGACAAACTGCCATGAGGCTCCTGGATTCTCAAGTCCAAAGTCACCAACTTCTCTCCTCCTCATCCTGCTGTAAAGTGAGTCTCTGGCTTCTGTCACCCCACCCTCTAATCCTTGCCTATAATTATCTTAACATCAAACATGGAGCCAGCATCAACTGTGAGAAGAGCCATTTTCCCAAACATATGCTATTAGAATCATTGTCTCATCTCAAATAGATAATTAGCCTTAAGTGCTTACTTGTCTGATTCAAGTACACCTTTTTCAGAGTTTTAGCCCTTTTATGGTTTTGCAGCATAAAAACCTTAAAATCAAATGCAGACAAGTAGAAATAGTAAATGTATTTTTTTCAGATGATGATGCAGTAAAAATGACATATAATAAAGGGCCGGGGACAAATAGATCAAAAATCAATTGGAAACTAAATAATCTATTCCTGAAGAATGAGTGGATAAAACAGCACATCATAGATACAATCAATACTTTCATCCAAGAGAATGACCAAAATGAGACAACATACCAAAAAATTTGGAGATTCAATCAAAGCAGTTTTTAGGAGAAATTTTATATCTCTAGATGCTTACTTGCAAAAAAAATAGGGAAAGAAAAGATCAATGAATTGGGCATGCAAAAGAAGAAAAATTTAACCCTCCCCCCTCCATTAAATACCACCTTCAAAATTCTGAAATTAAAAGGGGAGATTAATAAAATTTAAAGTAAGGGAACTATTGAACTAATAAACAAAACTAAAAGTTGGTTTTATGAAAAACAAAAGATAACCCTTTAGTTAACTTAATTAGAAAATGGAAAAAATCATATCAAATTGCCAATAACAAAAATGAAACTTAGCAACAATGAAGAGCAAATTAAAGCAATACTTAGAAACTATTTAACTCAACTGTATGCCAATAAATCTGATAATCTAAGTGAAATGGATGAATGCTTACAAAAAATATACATTGCTTCGATTAACAGAGAAGGAAATAAATTACTTAAATGGTCCTGTTCTAGAAAAACAATTTGAACAAGCTATTAATGAACTCCCTACGAAAATATGTCCAGGACCAGGTGGATTTACAAGGGAATTCTATCAAACTTTTAAAGAACAATTAATTCCAATACTATGTAAACTATTTGGAAAATAGTAAAAGAAAGAGTCCTACCAAATTCCTTTTATGATACAGATATGGTGCTGATACTTAAACCAGATAGAGTCAAAACAGGGGGAAAAAACTTCCCAATCCATAGTGATGCAAAAATCTTAAATGATATATTACTAAAGAGATTACAACTCATCACCAAGATAACACTACATAGCATAGGAATAAAAGGAGTTTTCCTTAAAATGATGATGCAGCATATATCTAAAACTATCAGCAAGCACCATATACAATGGGAATAAACTAGAAGCATTCCCAATAAGATCATGTGTGAAACAAGGTTGTCTGCTGTCTCATTATTATTCAATATTGTATTAGAACTGTTAGCTTCACAATAAGAGAAGAATAAAGAATTTAAAGGAATTAGAGTAGGTAATGAGGAAATACAATTATCACTTTTTGCAAATGATATGATGGTATACTTAAAGAATTCTAGAGAATCAGCTAAAAACTACTAGAAACAATTAACAACTTTATCAAATCAAACGTTTGCAGGATACAAAATATATCCACATAAATTATCAGCATTTCTATGCTACTAATAAAGTCCAGCAGCAAGAGCTACAAAGAAAAATTTCATTTAAAATAATTGTTGATTGTATAAAATAATTGGGAGTCCACCTGCCAAGACAAAGCCAGGAATTATATAGACACAATTATAAAACACTTTTCACACATAAATTTAGATGTAAACAATGGGAAGAATAATAGCAAGCACTCATGGGTAGGCCAAGCTAATATAATTTTTAAACAATGACATTACCATCTAAATTAATCTACTTATTCAATTCTATACCAATCAAACTGCCAATAAATAACTTTACAGAGCTAGAAAATATAATAACAATTCATTCATCTGGAATTCATCTGGAAAAACAAAAAAATCATGAATTTTAAGGGAATTAATAATTTAAAAAAAAGGAAATGAAGGCAGCCAAGCAGTACCAGACCTAAAACTATATTATAAAGCAGCAGTCATCAAAACCATTTAGTACTGGCTTAGAAATAGAGTAGTGGATTAGTGGAATGTGTTAGGTTCACAGGACAACATAGTTAATGACTATAGTAATCTAGTATTTGCTAAATGAGGCTAGGTTTCTGGAGCCAAATATACTCAAGTTAAAGCAGAGTAGTCCAATGAGGGGGGAATAGCCCAATCTTAAAGTACTTTGAAGGGTTGTCAAAATTATGAGTCAATATTTGTAGCACTTTAATGATCACAAAGCACTTTGCTCATTATAAGTTTCAGAAAGGTAAGATGAGCCATATATTGTCAAACATACATTAAAACAGATAAGAAAACCTTAGTTTTCTAGCTCAGACATCTGAAATGTTCCTCAAGGCCATAAAAGTATTAAGTAGAAGAGTGAGGATTTAGATTCATGTGTCAAATGTAAGTGTCTTATTTCGCTGCTCCTAACCCTACAATTATATTAATCTCTTCTCCATCTTTGCTTGACATCTCAAAGCTCAGTCAATACTAATGGGAGAAGGCTATATCTTAATTTGAGGAGGAACTTACCACAAATAAAATTTATTAAAATTGGAATAGACTATCTGGATGGGTATTGATCAGTGGAGATATTCAAGTGAAAGCTGAGTGAAACAGATCCAAAGAAATTTAAAACTAGAAGGGCCTACAGATGCCATCTGATGAAAGGGAATCTCAGCTCTAAAATATCCTGATACATAGGCATCCAGATTGTTGGAAGATTCCAATGGGAAAGTAAGCAAAGAATTCTGTACCTTTTGAAGAGTATTTTCCCTCTTCTTCCAATCTATATCTACCTATAGATTAATTTACATATATGTATGTGTAATGTCCAGACTAGCTCTCTGGAAGGCCTCAGGATCAGTCAGAATCAGGATCAGTCAAAGTCCTTGGTCTTTAGGAGGAGAAGTGAAGGAGGCAGGCAAGCTGCCATGTGGCTCCTCAAAGAATGGATGCAAGACCTAGTCTGGAGCCTGAAGTCTTCCCTGCTGAGCACACTGTAGCAGAAAGACTCTGACTCTCTCCCTCAGTCATCCAATCACTTCCTTTAATTACCTCACCACAACACATTCATCAGGTCGGTCCTGAGGAGAGCCATCACATCATCATATCATCTAAGTATATGTTTATAGAACCATTACTTCATATTGAGTAGGTACTTAGACTTAAGTACTCTGCTGTTCTGGATTCAAGTATACCTTTTCAGAGTTGCAATCCTCTACATGTATGCATGCATGTGTGTGTGTCTACATATAGATTTACATAGATGTATGTATCATGTATATACATTATATATATATATATATATACATACACATAGATCTATATGTAGACAGATTGTATATATACATATACAATCTGTCTATATTTAATATATATGTATATCTACATATAGATAGGTATCAACTTCTATCTCCATCTATGAAGCTAGATGTAGATGATGGATAGACAGATAGAAAGAGCTAGAAATAGATATGACTATAATTTGGATATCAAATTCTACTTTTTACTACTGCTTAGTAATCTTGAGACTAAATAGAAAAATCTAATCTTTCTTCTACATGACAATCTTTCAGATACTTGAATAAAGCCTTCTATGAGTCTTCTCTAGATTAGACATTCCCAATTCCTCTAATCTATTGTTATATGGTATTTATTCTAAACCTTTCATCATCCTTGTTGTCCTTTTCTGGGCACTCTTTATATTTTCAATACTATTATTAAACTTAATTAAATAATTAAAATTAAGATATTTGTTAGAGATGTTAAAAAAGAATATGTGTGTGTCAAGTAGCAGTTATACTATCCAGGACTCTACATTTAATGATCAACCAAGCATATATTAAGTGCCTGCTGTTTGTGCCAACCTTTGTGGTGGACCCAATAAGAAAAGTGTAAACAATTTTTTACTTTTGATGAATTTACTCCTTGAGGAAAATGTACAGGAGTGGATATGTGTAAATTAGATATCGCTTAGATAGAAGATAATTAGAGGAAGGAGCAATGACAGCTGAAAAGGGGATCAGTAGTGGTTTCATATAGAAGATAGCATTTGAGTTAAATCTTGAAGAAGACTAGGATTTTTAGAGTGAAGGGGAGCTCACATTTAAAAATAGCAGACAGCTTTTATATCTCCAATACTTAGAATAGTACCCCAAGGATCCAGACCACAGCCAGTAGAGCCAGTATTTTGTTTTGTTTTGTTTTGTTTTGTTTTGTTTTTGATAGCTTAGTATCAACTCCCACAAATCATTAATTAAGGTAAAACTTACAGTTTCAAGTAGAAATGAATCACCAAATTGAAGATAGAATATTTTATGACTAGTGAGAAAATGTATTTAAAGTAATTGTACATGTACTGTCTTGTAGAAGAGGGAAGGGGGAAGAGATGGAGAAAAAAAATGGAAATAAAAATCTTATAAAAGAAAGCATTGAAAACTGTCTTTATATTTAATAGGAAAAAATAAAATACTATCCAGTGGAGCGAAAGGGAAAGAGAAATTGATAGTACCAGGGGAACCTGGCTGAGGATGGTCAATGACTTAATACTTATCTTCATGTCTGCTTTGACTGTGGAAGCACAGAATAAAACCCAAGTTATATTTTTGATTGGGTGATTTAGTAGCTAATAAATTGAGTCTAGGTTTGGGATCAGGGTTGCACATTTAAAAGTGTAAATTTTACGTGTTACATGGAGAGAGTGCTTCCTACTTATTCAACCAGTCAAATCTTCTGATAAACCACCTATCTCTCCATTTCACCTTCACTCTTTCTAACGCATGTAAACAAGCGAATAGGTAGCTAATACAATGTGAACACATTTTACTGTAAATAGGAGAGACTAGAACTCCATGTCAAGGCCATGACTCATCCTGACTCAGGCAGAGCATTAATGACAGAACAGCTGCAGAGAGAATCCAGTTTAAGATCCTGCTAACTTCTTTCATTTAAAAATGAGTAAGTTTTTTTTTATTTTGTTTTTGTCTTTTTTTTTGCTATCAGCCATAGCAATAAAAGCCAATGTAATCAATTCAGGAAGGAATTTATTTTTCCCACTTACTAGTTTTTATTTTTTCCAATTACATGCCAAGATAACTTTCACTATTTTTCCCACAATTAGTTCTATAATATTTTGAGTTCCAAAATTTTCTCCCTCCTTCCCCTTACTTCTCTCCCAGCAAATCATCTGATCTACATTATTCTACATGTATAATCATGTTAAACATATTTCCACAATAATCCTTATAATACTGATTGCATTGGCTTTGTTTGTGGAAACCCTTTTTGATTCAATGAAATCAAAATTATCCATTTTTTATTTTATAATGTTATCTATCTTTTTTTTTGATCATGTATTCTTTCCTTCTCCAGAGATCTAACAGGCTAATTATTCAGGAAATTTGTTAAGCATCTACTACATACTGTCCTGGGAACTATACAAAAACAAAAACAAAACAATTCCACTTCAAGAAGTTTATATTCTCCTGGATGAGAGTGAAGAAGAGAACCGAAGTAGACTTCTTTACTCCTATATTTTTTTTTACTTCTATACTCACCTGTTAGAGAGTTTTTAGAATACTGGCAATTGTTAAATATAACAGAGAAAAGATAGTACCTTAAATCTCCCAGTCCCCATATGCACCATTTTCTAATTATAATAAAAATGTAGGGTTAAGAATTCTAAACAGGACAGGTTATAACATCAAAAAGGTCCCTAAACTCCACGCAAAAGTGCAGCAATCCAGCATATCTTTATTCTAAGAAGTCAGAATGATAAGACAGGACATCAGGATCTCCTAAGCAACTGGTAAAATTAACCAAAGCCAATAGAAACACATTCTGACAACAGAAATCAACTTCCATTTTGTATGAGAACTGCTACATGAAAGGAAATATCTTAAAGATACTTTAACAGAAGTGAAATTGATTTGACTAGACTTTCCACCTTTAGCTAACTAGTTGATTGAGATTTATACTGTAGAACACAAAAAGTTTGGATGACACCCAAGCAACTTCCCCTTGTAAAGTTTGAGACAATGCTGAAAAATATCAGATACAATTATAAGAGATGGTACAAAAGAGGCATACATTTTAATCAGCAAGAGGAAATATAGGGAGGATACAAGGATGTGAAGAAATTGCTCTTAAAAATAAAAGGCAATATTCTGGAATGAATAAGGGTCCTCAGACTATGTCATGTACTAGATTTTCCATATAGTTCTGTCCTCTGCCATAACATAATTGCATATATTTCTTGGCTAATTCAAATCCCATAACAGTGCCCTTTGGGGACAGCATTATGGGATATGAAAGTCATAATCATCAGCTCCTGTAGAGTTCTCTCTGTGTTCTGTCTTCACTTCTCAGGGGGAGGGGAATTGAATAAATCAGCAGTGTCTGCTTCTACCTCCTGCTGTATGATTTGGATTGAAGGATTTTTAATAATTTAAATTCATACACACAAAATAAGCCTCATCAAACGTAACATAACTCTGCAGGATGCTGATACTACTTCAACTTTATTCCCATACTCTACTTTTCATATGGAGGGGCTTGAGAGCTACTTGTCAGTGTAATTCTATGTTAGATTTGGAAGAGCTGTATTGGGCAGCTAGTTGGCACGGTGGATAGAGTGCTGACCTAGAATCAGGAAAACTTTTCTTCCTGAGATCAAATCTGGCCCTCAGATACTAGTTGTGTGACCCCTGGAAAAATCATTCAATTCTGTTTGCTTCAGTTTCTTTATCTGTAAAATGAGCTGGAGAAAAAGATGGCAAATTACTCCAGTATCTTTGCCAAGAAAACCATAAATAGTGTCACAAGAGTCAAATACCACTGAATATGAATGAATAACAGAAAAGTAATCAGTAGGTTAAGCCTAATTTTAGAATAGATATTGAGTTAAAGGACATTAATAATAATAATAGAAATAGAAATATTTATGATTCTTTACACATATTATATTCCATAGTACTCATAGCTTCATGAGGAAAGTTTAACTGGTATTATTATCCTTATTTTGTTACAAAAATTGAGATTCAGAGCCACTGGCTGCTTATGATCTTGGCACTCTTAAGTGTGAGAAAGCAAGTCTTTCATAACTCCAATTTATTTACTTTCTTTTTTAAACTATACCACACTATCAAAAAAATCTTGAAGAAAAGAATACAGGAGAAAGTTAAGGGATGGTGTTTATGGTTTAGGAAACATAAAAAATAAAACTATATCTATGTTGTTTCATATTCTCAATTCTTGAGAAGCTATTGTAAGTAAGGATGGCATAACCTATGTTTTTTCTATATGAGAGTTGGTGCATTAGAGGTTTGGGGAATAGGGGTATTGGAGGGAGAGAGAACTACCTCTATAAGGGTCATTGATCCTTGATTATCAAAAAACTACTGCCTGAGATAAGCCATAGTCTTGCTGGCATCAGGTGTTTCACACTCATTTTCCATGCGTAATAGAATTTGCTTCCCATCCCAGTAGCTGTTGCTATTTTGCAGAGCTATTGCTAGCAATTCTGGCACCTAGATTACCATAAAACATGCTCAAGCAGTTGCCTTAAAAATGCTCTCAATAAAGGGGAGGGACTTCAGGAATGAATTTTAGACCTTAGAATTCATTATTATATATACTTGGGGACTCATATACAAGATTTCATTATCAAAGACTAGAATGCCCTCAAAAAGTCATTACAAAGGAGTCAGGTGCCAGGATTGGAATACCTAGGGCAGAGTCACTCTCCTATCTCCAAACACCTGAGGAAAATCCTTGCCATCTGATAGTTTCCTGTTTTGCCTAATTGTTCTTACTAACTAAATACTAAGCTCAGTTTCTACTTGGTAAGGGATAACAAGCCGTATCAATATTCTCTAGATTTTGGCAGCTTCTGAGGCAACAGCTCAGTTACCCAGGTCTCTTGAAGGTTCAACTGCTTTTTGTTTTTACTTCAGGCTATAATTCCTCACCATCATGTCAAGAGAAGACTTTTCATTTTTCTTTTTTCTGTTGTTTATTTACTTATTTATCCATTAATTCATTTCAAAACCTGTTTATTTAGTCAGTCAGCGATTTATTTATTCATCTATTTATTTATATCTTTTTATTTCTCTATTTAGGTCTCTCAGGACTAGAAGAACATCAGTCATTCATCATCCTGATACTACTATTATCAGTAGGGAATTTTGACCTATGCTTTTTCTGACCCAAGTTGATTTACACCTCTTTAAAATATAATGTGGTAGAGAGACCTTTTCCTTGCAACTCTGAAGCTTCTAATTGGCAATTCCTTGGAGATTTGTTGTTGTCATTGTTATAGTTCTTGTTTGGCTGGGTCTGATTCTTCATGACCCTATTTTGTTTTTTTGGAGGGCAAAGATAACAGTCATTTCCTTATCTACCTCATTTTACAGATTAGGAAACAGGATTAAAGGGCTTGTTTGAAGTCACACAACTAGTAAGTGTCTGAGGTCAGCTTTGAATCTTGAAAGATGAATCTTCCTGATTCCAGGCACTTTATCCACTGAACCTAGCTGCCCCAGCGATTATACAATTAACCTCAAATTGGTACTCTAAGACTTTTTCACCTTTGCCTCATGCCTCAAAATTCTAAAGATCTTTTCTTCACAACAACCCTTTGAAACAGGTAGTTTACATATTATCTCCTCTATTTTACATATAAGGCAATTGAGACTTAAAGAGCTTGTGTTCTTAGCCCATAATCACAGTTTGTTTGGATCATAAACAGGAACTTAGCTCATTGATTCTAAATCTAGTGCTCTTTCCACTATACCATCCTGCCCATGCTAATTATCATCACTGTATATCAAGGTTACTTTGACCTTTCCACCCTGCATCTTTCAGATCAGACAACTACTTGTTTATTTTTTCCCTTACTTCTGAATTGTATCTTTAAAGTCCATGTGTGTCCTCTTTATCTCTTCATGCTCTATTATTTTTTTGTTCATTTCTCAATCCTTCTCTAGGCTGCAGTTTCCAATTTCCTTCTGACTGGGATTCCATTTCTTGCTTTTGCCTCTCTTTTTCCTTCCAACTTTCTTACTCTGGATTTCTTTGCTCAAACAAATTTGGGTCAAAACTGCTAGAAAGGATATTGTGTTCATGTATATCATAGAACTCAGGGACTATTAGCTGTCTTTCCTCCCCATGATGTAGACAGAATGTTTTTCATGACAGTCACTATTCATTGACACAGATTGTGCATTTAGAATTTAAATAAATTTCCCTCCCACCTTTCCCCTGCCTACCATCATTATAGACTATTCTATTCTCAGAAAATGGACAGGATTAGGGGCAGGAGTAGAGGTGGAGCCATTACTAACCAAAGGAGGCAAGCATGTCTCATTTTCTTCTTGTGTGCCACAGGTGCAGTACATCTTCAGTTATCAAGATGCCTCATTAAAGTGATGCAGCACCTAGCCTGTTAATGCTAATGTGTGAGAGTGAAAATGTTTTAAGCATATTTCTTTTACGGATTGTACCACAAATGAACAGAAAGAATCAGGAATTTTTGAGAATTTAGGAGAAGCTAAATCCCAATGAATTTTTCTCTCTTCACTGAGGATTTTGGTGAGCAAAGGGATCTCAAAAGGTTAATAATTCTATCTGCTTACTTCTAGAGAAGATGGTGCTTTCAAACCATTGTGAGTTTATGCAATACTATGCTCAATATTTTATTTGCTCTTCAAGTCAGAAAGAACAGCCTTTCTTGCATTTGGTCTACACTCTCTCCAGTGTGGCAGTTCATCATATTCTCTTCTGAACAAAGACCCATCTAGTTAAGCATAGGAAGGTATGTCATTAGAGATTCAGTCACAAATTGATGAAATCTGAGGGCCATGGTGGTTCATTAAAATATACACAAATTTTAAAATGCCCCTCAGTTCAAGACAGCCCTCTTTGAGCCCCTTTGCAGCACTATATGAAGGTTTGGAAGAGGGTCAAATAGTACTAACGTCTCCCTTCCTAGAAATGAGAGCTACATAATGGGGAAATGGGCTGCTTTGGGGCAATAGTGATATCTTTCACTAGAGTTCTTCAACTGAAGCTAATATGGTTACATTCTAGAATGTTATGAAGATTTTTTTTCAGCTAGAATTTTGGACTAGAATGGTTCCTAAGCTCCTCTTCATCTCTGAGATTCTATAATTATGTGTATGAAATGCCTCTTTATCTATATCTTCCTTTTTACCTTTGCTACATAAAGTAGTGAGGATTTTTTGCTAAATGGGAAAAGAGGAATTATCCTGATATGATGTCAGCTAAGAGACATGTTTCTAGTCTTCTTTCAGTGGAAGGAAGAGAAAGGTACAATGATAACAGCAGGCTGGGACCAAATTCTGAGTCCACTTATCCTGCTTTTTGATAAGCTAGCTATAGCCAGAGCAGTATAGAGGATCCTGCCAAGCAGCAACAAAAAAGTCAAGACTAAATTCCACTCTTGTGCTGAGTTAAGCCCCCAGAATGTACCAAACTGGGAGTCCACCACAGAGATTTTTCTAGAGTTTCCATCTTTTCATTTGGTGAGCCAAGCACTGAGTGGGCTTTCTGCTGTTTTCTCAAAGCTACATGGCATCTGGCAACAACAACAAAAAAAATAGAATCTTAAATTATTCTTAATACTACTGATTGTTTAGAGGAAGGGGAGTCCTCAATACACTGAAAGATTTTCAAGATTATTTTGTTA
The DNA here is from genome assembly GCF_902635505.1 of Sarcophilus harrisii. Lineage (NCBI taxonomy): Eukaryota > Metazoa > Chordata > Mammalia > Dasyuromorphia > Dasyuridae > Sarcophilus > Sarcophilus harrisii. The sequence goes on along the minus strand of NC_045428.1, from coordinate 482,232,110 downwards.
TATATATTTTTATTGTTATTTTATAAAATTTACTAAACAAGTTTGTACTGAGTAAATGTTACATATAAATATGTATATCCATACATATCTCTGCATATTGGTTGAGATATTGGTTTCTGCAGAGAACCCTCACCATTGGGTTAAGGCCATGCAAGGAATAATAATTGAAATTAGTACAAAAAAGAAGCAAATTTCACCAGTGCACAAGAGCTCAGCACTCAATCAGTTATATTGATTGGCTGATCCACAAATGTGCAAAAATTTTGATGATGAATTGATAGGGTTAAGGTATAGAATGCTGACTTTCATTGAATCAGGACCATGGAGAGTACAGAATTTACTTTGCAGTTCTGCCCAATGGGGCAGAGTGAGTCTGGTCCTCTCTAACTATAAAGTGACTATAAACAATACTTGTAATTAAATGTGATTATATTAGTTTTTATAACATAATTTTACCCAATGAAAGAATTGTGACACTTCTTGAGGGAAGAGGGCAGGGAGAGAATTGAACTATATCCATATTGATATTTTCACTAAAAGAGGCACCATAAATACAAAGATTTTACAACTTTATATTTTGCAACTTTATGACTTCATGAAGTATTCTCTGACAGCTTTTTTTTCAACAATATGAATAAAATGAAATCATTTTCTTTGTGCAGTCAATGGCAGTATCATTTGATGGGCTATTTAGTCAACTTGCCACAAAGGACTCACTGTGGATGTAAACAAAATTTAAACTTTTCCTTAGGTAATAGGCAAACAGTCCACTTTTGTGTCTCAAATCCTTTAAAAATAACATCACCTATATTAGTAGTGACAAACTGAAAATAACATCCCTATGGCCACTATGGGCCACATATCTCAATCCTTCTCCTCTCTCATTCACATTATGTTGTGTTATATTTTTAATGTATTTTATTAAACATTTCCCAACTACATTTTAATGTAATCCAGGGCCTGATCCAGAGTTTTCTTTTAGATTTACACATTTATAGCCTAAATTATCTCATTTGTACCTGATAACCATCTTGTTAGTGGATGGCATAGGTGCCATAGTGGATAAAATGCCAGGCCTAAACCTGACCTCAGACACTTACTAGCTGTGTGACTTTGGGCTTATGACCACTGTTAGATCTTTGGCTTTATTTTGGTTTTGTTTTATTTTATTTTTCAGAGTTAACTGTAGTTGTGATAACCTGTGTGAGCTCTTTAGTATTTTCAAAGTTAACAGCAATTGAAAAACTTCTGATTCTTTCATCATTTATTTTTTGAATTGACATGAGGAAGACATCTTCTTGAGTTCAAATCTGACCTCAGGCATTTAGTAGTTGTGAGATCCTGGCAGGTCACTTAACCTATTTGTATTATTTTCCTCATCTGTAAAATGAGTTGGAGAAGGAAATGGCAAACCACTCTAGTATCTTTACCAAGAAAACCCCAAATGGAGTCACAAAGAGTCAGGCACTACTGAAATGACTGAATAACTACCACAGAAAGATAAATTCATTTTACAGATTAAAAAAATTCACGTTCAGAGAGGTCAAGAGATTTTTTCATCGTCACACCTCCAATAACATCAGACATGGTTGGATTACAGAGCTTTCATTATTCTGACGTAGTCTTCGAGAGCTCAGAGATACTTTAATGTCCTGTCATGATAGAACTTTTGTGAAATAATTGCACAATTGTGGGCATGAAACTATCTAGTATTATCAATAAGTATAAGAAATTCTTCCTTGAAGTCATGGCTGGAAGTTTACCTATAGAAACAGTGGGACTGAGATAAACTTACAAACTCTTTTAAACTAATTTCTATGCTCTTGAAGAAGCAGGATTGCAGATCCTTTTACTATTATTGGACAAAGCCCCAGTTCCCCTGTCCCACTTATGGATCAAAAATTGCATAACGTTAATTTATTAGAATGTACACAATATTTAATATTGCAACTTCTCAGAAAATAACATTCTTTTTGGTGATTCAGATACCATTCCTGGAATCTGAAGTGTCAAAACACCATAACTATGAAGATTAAATGTCACTATGCTATTTATTATATGTGCCCCTAAAGAGTACTAGTAGCTCCAATATAGCCACATTCTTTTTTTTTCCCTGTGTATTTGGGTGCATCTATTCATGTAGACTGATAGACATAGACATAATTATAAATACAGATGCATTCCCTCCTCATCTCTATCTTTTAAATTATACCCACAGGATATTTCTATATGAAGTTTTTCTAGATCTCCTGGCTACCAATATGTTCCACACACCCCCAATTTAGTTTATATTTATTTTTTATATACTTGAAAACAAGAAGTGAATGGTGTGGAGGACAGAGAACTATTCTTGAAACCAGGGAGACTTGGGTTCATATCCTACTTCTGAAAGGTATAGCTTGTTTGATCCTTAGCAAGTCACTTAACCTGTAAGTGTTCTAGGCAACCCAACCTTAAAGGTCTTATAATCTACTAGGAGGAGACAGCATACAAAAAGAGACAGCTATTGAAAAACTTCTGACTCTTTCATCATTTATTTTCTGAGAGGAAGGGAAGGAAGATAAGAGAGAGGCTCAACATAGAGTTGACACCAGGCAGAACAGCAAACGCAAAATGGAATGAGTCCAAAAGCCCAGTTTCTGCCCTCTATAGAGGAAGGCATTGGGAGGAAGTTGGTATTCTACCATCCCCCTGTTCAATTAGAAACAAGAGGAGATTAAGGGAGGTGGTATTGGTCATGGCTTGAATTAACAATGTGATGATAAAATTATTCAAGATGAACTTAGGGAGATAATATATCTACCTAGTGCTCTCTCTCTCTGTTTCTCTCTCTCTCTCTCTCTCTCTCTCTCTCTCTCTCTCTCTCTCTCTCTCTCTCTCTCTCATCTTCAGACCTATAATTTTAGATAGCTCTCCAGTGTTGAAACTCTCCACTGATGTAGATTGGCAACTCATTTGAAACTTACATTCAGCAAATTATTTGGTACTTTGAGAGTCTCATAGGGAATATATAACACATAGGCAATATATAACAAATATAGGATTTAACTGGGGTTTTTCAAAGCCAAACTTTTATCATCTATGTAGCCATACATTTATATATACAATTTAAATGTATATGTAGGTATTTAGGTAAATAATAATTTATGTGTATGACTAAATGGATGTGTATGTAAACACATAGATATGCATGTATGTGTGCACACTTGGTGCAATAGGAAAAGTACTGGATTTGGATCTGGATTAGAATTCTATCTCTGCCATTTATTCTTTTTCCCTTTGAACAGGAAATGTTACTTCTCTGCTCTTCGTTTTCCACATCTGCTAAATGAGAAAATTGGATTAGATTAAATCTGATGTCCCTCTCAGCTCTGAGTCTATGATTATTAATATAAACATATGCACATGAATGCAAACATACATGCAAATTACTTGTTGTCTGTGCATTCTCTCTGTCTGCCTGTCTGTCTGTCTCTCTCTCCTCCTCCTATGAAGCCCCATGTGCATAGATATTTTGCATGTTTTTATTTATCCTTGTGGGGATCTATAAGTGAGGAAACTCCTTTCTGATGCATATAAGTCACTGATGTACCACTAACAATCTTTGATACTTGCCAGGATAAAAAGAGGTTAAAGCCACTTGTATTTACCCCTGTATATTAGAGGTGGCATGTGAATCAAACTTGTTCTTTCTCTAAGGCCAGTCTTCTACTACTCCATGTTGCTTCTCATATGTATGTGTAAATAGATATCAAAGGAGAAAAATAGAATTTGATTCATTTCTTTACTGAATTCATAACAATGGACTCCTAATGGTACCTTTGTTTTTAATTATACTATGTGTATTTGTATGCATATAAACACAAATATCACAAACATTAAACATATACATGAAATAATATATTATTAGTGAGTTTTTGTAGTTGTTTTACAAGAATATAAATATAGTTATATTGATGTATAGCAATACAGATATATGACATACAGATGGGCCATATTTAGATAGTTGCATTAAAAATCCAACCATACATACATACACACATACGTATGTATATATCTTCTGAAAATGAAGGTAAAAGACAAAGAAGTTAGTAATATTTAATTAAATGCAAGAAAGTAAAGGAAAGTGAACTGTGAGGCTCAGCCTGACACAGATCTTCCCAGAAGAGGTCCTTGTAGTCAAGATTCAGAGACACTGCAACTCAAAATACAATGATGTCTTTGGAAGAATAAAGAGGTCAAGAACTTTCCAGATCATTGTCTAAAAAAGCAGCTACAAATATCTAAAGGAGATAAAAAGGTAGAAACCAATAACTACTCTTGTATGCAATTTGAAAACACTGACTGACTAGTAAAAAGTTTTGAGTTTTATTTTAAAATTCAACATAGGAAAAAATCATCAGGCTTTGAAGCAAAATCACAATTCCTAGTTTCCAGTGTGCCACATCTGAAGGAAGATATCTTTGAGAGAGCAAGGATATAGCCTGTAAATTTTCATGTGCAGAATTCCTTAGGCTTCCTTGACATTCATGATGCTGATACTATAAAGGGTAATCAGACTTCAAAATATTAGAATTAGACCTGAAAGACTTTTTCAATTTTTTCCTCTTTCTCAGATTGGATTATTGGGAATGGGAAGAAATGTATATAGGCAGTTTAGAAAGAGTAAGATTCTTGTGTATTAAGAACACTGGGGATTCTGCAATGCACAGAAATGAACAACTGTGATTTCATTTTCACTCTTAGGTCTCTGGAGAAAGGAATGAAATCCTTTTGTATTTTGAACCAGAAGAGTCCAGTGTTCTCTACCTGTCCTGATGGATATGAGTTGTAAAGGAAGAGTTCCTAGTTAAAAATTGCCTTATAGTGTCATTTCATGAATAGTCTAAGTTTGACTATGTACATTCAATTGCACGTAGGAGATAGCTTCTTTTGTGAATAATAAATCATCCTAAACTTCCCAGGGAGGTCCTAAATAGATTCATTTTAACATAATGTGATGATATAATATAAAGAATTACTGTATTGAGATATGGAATTTAAATTACTTTACATATAATTGGCATGTGTTTGTATGTATATGTACATACACATATATGCATGCTTTTTTATAAAGACAATTATATACATGCATATATGTATAGGCATACATGTATATTATATATGCCTATAGCTTTATACTGTATATATCTATATCTATATAATATATATGTATAATGCATCTATATATACATATAATGCATACATACCCATATTGTTAAACAGACTATCCCTATACCTTTAGACAGATCCATATCCACATATGTGAGCTGGGTTTGTTATTTTATTGATATAGAGAATTTTCCTATAAAGCAACTCTTAACTTTCTACAATATAGTTGTAAGTTGGTACTTTTTTGGGTAATTTTTAATCTTTTTATATTTTATGGGTTGTAGAATTAGTTGCCTAAAGAATCAGGAGGTTAAATGATTTGCCCAGTGTTATATGGCATGGTGTGTTAAAGACAGCATTTAAATCCATTGCTTTCTATCACTAATACCAAATCCTGGCTTGTCCACACAGCATCTTGATTGCTATCAAGAATAATGATTCTGAACATTTTGGGGTCACACCAGGTATATCTTCAGGATTCTTTTCAAAGGAGATTGTATGATCTCTGGTACCTTTGATTTTATTTATGCATGTATGTATATACACAAATAAATGCACGTGTCATTATAATCATAATTATTTTTATATTTATTACTCATATTATACTTATACCCATATTATACTTATTATTACACTTTATCCATTACTTCCATGATACTGTCAAATGTAAAGAAGGAAATGAATATTTACCATGCTATGCACTTTACAAATATTATCATTTGATCTTTACAACAAGCCAGTGGGGTAGGTGCTATTATTATTATTCTCATTTTGTATTTGAGACAACTGAGGGAGGTAGCGGTTGTGACTCACACAGTTAGCTAGCTAGAAATTCAAATTCAACTCTTCTCCATCCCAGGCCTAGCATTCTACCATACTACCTAGTATCCTGGGGTCTAATGGTTTAACATCATAAATAGATAATGTTTTTTTCTATGAAAATATTCTATATGTATTCATATATATATATATACATAAAAGGTATCGGAACTGATAATCTCTTTTGAAATAGTCTTCCAAGCCATTCTTCTCCCTACCAAAATGACCACCACTACCACATCAATAACAGACATGACTTCAGTCATGATTCTGAAGAACAAACAATATTTCTTTTATCAAATTTGAGTTCATGAATTGAACGTAAGGTGTCTAAATCCCAAAGACAAGGTAGAAGGCAGGTGAAGGAATGAATAGCTTCAGACCAAAGCCAGAGACATGAGCATATGTTACAACAAAGAACACATTTCATAGAACAGGAAGTGATTATGACTTTGAAAGCTTTTGTGATGTACTTACTATATTCCCAACACTAAGCTTCAAGAATTAAAACTGAAAAAGCCATACAGCTTTTGCTCTCAAGAATTTTTATACTCTGTTTATAGGAATTAACATATAAAAAAGGAAGTTTATCTTCAAGACATCATAGAATGGCTGCAAAATACTAAAGGTATACTTGTAGGTCTTAATGGAAATTTTCAGAATTGTATTACAATCAGAGATTAATTACATTTCCAGGTAACTGGGTATAAAAACTGGATATGTGATAAGACCCACTGGTCCTTCATTTCACTGGGAGGAATAGATTATTTGATCCTCATCTAATCCAAGATTTATGAATACTCAAGTAGTTTGGGCAAAAGGGAAGATGACAAGGGAAGAAGATCACCTTCTAATGCTCTACCATTGTAGATGAATTTGTGGCAAAAGAAAGAACATATTATAGTTCAGAAATGTGCTTGATAAATTGAGGACATAGTTTTGGTACAAATGAGAAAACTGAGAACTTAAGACATTGCCCAGGGAGAAGAAGCATGAGCAGCACATCACAGGGGAGCTAATGTATACTTTGGATGATACTGGTAGGGTCTCAACCCACAGAATCACAGTAATACAGAATTTGAGAGTGGAAAAGGATTTAAAAATCCACCTACTCCAATCTACACACAAAAGGAAATGCTATTTAAATGTAACCAACAAGCATCCACCCAGCCTCTGTTTGAGAACCTTTGAGAACATCTATGTCTGCAGGCAGCCCTTCTTGGACAATTCTAAATCTAGAAAGATTTTTTTCCTGATATCAAACCAAGAATTCATCTACTTGCATCCTATTTCTATTCAATGGAACAAATTTAATTTTCCTTCCAGATTATTGTACTTTATATACTAGCAGATAGATATACTCACCAAGTCATCTCTTCTCCAAGTTAAACATGACCAGTTCCTTTCACCAAAGCTGATATGCTAATGACTTCAGGACTTTCACCATTCTAGTTTCCCTCATCTGGAAATTCTTATGTTTACTAATGGTCCTTACCTCAAACTAAGGATAATACTTCAGATGAGTTCTAGTACAGACAGACTAATATGATACTATCCCCTGCTTTTGCCTACAAGTAATACCTCTTTTAATGTGGCTCAGTTGTATTAAAAAAAAAAAACACTTTCTTGAGCACTATAGACTCATTTTAAAATAGTATTTATTTTTCCAAATACGTACAAAGATATGCATTTGCAAAACCTTGTGTTCCAAATTTTTCTCCTTCTCTCCTCTACTCCCCCTCACCTGGAATATAAGCAATCTGATATGTTAAACATCATGCAATTCTTCTAATAAATTTACACTTTCAAAAAATCAAAACAAAAGGGAAAAATGAGAAAGAAATAAAAACAAGCAAACAAACAATGACAAAGAGGTGAAAATACTATACATTGATCCACATTCATCATCTCTCTGGCTGCTCTCTGGATGCCAATGGTACTTTCCATCATAAGTGTAGACTTATTTTGAACTAGTAAACTAAAATCCCTGAATCTTTTTCAGAACAATTGTTTTTTTTCCAGTTTGTTTTTTATTATAGCTTTTTATTTACAAGATATATGCATGTGTAATTTTTCAGCACTGACCCTTGCAAAACCTTCTATTCCAACTTTTCCCCTCCTTTCCCCTAGCCCCTCCCCTAGATGGCGGGTAGACCAATACATTTTAAATATGATAAAGTAATGTTAAATACAATATATGTATACATATCCATACAGTTATCTTGCTGCACAAGAAAAATTGGACGTTGAAATAAGGTAAAATTAACCTGAGAAGAAAATAAAAATGCAATCAGACAAAAACAGAGGGAGTGGAAATGCTATGTTGTGTTTCATACTCATTTCTCAGAGTTCTTGCACCGGGTGTAGCTAGTTATTTTCATTATTGCACAAATGGAACTGATTTAATTCATCTCATTGTTGAAGAGAGACACATCTATCAGAATTGATCATCATATAGTACTGTTGTTGAAGTATATAATGATCTTCTGGTCCTGCTCATTTCTCTCAGCATCAGTTCATTTAAGTCTCTCCAGGCCTTTGTGAAATCATCCTCCAGGTCATTTCTTACAGAACAATAATATTCCATAACATTCATATACCACAATTTATTCAGCCATTTTCCAATTGATGGGCATCCCTTTTATGTTCAGTTTCTCGCCACTACAAAAAAGACTGCCACAAACATTCGTGCACATACAGGTCCCTTTCCCTTCTTTATAATCTCTTTGGGATATAAGCCCAGTAGTAACATTGCTGGATCAAAGGATATGCACAGTTTGATTACTTTTTGATCATAATTCCAAATTGCCCTCCAGAATGGATTCCACCAACAATGTATCAGTGTCCCAGTTTTCCCACATCCCCTCTAATATTCAGCATTATCTTTTCCTGTCATCCTAGCCAATCTGAGAAGTGTGTAGTGGTATCTCAGAGTTGTCTTAATTTGCATTTCTCTGATTAATAATGACATGGAGTATCTTTTCATATGGCTAGGAATAAGAACAATTGTTTACAAACCATGCCTTCCCCATCTTGTCCTTGTGAAGTTGTATGAAGGAAAAGTTGAATGAGAGAAGGGAAGATCTTTCTAATTTTGCCCTTTTGTAACTTAACAAGAGATTATATTTTTTGGAAAGTGAAGGATTAAGGAATTTAATCTGGGCTAGACTGGATTCTCAGATTAGGAGAATGGAGTGGGTCAATTTGATTAGAGAGACTGTGATGGAGATCTAGATAGAGATGACCAATGTTGGCAGAGGGATGGTGTTTGCATGTTTGCCTGACAGCAACTAGGATTTTGCCTAGTTGCCTGACAGCAACTAGGATTTGAACACAATCCTGGATTCAATAGAGAAATGCATTCTCTTAAATACTCTAGGAATCTGGATGCTATACCACTTGGTACATATATGTTTAGTGTTAAGGGACAGGTCAATTCTCTGAGAGCCTCCATAGCTGTGGATCATAACATCTGAAGGAGTTGCAGGGCAGCCTTTGCTGACACAGGTGTTACAGACTAGGAATGAGATAAATTGGAGGCAGAGGGAAGAGGAGAGAAGTCAGACAATGCAATGGCCTCTCAGTCAGAGAGGTCAGAAAACAGCAACTGCCTCTCAATCTCTTCTCACAAGAGGAAATCCATTCTGAGTTGGATCTCCAGCAGCCACTGTCAGGTGGCACCCGTGTATTCCAACAGCTCTCCCATGTATTGCAACAGTTTATTATTGATATTACTTAATAATCTAGGGTACTCTTTAGCAAAATGTAATTTCCTTATCTCTTTTAATTAGATCTAGTCTTGCTTTTGCTTAATCTGAAAAAGTAATCGCTACCCATGCTTTTTTTTTTTTTAACTTCAGCTAAAACATAATAGATTCTGCTTCAGCTTTATACCTTTACTCTGTATATATCACTCTGTCTTAAATGTATTTCTTGTAAATGGCATATTGTAGCACTCTGACTTTTAATCTAGTCTGCTATCCACTTCTGTTTTATGAGAGGGTTCATCCCATTCACATTTACAGTTAAAATTACTAACTCTGTATTTTCTGACATCTTATTTTCCCCAAGTTGTACTTTTTTCTTTCTTTTTCCCCTTTCCATTCTCCCCAGTATTTTGCTTCTGACTACCACCTCTCTCTAACAGGACTCCCCTTTTACAGCCTCTCTCCCTTTCTATTCCCTTTCCCCTATTACTTCTATTCTTTTTTTCATTAACTTCCCCCTTTCCTTTCCCCTTTACTCTCCTCCTTCCCTATAGTTCAAGAGAAGTTTCTCTGTGAATTAAATATGTCTGATATTCTCTCTTTGAGGTAAATCCAACAACAGTAAGATTCACACATTATTCAATCCCTTCCCTTCTTTCCCTCATGTGTAATGGATCTTTTTTTTGCTTCTTCATCAGATGTAATTTACCTCATTTTAGCTCCCCTTTCCTCATTTTCTAGTATAATCCCCTTTCCATCTCTAGTTTCTTTTTTTAAATCATCACAATAAAATCAAATTATACTACACCCTTTAAGTATAACCATATCAGAGATACAATTCTCACAAGTTAAACATATCATCTTCCCCTACAGTGATATGAACCTTTTAACTTTTAAAAGAAACACTTAATTTTTCTTTTTTTTATGTTTTTATGATTCTCTCGAGTTTTGTATTTGAAGATCACATTTTCTGTTCAGCTCTGGTTTTCATCAGAAATAAACAAAATTGACCTGTTTCATTGAAGTTCCATCTTTCCCCCTGAAAGATAATTCTGAATTTTTTTTATTTTTTTTTTCTGAATTTGATTCTTGGCTGCAATCCAAGTTCCTTTGCTCTATGGATTATCATAGTCCAGCCCTTTGATCCTTTAAAGTGGAAGCTGCTAGATCCTGGGTAATTCTAATTGTGATTACTCGATATTTGAATTGTTTCTTTCTGGATGATTACAATATTTGCTCCTTGAATGGATAATTCTGAAATTTAGCTACAATATTCCTTGGAGTTTTCTTTTTGGGTTTTCTTTCAGGAATTGATTGGTGAATTCTTTCAATGGTTAGTTTACCCTCTGGTTCTAAGATATTAGGGCAGTTTTCCTTGATGACTTCCTGAAAGATATTGCCTGGGCTCTTTTTTCATCATGTTTTTCAGAAAGCCCAATAATTCTTAAATTTTCTCTCCTAGATTTATTTTTCAGGCCTGTTGTTTCTCCAATGAGATATTTTACATTTTGTTCTATTTTTTTTCTTTTTTTTTTGTTTTTTGTTTTTTGAACTTATCATTGATATCTCTTTGTTTCATTCACTTCCATTTGTTCAATTCTAATTTTTAGTGAAATATTTTCTTCAGTTGGCTTTTTAATCTCCTTTTCCATTTGGACAATTGAACTTTTAAATGAATTGTTTTGTTCGTTTTTTTTTTTTTTTATTTCACAAATTCTGTTTTTCAAGGAGTTGTTTTATTTTCCATTTTGTCAAATCTATTACATAAGGAATTATATGCCTTTTCCATTTCTCTAACTCTATTTTAAAGCAGTTTTCTTCAAATAATATGTGTTTCCTTTTCCAAACTTTCCTGCAAAGTTCTCATTTCCTTTCCCCATTTTTCTTCTAAATCTCTTTTAAGATCCCTTTTGAATTCTTTCAAGAGAGCCTTGTATAATGGAAACCAAATCATATCACCACTTGGAGTTTCATCTAGAGTCTTTAGTGTCCTAAGGCTTTGAGGTCTGTTCTTCTTTGTCTCCACAAAAGCTATCTATAATTAAAGTACTTTTTACTTTTTTGCTCATTTTTGAAATTTGCGATCTGCTCTTAGGACAAAGGAGAAATTATCCCAACCTTCCTCTATAGTTGACAGTAACTTTATGCTGCCCTGGAGCTGGTGCTGCTGCCTTCCTTCCTGTTCTGAGTAGGTGTGTCCAAATCCAGCATTATTCTGGGGTTTAGGACTTAACTCATTTCCTTTTGTAGTTGGATGTCTCACAGCTAGTCTGTTGACCCACTGGCTTATAAACTGGGACAGAGTAGCAAACAGTGGTGTATTTTGGCTAATAGCCTCCTGGTAGATTCCCCTGTGTGTGGAAGACAACACACTACCTTGGGTCCCTGCACTGAGCCTGTGTTCAACCGCCTCCTCCCATGCCTGATTGAAATAGACCTTTTATGAAGTTCTTCCAAAATATCTTCTCCTGGAAATTTGTTACACTCCAAATATTTATGTGTTCTATCATTCCAAAACCAGTTCAGAGGCTTGATCTCGTGTTGATCTGAGGGAAGATAGGAAGATCTCAGACAAAGACCTGCCTTGCCTCTACCATCTTGGATCTTCCCAACATTGGTCAGTTTTTGAGATGTAATTCATCATACTGAAAATTTAAAAATTAGTTCTCATTATCAGTTCAAACTGGCTCCTGCACACACCTGCATAGAGAAGACAAAAGAGGTTTTTTAGGAGGTCAAATTACTAGAAAACAAGGGCATAAATTAATTACCTTGATTGTGTCCAATTTCAGACTTATTGCATCTTTCTTATTCTTCTAATGTCCCACCCATATCAATAAGAAGAAGGGATGATCTTAGAAAAATATTTCACAATGTGTAGTAATATTATAATGCATCCTGTGGCCAGTGACCCATAATCTGGGATTTCAAGTCTTGTGGATTTCTCCAAAATCACTCTTTTTAATCCATTCCAGAAGACCTAAGACTTCCCAGAGACCCAATAAATGGCAACTGTTCCCACATTTTTACATGAAAGTGCCTTCAGCTTTCATAAAAAGCATTTCTACTTTCTCCCCATGAACTTCAGATTCATAATATTATACTGTCACTTAGATGCTACTAAAAGAATAATTCCTACACAGGAGGCTGATAGCAGGATGTATACATCAGTCAGTGAACTGTTCCCTCCCTCAGGGACAGAAAAAGTTTTCTAGAATTATTGTTAAATTATAAAGAGTTTAAAATGCTACTGAAAGAAAATTTTGCACTTGGGATTGCAAGAGAATCAATCTCTAACTTTCCATTAAACATTTTCCACATACCAAATTTCCTTTGGGGACCTATATGGACCTGAAGACCTTAAGTTCTACCCCAATGTTTACTGAAAACCTCATAACCATTAGAATTTCTCAATCCAATAAAATCAGAATAGTCAGAAGGCAATGCATAGTCTTGTTCTACTCACCTCATGACACTGTTCTTTATTATTATTCTATCTCCACAGCTGTAATTGTTCCTTTTCTATCTACAAGTCTGGCTCCAGGAGGTCTTAAGTCTCTACCACTGTCCCATTATCCTTTGTGCCATCTGTCCTGATGTCTCCTGTGGTCCTGAAACTGATGTGAAATTCTGAGACCTTTTTAATTTTAGGACTCTGCTATGTTTTCACTGATTCTTTGTAGTTGCCATCTCTGGAGCCTGCAGGAGTTCTTTAGGAGATACTGTGTATTTTTTTTTTTATTAAATAACTTTTTATTGACAGAACCCATGCCAGGGTAATTTTAAACATTTTTGCACTCCTTTGTTCCGATTATTCCCTCCCTCCCTCCACTCTCTCCCAAGATAAAGCAGTCCATACATTGAAATAGTTACAGTAGATCTTGGATACAATATATGTGTGCAGAACTGAACAGTTTTCTTGTTGCTCAGGGAGAATTGGATTTAAAGGTATAAATAACCTGGGAAGAACAAAAGCGGTTTTTCATTTCCTAGTGTTCTTTCTTTGGGTTTACTTCTTCATCCTTCCTTAATCAATTGAAACTAAGTTAGATCTTTGTCTTTGTTGAAAAATCCACTTCCTTCAGAATACATCCTCACAGTATCGTTGTTGGGTATAAATTTCCTGCTTCTGCTCATTTCCTCGCATCAGTTCATTAAGTCTCCAATCCTCTCTGTATTCTCCTGCTGGTCATTTCTTTTTTTTTTTTTTTTTTTTTAAATTTAATAGCCTTTTATTTACAGGATATAACATGGGTAACTTTACAGCATTAAAACTGCCAAACCTCTTGTTCCAATTTTTCACCTCTTATCCCCCCACCCCTCCCTAAATGGCAGGATGACCAGTGATTTAATATATTAAAATATAACTTAGATAAAATAATATACATGACCAAAAATTTTTTTTTCAAAAAGAATCAGACTCAATTTTGTACAATTAGCTTGGAAGGAAATAAAAATGAGGTGTATAAATATAGGGTTGAATTCAATGTAATGGTTTTTTTCATCTCCCAAGTTATTTTCTGGGTATAGCTAGTTCAGTTCCTGCTCCATTAGAAATGATTTGGTTGATCTTGTTGGGGAAATGGATCTTCAGAACTGGTCACATCATTTTTTTGAAGATAATGATCTCCTAGTCCTGCTCATTTCCCTCAGCATCACTGTAAGTCTCTCAGGTTTCTGAAATCATCCTGTTGGTCATTTCACAGAACAAATTTCCATAATTTTCATATACCACAATTTATTCAGCCATTCTCCAACTGATGGACATCCATTCAGTTTTTTCTACCACTACAAAAAGGGCGCCACAAAAATTCTCACATACAGGTCCCTTTCCCTTCTTTATAATCTCTTTGGGATATAATCCCAGTAGTAAATCTGGATCAAAGGGTATAAGTTTGATAACTTTTTGAGCATATTCCAAACTCTCCCAAAAAGGTTGGATTGTTCACAATCCACCAACAATGAATCAAGTCCCAGTTTTCCCATCCCTCCAACAATCATGATTATTTTTTCCGTCATCTTAGCCAATCTGACGTTTAGTGTATCTTAGAGTTGTCTTAATTTGCATTTCTCCCGTTAATAATGACTTGGAGCATCTTTTCATTGACTAGAAATAGTTTCTTTCTTCATCTGGTTGTTGTTCATATCCTTTTGACCATTTTCAATTGGAGAATGGCGATTTTTATAAATTAGGGTTAATTCTCTATATTTTTTAAAAGGCCTTTATCAGAACCTTTGACTGTAAATATTTTCCCAGTTTATTGCTTCCCTTCTAATCTTTCTGCATTAGTTTTGTTTGTACAAAAAACTTTTCAGTTTTATAATCGAATTTTCTATTTTTGGATCAGTAATGATCTCTAGTTCTGCTTTGGTCTTAAAACCCCCCTTCCACAGGTCTGAGAGGTAAACTATCCGTTTCCTCTAATTTATTAATAATTTCACTTTACCTGGTCATGAACCCATTTTGACCTTATCTTGGGTCGGCGTTGATGGATCAATGCCTAGTTTCTGCCATATTGTTTCCAATTTCCCAGCAATTTTTATCAAACGTAAGTTCTTATCCCAAAAGTGGGATCTTTGGGTTTGTCAAAGACTAGGTTGCTATATTTGTGACTGTTTTATCCCTTAACCCAATCTATTCCACTGATCAACTAATCTATTCCTTAAAATACCAAATAGTTTTGGAACGCTGCTCTATAATATAATTTTAGATCTGGCAGCTAAGCCACCATCATTTGATTTTTTTTCGTTAATTCCCTGAAATTTTGACCTTTTTTTTCCATATGAACTTTGTTGTTATTTTTTCTATCATTAAAATAGTTTTTGGGAACTGATTGGATGGCTAAATAAATGATTAGTTTAGGTAATATTGTCTCTTTTTATATTTGCTCGCCCTTCCAAGAGCATTTAATATTTTTCAATTGGTTGACGACTTAATTTTTGTGAAAAAGTGGTCTGTAATTTTGCTCATAAAGTTTCTGATTTTCCCTTGGAATGTTCCAAAATTTTATACTTTCAGTAGTTACTAAAATAATTTTTCTTTTAACTCTGATGTTGGTTTTGTTAGTATATATAAGAATGTGATGACTTTGGGTTTATTTTTATAACCACAACCTAAAGTTGTGGATTATTTCTAAAACTTTTTCAGAATCTCTGGGATTCTTAAGTTAATCATTTCCAAAAGAGTGATAATTTGGATTCCTCATTGCCTATTCTTATTCCTTTAATCTCTTTCTCAGCTCTTTTGCTATAGCTATTTCTAATACAAAAAATATAAGGTGATAGTGGGCAACCTTGTTTCCTGATCTTATTGGGAATGGTTGCGGGTTTTCTCCATTACATATGATGTTACTGATGGTTTTAAATGATGCCAGATTATTTTAAGGAAAAGTCCATTTATTCCTATATTAAGTGTTTTTAATAGGAATGGATGTTGGATTTTAACAAATGCTTTTTCATCTATTGAGATATCATATGGTTTTGTTAATTTGGTTATTAACATGGCCAAAATTATATTGATAGTTTTCCCTAATATTGAACCAAACCCCCATTCCTGGTATAAACCTACTTGATCATGGTATTATCTTAGGTTTTCGGGCTTTTTCTAATATTTATTTAATTTTAGCATCAATATTCATTAGGGAGTTGGTCTATAATATTCTTTCTCTGTTTTCAGCCTACCTGGTTTGGGGTATAGTACCATGTCTGTGTCATAGAAGGGAATTTGGTAGGACTCCTTCATTCCCTATTTTATCAAATAATTTATATAGCATTGGGGCCAATTGTTCTTTAAATGTTTGGAAAATTCACATTAAATCCATCTGGTCCTGGGGATTTTTTTAGGGGTTTTTAATTGCCTGTTCTATTTCTTTTTCTGAAATGGGACTATTCAACAATTTACTTTTCCTCTTTATCTGGGAAGTCTGTATTTTTGGAGGTAGTCATCCATTTCCTTGGTTATCAAATTTTTAAAAGTTGAAAAATAACTCCTTATTATTTCTCTAATTTTCTTCATTGGTGGAAAGTTCTTTTCATTTTAAGACTACTAATTTCTTTTTCCTCCCTCCTTTTCTAATCAGATTTACCAAAGGCTTATCTATTTTATTGGCTTTTTTCTTAGAACCAACTCTTAGTTTTATTAATTAGTTTTTTTTTTCAATATTTTAATTTCTCCTTTTTAATTTTAAATTTCAATTTAGTATTTGATTGGGGGTTTTAATTTGGTCTTTTTGTTTTTTTTGAACCCAATTATTAATCTTTTCTTTCTTTGTTTTATTCAATGTTAAGGATATAAAAATTTCTTATTACGCTTTGGCTGCATCCCTAAATTTTGGTATGATGTCTCATCATTGTATTATCTTATGAAAATTAATTTTCTAATTTGCTGCTTCACCAATAATTTTTAAGATAATTTTTAGTTTCAATTACTTTTTTGGTCTATTTCCCCTAACTTTTTTTGAATGTAGTTTTATTGCATCATGATCGAAAAGCTTTATATTTTGCTTTCTTGCATTTAATTTTAGTCTCTATGTCCCAAATATGGTCAGTTTTGAAAGTTCCATGAACTGCTGAGAAGAAGTATATTCCCCTTCATCTCCATTCAATTTTTCCAAAGATCCCACATACCCTAATTTTTCTAATATTTATTTACCTTTAATTTCTTTCATTTGTTTTGTGGTTTGATTTGTCAATTTGAGGGTGAAGGGTTGGATTCCATATTACATTTTGTTGTCATTTCTTTTGCAACTCTCTTAACTTCTTTGGAAGTTAGTGCCATACCACGGTGCATATATGTTTAATATTGATATTGCTTCGTTGTTTATGTACCCTTTAGCGGATGTAGTTACCTTCCATCTCTTTAATTAGATCAATTTTTACTTTTGCTTGATCTGAGATATGGATGGCTACCCCTGCTTTTTGACTTCACCTGAAGCATAATAGTTTTTACCTTTTTACTTTTACTCTAATGCATCCCCCTGCTTTAAATGTGTTTTTGTAAACAAATTTAGGGTTCTGACTTTTATCAGTCCTTATCTGCCTCCCTCTTTATGGGGAGTTCATCCCATTTACATTTACGGTTAGAATTACTAAATCTGTATTTCCTGCCATCCTAATCCCCAGTTTGGCTTTATTATTCTTGCCTCCCCCAACCCTCTTTCCCCTTTTTAAACTTTGTACCCCTCTTGGTTCACGATCTTATTCCCTTTTAAATCCCCCCTCCCCTTTAGTCTTTCCCCTTCCTTCCCTTATTACTCTTTTCTTTTCCCTTTTCCCCTCCCCCGTTTTTAATGGGGCGAGGAAATTTTCTCTAAAACAAATGTCAATTTTTTTCTTTGAGAACCATGAGGTAAGATTCACACAAGTTCCTCCCCCCTCTAAATTCCCTAATTGATAAGTTTCCGGCCTCTTTGGGGATGGTTTCTTTTATCCCTCTTTCCCCCTTGTTCGCCTCATCCCTTTTCCATATCTACTTCCCTTTTTATGTTATATCAGTACAATCAAATTATACATGTATTCTTTTTGTATATCCACAACAAAAATACAATTTCAAGGTTATTTTACCTTTCTGCATCTCTTGGCCTATTCTTGAATCAAATTTTTTGTTTAGTTCGGGTTTTTTCTTCAGAAACAAATGGAATTCATTTGTTTCATTAAATTCCATCTTCCCTGGAAGAAAATGCCACTTAGCTGGGTGTTTATTCTTGGCGATCTCGTTCTTGTGCCTTTTGATATCATTTAGGTTTTTCCTTTAATTAGAGGCAGCCAATCTTGGGGTTTTATTTACTCAGATTTAAATTTTTCCTTAAAATTTTTTCCTTAATCTGGGTTCTGAAATTTGGTAAAATATTCCTTGGGGTTTTTTATTTTAGGGTTTTTTCAGAAGGGTTCAAACTTTCAATTATTTTCCTTCTGATTCTATTTCCAAGTTTCTTTTTTTCTTTAAAAATGGTTCAGGTCTTTTTTTTTGTTTTTGCAAAACCTGATTTTCTCCAATCATTTTCCAATTTTTTAGTGAAAATTAGGGTTTTATTTTCTTTTTTGTTTTTTTACTTTTTCTGTGTCCAATGAATTTATTTAATTGTTTTGTTGTAATTTTTTAAAATTTTTTTTAATACTTTTTTTACTTCTTTCTTATTGTCCTTGGGTTTTTTAATTATTTTTTTGGTCTTGGTTTTTCCATTTCACAATTTTTTTTTTAGTGAATTTTTTTTTTCAATTCACAATTACTTTCTTCCGTTTTTTGTTTTTTCAATTGGTCCCTACTTTCTTGGATTTTTTTTTTCAATTTTAAAATCTCTCTGTAATTTTTTTTTTCAATTCCTTCACTTTTGAGTTTTTTATTTTTCAATTACCAATTTTTGGCCTTCTGGGAATTTTTTTTTTAATTCTTTTTCAGGGGTTGTTTCTCTTTGAAGGCTTTCTTTCCTTTCCCATTTTTTAATCTTTTTGGCTTTTAATGGTCTCCTAGGAGTTATTAGGAGGAAGTGATGATTTTTGCTTTTGGAGTCTCTTAGGTTTTCCCCTTTTTCCATAGAAGTGGATTGCTTTTCATTTTTTATTCAAAAAGCCTTTGGTGGCCCTGGAGGGGTTACGTTCCCTGGGCAAGGGAAAATGTAAAGTTTCCGCCCAGGTTGGGGTGTCTGGTGAGGGTTTCCTTCCCCAACAAGGGACAGCACGGCCGGATCAAACTGCAGAGGGCTGATTTGGTGCCCTGGGCTGAGCAAGGGGGAAGTTATGCCCCAGGCCGGAGCCCCTTTGTGGGATTGGGTAACCCATTGCCCGCAGACCACAACCCCCAGAAAGCCCAACCTCAGTGCAAAGGCTTGCCCCAGGTCTTCCCCTCAAAGGGGCCTGGAAAAATCTCCCAAGCCGACTCCCCCTGTAGATTGGAGGCTAACCCGGGCTTTCCTCCTGGTTTGCAGGATCCCTGCCCCAAGGAAAAGCCCACTCGGGTTGGGGTGGCTTTTGTGCGGATCTGTGCCTTCACCCTCGGTTTGGCTCTCCCGGAACTTTTCTCCCCAGTCTGCCCGGATCTCTGGCCCCGGAACCAACCTTTTTGGGAGACGCAGATTTTTTTCGGTGGTGAGTTGTTCTACTTTTATCTTTACAATTGTGGCAGTCAAGACTATTTTGATGCTCGATATAATATTGATAAAGAGGGTAAGAAAGAGTTAGAAAGTCGCGTGTGTCTTCTCCCGCCATCTTGGCCCGCCCCCTGCTGGTATTTCTTAAAAAATTTCCATAAATTCATATACCACAATTTACTCAACCATTCTCCAATTGATGGACATCATTCATTTCCAGCTTCTGGCCACTAAAACAGGGCTGCCACAAACAATTTGGCACATTAGGTTCCCTTTCCCTTTTTTTAGATCTCTTTGGGGTATAAACCCGTAGAGACACTCTGGATCAAAGGGTATGAAGTTTGATAACTTTTTGGGATGTTCCAAATTGTTCTCCAGAATGGCTGGATGTATTCACAACCACCAACAATTTATCAGTTCCCTATTTTCCCAACCCCTCCAACATTCCGTGTTATCGTTCCCCTTCATTCTAGCCAATCGACAGGTGTGAATGGATCTCAGAGTTGTTTAATTTGATTTTTGATCAATAGTGATTTGGAACACTCTTTCTATGAGTATAATAGTTTTAATTTCACCATCTGAAAATTGTCTGTTCATATTTTTGACCATTTATCAATTGGAGAATGGCTTGATTTCTTATAAATTAGATCAATTTCATATATTTTGGAAATGAGTCCTTTATCAGAAACTTTGACATTAAATTTTTCCCAGTTTATTGTTTCCCTTCTAATCTTGCCTGCATTAGTTTTTTTGACAAAAACTTTTCAATTTGATATAATCAAAATTTTCAATTTTGATAATAATGATCTCTAGTTCTTCTTTGGTCATAAATTCCTTCCTCTTCCACAGGTCGAAGGTAAACATCCTATGATCTTCCCAATTTATTTATGATCTCATTCTTTATGCCAGATCGAACCCATTTGACTTTATCTTGGTGTACGGTGTTAAGTGTGGGTCAATGCCTAGTTTCTGTCATACAATTTCCAATTTTCCCAGCAATTTTTGTCAAAATAATGCATTCTTATCCCAAAAATGGGGCTTTGGGTTTTGTCAAAATAATAATTAAAATTATTGGCTGTTTTGTCCTTTGAACCTAACCTATTCCATTGATCGTAGTTATTTCTTAGTCAATACCAGATGTTTTAGTAACCGCTGTCTTATAATATAATTTTAGATCTGGTACAGCTAAGGCCACCTTCATTTGATTTTTTTTTCATTAATTTTGAAATTCTTACCTTTTTTTTTCCATATAATTTTTTTTTTTTTTCAGGTCATCAAAATAGTTTTTGGGGTCTGATTGGTATAGCACTAAATAAATAGATTAGTTTAGTTTAGCTATATTTCATTTTAATATTTCCACCCAATCCAAGAGCATTTAATATTTTTCCATTTAGTTAGATCAGCTTAATTTGTGGGAAGTGTTTTGTAGTTTTACTCATAAAGTTTTGATTTTCCCTTGGCAGATAGATTCCTTATTTTATACTATCAGTAGTTACTTTAAATGGAATTTTCTTTTATCTCTGACTGTTGGATTTTATTAGTGATATATAAGAATGTGATACTTATGTGGGTTTATTTTATAACCACAACTTTGTAAAATTTGGATTATTTCTAAAACGTTTTTAGTAGAATTCGGGGTTCTTTAAGTATACCATCAATATCAGCAAAAGAGTGATAATTTGGTTTCCTTATTGCCTATTCTTATTCCTTTAATATCTTTCTCAGTTCTTATTGCCAAAGCTAGCATTTCTAATACAATTTAAATAGTAACGTGATAGTGGCAACCTTTTTCCTCCTGATCTTATTGGGAATGGTTTGAGTTTGTCCCCATTACATATGATGCTTACTGCTGGTTTTAAATAGATGCTACTGATTATTTTAAGGAAAAGTCCATTTATTCCATATTCAAGTGTTTTTAATAGAAATGGATGTTGGATTTTATAAATGCTTTTTCTACATTAGATGATCATATGGTTTTGTTGTTTGGTTATTAACATGGCCAATTATGCTGATATTTTCCCATTAACCAGCCCTGCATTCCTGGTACAAATCCTATTGATCATGGTAATTATCCTGGGGATGATTTTTTCTGTAGTCTTTTGCTAAAATTTTATTTAAGATTTTGCATCAATATTCATTAGGGAGATTTCTATAGTTTTTTTCGTTTTCAACCTACCTGGTTTAGGTATCATACCATGTCTGTGCCATAAAGGAATTTGTAGGACTCCTTTATTTCCTACTTTTTCAAAAGTTTATAAAGATTGGGACTAATTGTTCTTTGAATTTTGGTAGAATTCCTTTAAATCCATCTGGTCCTGGGGATTTATTTTTTAGGGATTGATTAATAGCTTGTTCTATTTCTTTTTCTGAAAATGGGACTTTTAAGAATTACCCTCCTGATAATCTGGGGAACCTTATTTTTAGGTAGTCATCTATTTCGTTTAGGTTATCAAATTTATTGGCGTAAAGTTGGGCAAAGTAACCCCTTATTATTTCTTTAATTTCCTCTTCATTGGTGGAAAGTTCTCCCTTTTCATTTTTAAGACTACTAATTTGATTTTCCTCTCTCCTTTTTCTAATCAGATTTACCAAAGGTTTATCAATTTTATTGGTTTTTTCATAAAACCAACTCTTAGTTTTATTTATTAGTTCAATAGTTTTTTTAGTTTCAATATTATTAATTCCTCCCTTTAATTTTAGAATTTCAAGTTTAGTAATTGATTGGGGGTTTTTAATTTGGTCTTTTTCTAGCTTTTTAAGTTGCAAGCCCAATTCATTGACCTTCTCTTTATTTTGTTCAAGTAAGCCTCTAAGGATATAAAGTTTCTCCTTATTATTGCTTTGGCTGCATCCCACAAATTTTGGTATGATGTCTCACCATTGTCATTATCTTGAGTGAAGTTATTATTGTGTCTATAATTTGCTGTTTCACCTAATCATTCTTTAAGATGAGATTATTTAGTTTCCAATTACTTTTTGATTTGTTTACACCTAACTTTTTGTTGAAGGTCATTTTTATTGCATTGTGATCTGAAAAGAAAGCATTTGCTATTTCTGTTTTCCTGCATTTAATTCTGAGGTCTTTATGTCCTAATATATGGTCAGTTTTTGTGTAGGTTCCATGAGCTGCTGAGAAGAAAGTATACTCCTTTCTATCACCATTCAGTTTTCTCCAGAGATCTATCATACCTAGTCTTTCTAATATTCTATTTACCTCTTTAATTTCTTTCTTATTTGTTTTATGATTTGATTTATCTAGATCTGAGAGAGCAAGATTGAGGTCTCCCGCTATTATAGTTTTGCTGTCTATTTCTACTCGTAACTCTCTTTACTTCTCCTTTAGGAAGTTAGATGCTATACCACTTGGTGCATATATGTTTAATACTGATATTGCTTCATTGTCTATAGTACCTTTTAGCAAGATATAGTTTCCTTCCTTATCTCTTTTAATTAGATCAATTTTTGCTTTTGCTTGATCTGAGATAAGGATGGCTACCGTCTTTTGACTTCACCTGAAGCATAATAGATTCTGCTCCAGCCTTTTTACCTTTACTCCTGTATTATCTCCTGTTTTAAATGTGTTTCTTGTAAACAACATATTGTAGGGTTCTGACTTTTGATCCAGTCTGCTATCTGCCTCCTCTTTATGGGGGTGTTCATCCCATTCACATTTACAGTTAAGATTACTAATTCTGTATTTCCTGCCATCCTAATATCCCCAGATTATGCTTTTCTTTTTATTGCCCTCTTCCCCACTTTCTTAGTATTAAACTTATTGGTCCCACTTGTGTCACCCAGCTCTCCCTCTTTAGTATCCCTCCCTCCTCCCTTTGAATCCCTTCCCCTTTCTTGTACCCTTCCCTTATTACTCTTTTTCCTTTTCACTTTTCCTCTCCCACTTTTTAATGAGGTGAGAGAAGATTCTTTATAAGATAAATGTGTCAGTTATTTCTTCTTTGAGCCAACTCTGATGAGAGTAAGATTTGCACAGTGTTCCTGCCCCTCTCTAAGTTCCCTCAGATATGATAGGTTTCCTTTGCCTCCTTGACACATGAAGCTTCCCTCTTTTTATCTCCCCTTTCTCCTTTTTCTGACACTATCCCCTTTCTATTTCTACTTCCCTTTTTTATGCTATATCACTAAAATCAAATTATACATGTGATTTTTATGTATATCCACAACAGAAATACAGTTCTAAAGAGTTGCTTTTACCTTTTTCTACTTGTCTTGAGTCCTGTTGTTGGAGATCAAATTTTTTGTTTAAGTCTGGTTTTTTCTTTAGAAACAGATGGAATTGCTCTGTTTCATTATATGTCCATCTTCTTCCATTGGAAAAAAATGTTCAGCTTAGCTGGGTAGTTTATTCTTGGCTGCATTCCAAGTTCTTTTGCCTTTCGGAATATCAAATTCCAGGCCCTACGATCCTTTAATGTTGAGGCAGCCAGATCTTG
This sequence comes from Sarcophilus harrisii, assembly GCF_902635505.1. NCBI lineage: Eukaryota > Metazoa > Chordata > Mammalia > Dasyuromorphia > Dasyuridae > Sarcophilus > Sarcophilus harrisii. The sequence continues at coordinate 482,207,897 of NC_045428.1, read as the reverse complement.
TGAGACCCTTATTGTGGCACCTTGGTATTTGAACTTTTTTTTCCTGGATGCTTGTAGAATTTTTCTTTATCAGAATTCTGAAGTTTGGACAATATTCCTCGGGTCTTTATTTTAGGGTCTTTTTCAAAAGGTGTTCGATGGATTCTTTCCACCTATTTTACCTTCTGGTTCTATTACTTCTGGGCAGTTTCTTTTAATTTCCTGTAAAATAGTATCTAGGCTCTTTTTTCATCATATTTTTTGGGTAGTCCGATGAGCCTTAGGTTTTCTCTCCTTGATCTATTTTCCAGGTCCGTTGTTTTCAAGTAAATATTTGACATTTTTTTTCCAATCTTTCATTTTTTTGGTTTTATTTGATTGATTCTTCCTGACTCAATGAGTCAGTCATTTCTATTTGTTCAGTTCTGATTTTTAGCGTTATTTTCTTCATTAGCTTTTTTTTACTTCTTTTTGTATATGTCCGATTGAGGTGTTTAATGATATTTTGCTCATGGATTTTTTCCATTTCACTAATTTTTTTTTAGTGGTTTTTCTTTCTCAATTCACAATTCTGTTTCCTGACCTTGGGGAGTTTTACCTTTTCCAGTTTACCTTTCAGGGAGTTGTTTTCTTTTTCCACTTTGTCAAATTTTTCTTTTAGTGAGTTATATATCTTTTCTGTACTCTCTTGCATAGCTTCTCTTTCCTTTCCCCATTTTTCTTCTAGTTCTCTTTTAAGGTTTTTAATAGTCTCCTCTAGAAGAGCCTTTTGTATTGGGGACCAACAATTGTCTGGAGACTGTCTGCTATTAGTCTCTTCAGGGTTGAAAAGCTGATCTCTTTCTGAGTAGAAACTATCAATTGTCCTTTTGATTTTCTTACTCATTTTGTTAAAGCCTGTAGGGTCTGCCTTCAGGCCCAATGTTACCACTTCCTCTGCAGGCAGTGGAGGTGTTGGACAGGTAGCTGTCCTGCTGGCAGGGCTGCAAAAGCAGCGAGTCTGGAGTGCTCTGGAAGGTTCCCCTCCCAGAAGTAACTCAGGTCTGAGGGCAGAGCTGGGAAAGTGCCCTGCAAAGAACCCCTGCTGTGTGAGATAATGACTGCCCTGGGGCTAGATGCTGAGCAGTGAGAGTTTCACTATCCCAAGCCAAAACCTGCCCTGGGGCTGTGGGTGTTAGCAGTTGAGCAGTGAATGGATTTGCAGGGACCAGAAGTGTCTCTGCCCTGGGAAGCACAGTCCTGTTGGGGAAGTTCTATTGCCCCAGGCCGAGCCTTCCACTGTGCTGATTAGAGGCTGCCCAGGCTCTGCTCCCCTGCCATGTGGGTTTGTAACTGCCCCGGCAAAAGCCCCGAACTGCAGGATGTGGCTGCAGGGCTGTATTTCAGTCTCCTGAGTCACTTCCGGGTTTGAGTAGCTACAGCCAGTGTTAGGTTCTGGCGTTTTTTTTTAGAGTACCCTCTGTTCCAGGCTTTAATTTCTCTGCTAGTTTACTGCTTTGTAATCAAGGCAGAGCAGTTAGCCTATAGCAGATATAGCCACAGAGATCACTTCTGCCCCTGGTCTGCTCAGGATGCTAGCCTCTCCCTGCCTGTGCTGGTCTGTTTCTGGACCCTCAGGACAAACCTTTCCTGGCGATCTTCCAGATTGACTTCAGCAGGTAAATTGTATGCTTCTGATCTTCATGAATTTAAGCAGTGAAGAGCTATTTCTGAGGCTGGATAAAATAGTTGGTTATGAGGGGAATGAGAGGAGCTTAGAAAGTCACATGTTCCTTCTCCGCCATCTTGGCTCTGCCCTGATATTGTGTATTTTTAAGCTTCATTCTAACTCTATTCCCTGGTTCAAATTGATTCTCTCACCTATTCCTTTTACATATCTGCTTGTCTGCTCCTTTTCTTTCTTTCATAATATGTCCATTCCTTCTCAAAATCAATCCAGCGTTCCTCTGTCTTGAATTCTAGGACTTTTGGGTTTTTTTCTTTCACTGTTTTCTAAATTTTGACAATACCAAAATATAGGATTCACTTCAAAGGAAAGAATGGAGTATAACTCTGATATTATAATACTTCTAGTTTTACCATATTGAAATGTATAAACAATTTAGCTCACATTTAGACCATGCTATGCAATTTTTACAAAATGACTTCCTTGTAATAGAAAAGTGGTGAAAGATATGCAATGAAAATATTAGTCTCCATTTTTCAGGTGAGTAAACTGAGACTCAGAGAGATTCTAAAATTTTATGGCTATGAAGTCTTAGAGATAGAATTTAAACCCAGTTGCTCTGAATGAACTCCAGTGGGCACTTCAGATCATTTCAGAGAGCTCTCATATTGCTTTAGTCATCTCACAGAATACTTTGAAGAGACAAATCAGCGATTGCATATTGAATTATACATAACATTTTGGTAGTTTTATATTCCTTCAGGGAGAAGGAAAGTGCTGTCTTGGGGTTAATTACTATTGTTATATTCCTCCAAACATAGTTTCTCAGGTGTTCTATTTTGGGGACTGGACTCTAGAGCTGCCTGCTCTGGCAAGTGAGCTGCTGTTCTAGTTGAACCCAAATTTAAAAATGGATTGTTAATTCTGTCTCTTCAATAGGCAGATCTAGTGAATGGAGCACTGGATCACTGGAGGTTTAAGAAGACAAGTTCAAATTCATCCTCAGACACTTATTAGCTATGTAGCATTGGGTTAATTACTTAATCTATTTGCCTCAGTTTCCTCAATTATAAAATGAAGGGTTGTAATAGAACTTATCTCACAGGTGAAATGGCATATGAAACAATATTTGTAATGCACTTAGCACAATACTAAGCACATAATAATTGTAGGTATATAATAAATGTCTATTTCCTTCCTTTCAATATCTCTTGTTTCTGTCCCTTACTTTTTATTCTTGGTTCCATTATCTTCAAAATAGACCTCTATACTTGGGCTATTGAAACAACTTCTTAATAGTTCTTAGCTCTTTTACACTTCTTCATCCCTTTCCAATTCATCCCTCATACAATACAATATCATTGTTAGACATCTTTTTTCAAAGTTCCTATCATAATATGATTTGACTAAATACCCTTAATAGGCCCCTATTGTCTATTGAGTAAAATTTAAAATACTTGTTTTTGGTATTTAAAGGCCTCTACAATGAGCCATCCATCTTGCTTTTTCAGCACCATTTCAGAATCCCCCTCTCTCCCCCCCCCCCCGCCCCGCCCCAGCTACTTGTATTCAACTTTACAGATTGATAGAAGTTCTCTTCATTCTCTAAACCCATCTTAAAGCTTTTTAGCATGCTTTTACGGGTATTGTGCCTTGTACATGGAATGTCCTATTCCCTTTTCTTTACTTGTTGCATTCCTTCTGTCTTTAAATTTTAATTCATAATACTCTTCTAATAACTTTCTAATATACTCCCAGACCTTATGTGACATTTTTTTTGCACTTTCTATTGTATATACCTAAAAAGAAAGATATAAATATATACATCCTCCTTTATATACATATACATGTATTTGTATGTAAAGGTATATAGTATTATTGTTATTTTGTATTCCATATACTCTATTAAACTGAAAATTGTATATGAATGGAAATAGTATGATACACAGAGCTATGCACATAGAAAGTGTTTAATCAATAGCTGTTAAATTGTTGCCATTTGAGGTTAGGGGAATATAAATTGATATAAATCTCTATCTACATAAGAAATAATGGAAGTAGATACATTTGTTCTTTTACTAATGGAGAGTAACCAGGATCCATTGATCTTCTCAGAGTCTTATCTTTATTCATTGCATGTGTGTGTGTGTGTGTGTGTGTGTGTGTGTGTGTGTGTGTATGTGTAGAAAGGTTTAAAATATTACAGACTGGCAAACGTTTCTTAATTAAATGTAGAAAACTTCCAGCCTTTAAATGACAATCTTTATGATTTTCTGAAGTTTCTTTGTAACTGAAAAGAAATTTCCCACTAATTAATGGCCTTTTGTATTTTCTTCTGCCCTACTTAAAAAAAAAGACAAAACTTTCTTTTTCAAATATGTAATTATCTTAAAAGTTTTCTCCTCTAACAATATAAATAAAGCTTGTGAGGGACTGTGTTTGGCAGGATAGCCATCTGCCTCCATGATCACTGAAAGCAAAGCAGATATCATCACAAGGAATTTTTATTAGACATGAAAGAAAGTTTCTAACTCTATCATCAAGTAAACATAAACAAAGCAAAGTGGGAGTATATAGGATCGCTTTCCTACAGCAAAGTTTTTAGAGAATAGATATTTTTGGAGGTTGAAGACTACATTCCATTTCCATCTCTCATCTATCTCCATTCCTAAATAATAATCCCTCCTCACTTCTAATGCTCATCTGAGAAATTACCTCCTCTGGGAAGCTACTTCTGATAGTGCAGATTAGTGTATATTAATTCAATTTGTGCACATGTCATTTTTGTGTGGTAGAATATATACATAAGGGAAAGGGAAGGAACTGCTATTTTTTCCTCATTTCTCCCACAACCTTGCTGGCAGAAATTGTTTTGAAAATTTCCAAAATACAAACTTGTTGCACTGATTTGGATCCATCATTTCCCTGTGACTCTCAGACTCTCAGAAAGCTATCTGGGGGTACTGAGATGTTAAGTGGAGACATGTTCACATAGCTAGAATGTGTTAGAAGCAGGCTCTGAACTCAGATTTTTCTAACTCCAAAACCATTCCTCCATCCACTATACCATGGTTCCTCTTGCTTTCTATTTAGGAGACATTCAAATGTGTATTGAATTAAATTGAATTAAAAAGGAAGAACAACTTTTTCTAGTAGGATAATAAGTGTGGCTTTGATAATTTTTCCCCTTGGCTCTAACTGCATTTATTTTACATATGTTGCTTACTCAAAGTGTAAGTTCCTAAAGGACAGAGCTATTATAAAGAATTGCTCACTTCACCAAAGTGTGAACAAGAATAAGAAGATGTGAATTCTCAGATATATTCTGAGGCACATACTTATGAGTCAAATCTCAAGATCATTTCCATTTTGTTGAGATCATTACCAATTTCATGTCCCTTGGTTCTTTTCTTTGTCCACAACTGAACAATACAGGGTGATATGCCTCTGACCAAAGGAATTCTGCCTTTCTGGTACATACATACTGGTCAGTTTCTCCTAAAGTCTAAGTCCACTGGCTTTGGTTCTGAGAGAGATAGGGAATACCCAGAAGCAGATAAATAAGGTAAGGAACTGTTATTTGGCTATAGTTAATAGGAAGACATTTTCTCCAAACCCCACAAGTTCTCAAACTTTCCTAAACCAGAAATTATGTGCTAAAGTAAAACAACTTTAATTGTTTCCATGATCTAAAATACCACAAATATAAAACAAAGTTAAAAAAAAAAGAACCCAAACAAGCCATGTACTGATATTCACTAAATTGGAGCTTAGAAATCTTCTTCTACCTTTCATGCTACAATATTAGCAGAACCAAGGACATAATACAGATTTACATCATAACTCACTCCTAGATCTTGGTCCCCTCTCCCTCTTTTGAGTACATAGAGTTCATAATTCCAGGCTATAGAAGTTTCCTCTGGCCTTGACAGCCAGCTTGGCCACAATCCTCAGAAGCAAAAGCCTGCCAGAGCCTGCAATCCAGAAGCACTAATTTGGCAAATAAATATCTGAACTGCTATAGCTCTGAACTGCTGGCACAAGGCCAAAGAACTAAGGAAGAGAGGGAGTAGGGTAAGTCACCAGAAAACTTCACTATATGGAGACCTGTGTAGCATTCCAGGCAACCTGAGGAAGGAGCAGTGTCTATAGGGTCATTTCCGACCCCACAAAAGCCAAAATATAGAGACTCATGAATCGCCCAATATGGGAAATTTCTGAGATCTTGAGGAAGCCACAGTCAGAGGGAAGAATGAAGCACCATTGAAGAGGCAGACAGATAAAATTTGGCAATACCCCATCTATAATTGACTGATTCTTCTGTGAGACTATATTATAATACAGGAGGGTACATGAAAGGGGAGGAGAGGAGAAGAAGAACATAGAGGATTGATGCTAAGGACAAGTCAAAGGCTAACATGACCTCAGTGTTCTCAGAAAGAGGAGTCTACAGGGAAGTAAATAAGGAGAAGGGAAAAAAAAATTGAAAAGATGAGAAATGGAAGGAGGTTTTCCTTATTTTGTAGGTAGGATCTGGTTCTATGGATGAATAAAAGGAAATGAAGACTTTACACTAAAAAGAGGCCTAAAGGGCTTAGTGTCTGAATAATCTACTTGCCCTAGGAAGGGTGGAGTTGGAACCACTGGAGGTGATTGGCATCTGGAGGGGTAGGAGATAATGACTTGGAAGGAGATTTCCAGGCAAATGTAGGAAAAATAAAAAAGTCAATAAGAAAGGCATATACAAATGGAGGGAGAGAGAAGGGGGTAGTTCCTTACTGTAGAGCAGTGTCATCTCTGACAATTGTAATGTACATGGTATTATTTTGAAAGTGAGGCACAATAGAATAGAACTATCCATGGGGTAATCCCTACAAGGCAGGGGCAGAAAGGGTGAAGGAAAAGTTAGACAGATATCTTGGAAACATTGATGGTATGAAGAATGAAAGAAAAGAGAGAGAAGAAGATAGGGATCAGAAATCAAAGAATGAGTAAACAAAAAGAGAAGATAGATAATGAAATGAGTAAAAAAAAGCTTTTCCAGAAGGAACACACACACACACACACACACACACACGCACACACACACACTATTAGAAGACTAGCTGAAGAGAAGAGAGGAAGGGAAAATCTATTTGATTGAGAGAAAAAAGAGAGGGTATATATATATATATATATATATATATATATATATATATAACCATTTAAAAGCAGGACACAGGAACTAAAAAATAAAACCCTAAAGGAAAGACATAACAAACTAGAAAAGAGAATCAGAAGTGAAGTCAAAATCATAATAGAATCAGTGTGAACAGAAGCAACTCAAAAAAGATTAAAGTAAAATAACTGAAGGAACATAAAAGGAAGAAAATCATAATCTGAAAAGTTCCAATTTTATAAAATGATGGAGGAAATATAAATTTAACTCTTGTAACTTTAAATGTGATTAGATAAAATAAAGCAATACAAATCCAAAGCCAGATATAGGCCTACCTGAAGTTTTCTTTACTATTTTCCCTAATGTTTCACATTTATGCACTTTATCTCCTTATCTGATTGAATCATTATATGTCCCTCTCAGTTTGGTATTCTATTTCTCATCTATGGGTATTTGCACTTATCATCTCCTACTAAGGGATACTTATAACATACATCCTTCATCACTGACTCTCAGAATTCTTATCATTTTTCAAAGCTTTACTAAATCAGCCAATCTATACACATTTATTAAGAACATATTATACTTTAGGGTTCATGACCTAGGCATAAAGAATGAAATTATTAATAAATTAGAGGAACACAGGATAGTTTACCTCTCGGACCTGTGGAAGAGGAAGGAATTTATGACCAAAGAAGAACTAGAGATCAGTACTGATCACAAAATAGAAAATTTTGACTATACCAAACTGAAAAGTTTTTGTACAAACAAAACTAATGCAGACAAGATTAGAAGGGAAACAATAAACTGGGAAAATATTTTTACAGTCAAAGGTTCTGATAAAGGCCTCATTTCCAAAATATATAGAGAATTAACTCTAATTTATAAAAAATCAAGCCATTCTCCAATTGAAAAATGGTCAAAGGATATGAACAGACAATTCTCAGATGAAGAAATTGAAACTATTTCTAGTCATATGAAAAGATGCTCCAAGTCATTATTAATCAGAGAAATGCAAATTAAGACAACTCTAAGATACCACTACACACCTGTCAGATTGGCTAAGATGACAGGAAAAAATAATGATGATTGTTGGAGGGGATGCGGGAAAACTGGGACATTGATGCATTGTTGGTGGAGTTGTGAACGAATCCAACCATTCTGGAGAGCAATTTGGAACTATGCTCAAAAAGTTATCAAACTGTGCATACCCTTTCATCCAGCAGTGTTACTACTGGGCTTATATCCCAAAGAGATCATAAAGAAAGGAAAGGGACCTGTATGTGCATGAATGTTTATGGCAGCCCTCTTTGTAGTGGCTAGAAACTGGAAACTGAGTGGATGCCCATCAGTTGGAGAATGGCTGAATAAATTGTTGTATATGAATATTATGGAATATTATTGTTCTGTAAGAAATGACCAACAGGATGATTTCAGAAAGGCCTGGAGAGACTTACACGAACTGATGCTGAGTGAAACAAGCAGGACCAGGAGATCATTATATACTTCAACAACAATACTATATGATGACCAGTTCTGATGGCCCTGGCCATCCTCAGCAATGAGATCAACCAAATCATTTCCAATGGAGCAGTAATGAACTGAACCAGCTACACCCAGAAAAAGAACTCTGGGAGATGACTAAAAACCATTACATTGAATTCCCAATCCCTATATTTTTGCCCACCTGCATTTTTGATTTCCTTCACAAGCTAATTGTACAATATTTCAGAATCTGATTCTTTTTGTACAGCAAAATAACAGTTTGGTCATGTATACTTATTGTGTATCTAATTTATATTTTAATATATTTAACATCTACTGGTTATCCTGCCATCTGGGGGAGAGGGTGGGGGGTAAGAGGTGAAAAATTGGAACAAGAGGTTTGGCAATTGTCAATGCTGTAAAGTTACCCATACATATAACCTGTAAATAAAAGGCTATTAAATAAATAAAAAAAAGAACATATATTTTAGGCATTGAGATAAGTGTTCGGATATAACTGTTTCAGTGAAACTTTCTTATTTCTCCTCACACCCACAATCTCCCCCTTCCCATTCAGTTGTTAGTAGTCTATTCCACTTCAAACTAATTTGTATTTATTCACCTATGTACATATTGCAACTTCAACTAAGTAAATATATATGTTTCTTAAGAGCAGAGACAGTCTCCTCCCCTCCCCCCCCTCTTTTTAATCTTCAGTGTTTTAGCACAGTGCTTTGAATATAGTAGGCAATTAATAAGTGCTTGTTAAAATTATTTCACTGAATTAAATTAATAATAATCCCACAATTCCAGAAATATTAGAAATTAAGTAATATTACTAAGAAATTAGTTGAAGGTCAATACTGAGGACACTGTCCTTTGTTAGTTGCTGAATGAAAAAATAAAAACCTTTTATTTCTTATCCCCTTAGGTATTATTCCTCTGTTATTTAACCCTTCTTGTTACTCATTTGATAAAGTCAGTCACATTAGAGTGTTAGAGATATAATGTATTGTATTTGAACTTTAAGAGGACCATAGGGATAAAACAATCTTAACACAAGGGTGTGTCACTAATGATTGATTGATTTATAAGCATACTGGTAGGGGGTCAAAGGGAAAGACTGAACAAGTGACATTTTTCTGTTGCTGTATGTCCTGCTCCTACAATCACATCATTTAAGGATTTGATTTCACAGTTTCTGTTTTAGTTGACTGTTACCCTCCCCTCCCCCCAAAAAATTCCTATCAACTAACTAACAAGCATGTAAGAGATTATTAGATGTTTGACACTATGCTAAGAATTGAATATATAAAGACAAAGCAAAATAGTTATCACTTTCAAGAATCTCACACTCTAATAAGAGTATGTAAAAGACATATCCAAGAATAGGAAGAGCCTAGTATCTTGAGGAAGTGGGCATAATCTCTTTCAGTTTGTGGTGCTTGAACTGAGTTTTGTGGAAAACCAGGGATTGTAGGAGACAATAGCATGAAGAGAGAGCATGTCAGGCATAAAGGGGCAATCTTACAAAAGCATCGTGTTAGGAGATGAAATATTTTATGTAAAAAAACAAATCAGCCAATAGGCCAATGTGACCATATGTAGAGAGAGTGGGAGGAAGTAATTTGTAAGTAGAACAGAAAAGTCAGAAGTGGTCAGGCAACCACAAGTTTATTTCCTGAGTTAATAGAACTCAATGGAGTTTATTGAATAGAGTTATGATGTGGCAGATTGAAAAAATCACTTTGGTGGCCTTGTGATGGATAAATTGGAATGGAAAAGGGATTAAAAAAGGGAGATTTTTGATTAGTAGGCTATTGCAATCTTCTTAACAAGAGCTAATGGGGTCCAAAATCAAGATAGTAGCTGTGTTACTGGAGAGAAAGGAACACATCTAGAAGATATAAAGATAAAATACAAGATTTTACATTTTATTAAAAATGAAATATGAAGGAAAAGAGTCAAAGATAAGTTTCCAATCTAATTAACTTGAAGAAAGATAGTACCCCTAATAGAGAGAAGTTCAGAAAAGAGGTAAGATTGAGGGGGGGAAGTAATGAGTCCTATTTGGGGCCTGATGAGTTTTTAGATTCTTATAGTACATAAAATAGAAAACTATGTATAAGACACTGGATGATATGGAAATGGAGCTCAGGAGAGAGATTAGAACAAATATATATTTAGGAATCATCTGTATTGAGATCATAATCATATGGGAACTATTGATATCTTAAGTAAGGGTGATATATTAAGTAAATAGGGAAGAAGAGAAGAACATATACAAAACCTGGGATACATTCACAGTGGTCGTGATATGGAAGAAGATCCAGCAAAAAAGACTAAGCCGACAAGTGTCACAACTCAAAGAGGAGATTATTCAGAAGGGGAACAATAGTGTTGAATACGATGGAGAAGTCACTAAAGATGAGAATTGAGAGAAGACCATTCATTAGTAATTACAGTTAATAGATCTTTGGTAAGACGAGTTTCATTTAAATGATATATAATTCAGTCAATAAACATTTATTAAATGCCATCTAAGTTCTAGGCACTGTGCTAACAAAAAGATTGTCTTACCCTTAGGGAATTTACAATATAATGGATCTCAAGGAAAGTTCATAAAATCGGGGTTTAGAGACAAGAAAATCTGAGTTTGAATGTTGCCTCAGACATTTACTAGCCATGGAATCATAGGCACTTAACCTCTCAGTCTCAGTTTTCTCAACTATAATGAGGATGCTACCAGTGTCTACACCACAGGCTTGTTATAATAAACAAAGGAGATGATATTTTACAAACATTCAAGTAATATATGTAAAATATTATCAGTTTAATCATTATTATCAATTAATAAACACTGAGAATATCAAATGAGGATATAATATGCTTTATAAATCTTAAAGCACTGCACAAATGCCAGACTGTCAGATGGTAGATATCTTTGAAGATTGGAAGCTTTTCATCTTAGACTTAGTAGCAAAACAGTGGCAATAAAACTGTGTGATTGGTTGAACAGTTTAGCTATTACCAGTCCACTCCTGAGAAGTAGGTAAGGTAGCACCATCTGCATGTCCAGAATCCCCACGTTATTGAAACGCTGCATTTAGATTAGTGTAGACAGGATGTAATTTTATTTCTGAAAACCCAGATGATAGGAGAATACATATTGTATTGAAAGAAATTTAGGGAAGCTTGCCAGTTTTCGTTCTGTATTTTCTATCACTAAGTACTAGCCCAACACAATAGGACTATTTTAGGAAGCTGGGAGGTAGTTGTTCAAAATGCCTCTAAGTCATTATCTCTGTTAACAAAACCCTGAATGGAATTAGAAGAGTATACCTAGTCTTTCTTTCTACTAAACATTTTCTTCCCACAAAAATCTCATCCAATTTTTTCTTTATTCAGATGGGGAGGACATTAGTGCATTGTAGGCCTTCTTTATTTCCCTCTTTGCTTAGTACTATGTAGCATAAGGTGTCTATTTTACATTGCCCACACGTATGATTGTGGTTGCTTTTGCCATGAATGAAAGAGCCCAGGTTTTTGAAGGACATTCTAATTACCGTTTGCCTTGGATATCTTTCCTTACATTGCTGTTAACAATTGCCCATGTCAGGTTCCTGTGTTGTCACATTTGTTGTCAATCTGTGCCTGGAATAGATTGGCAGGCAACAAATATTTATTTAGCACTTACTAAAAATCAGGTACTGGGGATTCAAATCAAGCAAGATGAAAAAAAGCCCTGTCTACAAGCAGCTTATATTCTAATGCGGAGAATCAACAAATTAAAGGAATTTAAAAGGAGAGAAGAGGGAGAAGATACCTGTGCCAGTGATACACTGTCAAGTTAATTTAAGCAGAAGCATAGAAACATGACCAGCTGGAAAAATAAATGGAGGCCCCCAAAATGAACTTACCAAAGGGAGGAGACCAGCATGATAGAGTAAGGAATATAATCATTAAGTTGAAGATTCTAATGTTCTAGAAGTTAATCTCCCAGAAACTTGCTCTGTGACTATAAGTGATTTAGGTCATGAATCTTAGTTCCTTTATCTGTAAAACAAGATGATTTGATGTAGATAATAATGCTCTAGCATTCCAAAATCTTTTACCATGTTGATCTATTTAATCTTCACGACAGCCCTGGCCACAAAGCTTATGTTTCAGCAGATCAAGTAAAACAGAATTTGTAGTCCAGATATGAATTATCTGTGGTGCAACTTGAACTCAGTCTTTCTCATTCCATCCAACTCTCTGCTAGCGACTCAATTATACTCCCTCACCTCCTCCCAGCATTATGGATCCAAAGCAAGGAAGGACTGGAGAGGCCATTATACCTAGGATCTGTTCAGTTTACAGAATAGAAAATTGAGACTCAGGGACTTTAAAAGATTTGCTCCTGATCTTGCAAGTAGTAAATAGCAGAACTGGAATTAGAACTCAGATCTCATTGACTCCAAATCTCCTGTACCATAATAATTTGAGCTTCAACTTGTCAGGTGAAGGTTGAACACAGAGTGATGAAAAATTTGGACCCTATCAATTTGTTAAACAAAATCAGTAGGGATAGCAATATTTTTCAAATTATTATTTTTAAAGCAGTTTACATGGATTATTTTACATGTTCTTCACTACTCATCTTTAAAGTAATGTAATGGGCTGAGGTTTGAGCTGATGCACTGAGGTCCCAAGTACATGAGGCTAGATAGTAATTGGGCTATACTCTATTAATATACATGATTGGATAAAGAATGGTCCCTGCCCACTCTCCGTGCAGGTCCTGATGTGTTGTATAGGAAATGACGATTTTGGTGGGTGGAGGCAGAGAGAGAGAGGAGAAGACAAGCTGGGGGAGATTGGGCTGAGTTCGAGACTCCGAGCTGCTGGTTGTGTGGCTGCTGGTCGAGCTAGCTTCTTGACTCAGCTGCACACATTGCTATCGCCGATTCTCTTCCACCTCCGATCCTTCTTCACTGAGAATAAAGACTGACAATTTTCCCCTAACCTGAATTCCTGTCTCGTGCTGATCTTAAAATACACGATCTTAACAAAGTAAGAGTAAAATTCTTGACCTTACTTTCTTGGATTATCATGAGGAAAACACCTTGTAAACTTTGAAGTGCCCAAATTATTTCCCTTGTGATCTTATGAGAAATAGTTTTTTTTTTTTGTTTGTTTGTTTATTCTTTGGATCTATATTTACCTTAGTGTGAATTATCTTTTTGAATTTTTTTTTTACTGACATAGTTTAATTATTACATTAGGCTCTTTTTGGACTCCAGGTTTTGAGGAGAAAATATGTTAAAGAATAGTGGAAAAGAGTGGCCATTGGACTAGGAGTTAGTGATCTGGAGTTCTACTCTCAGTTTCCTTGCTAACTAGCTATGCAGCCTTGTTCCTACTTAGTTATCTTTGGCAACTTATACCAACTTACCTCCTAGCTTTTTGGAAAGGTGTAGCATAATAATTTGTTTATCTGCATCTTGGCTGCAGACAGAATAGTACAACCCATGACTAGGTTGAGGAGGCAGATTTTTATTTTATGAAGGGCGTGCTCTATCTTATCCCTTGCAGAGGACTACTTAGTGACTTACAGATCTAGAACAGATCTTAAACTTTTTCCACTCATGACTCCTTTTCATTCAATAAATTCTTATGCAACCCCACCTTGAAACAAGGTGAGCTGAGGTGTTTCTGGCAGTGCTGTGTTCAGAATCAAGGCTACAGAGAAGTACTGCAATGCAACACAGGCAAGTGCTGCCAGAAACACTTTGGATTCATTATGTGTTTTGATTTTTAATTAATTTTTGGACATTGAATTCATAAAGAAATCTTTGATTGTTGCCATATTTTTTGCAACCCGCACAGAGTTCAACCCACAGTTTAAGAGGTTTAGTTCTAGAAAACTTTGGAATATACCAAAAAATACAATGTTATCTCCAGACTTTTAAACAGGAGCTGACGAGGATAGAATATAGTATGTATGACCTGACTAAGCTGGAAGCAGAAAGTGGGAATTAAGCACTTTGTTGGGGCATCTCTTAAGAGTGCTTTTCTTTCAAAGCTGCTTTCTTTTCACTGGAAATAGTCCCCTTTCTCCTCTTTATCTTGCTTACTTCTTTTTTGTGGATTTGAACTCGGGTCCTCTTGACTCCAGAGCCAGTGCTCTATCCACTGCACCTACTAGCTGCCTCTACTTCTTCATATTGAGCAAAGGTATTTCCATCATCTTCAAGAAGACATGTGGGTCTTTAATCTTTTGGATTAGTGTTAAGGATTGTGTTATCAATTTACAGAACTAATTTTTAAAAAGTGTATGTGTGTGCAGAGTCAAAAAATTCTATAAATGCCATGATTTTGTGGTTCCTATTTAAAATTCATTCTTTTTAAACAGATATTTATCATTTTTATTTTATTAATGTATACAAACTCTACTTAAATATTCCCTCACAAGAGTTAAGAAAAATATCTTTTTATATGATAATTTTGTTGTATATTTGAGAGGAATAGCAAGCTGTACATAATAGATTTGCAGTTTCATGTCTTTTTTATTGTATTCTATTATGAAAATGTTTGCTTTATTACATATATTAAAAATAAAATAAAATAAAAGACAAGACAAGAACATCAGGAAATTACATGCAAGGGATTCTCACTCTCTAAAAGTAGGATAAATTGACAGGAAGATTTTGGAGGGACGTAAATACTGTGAGTGAGAATCCCTTGCATGTAATTTCCTGATAGCACACACACACACACACACACACACACACACACACACATATATTTTGGGTTGTATGACATGTAAGATTAATTTAGCCAGCAAACTAGACTGTAGTATAAAAGAAGTTTCTCTTAGTGGTGTTATTGTCTGCAAATGTCATGCTGCTTTCTCATTACTATGAAAAGTTGGGTTGTGTTATGAGCCAGAACTTAAAACAAGGTGAAAACTCACTGGAATTGATAGAAACAATGCTTGAGTTTACACCTTTGAGAATTCACACTTTAGAGTTCACCAGTTCGGGAGATTCACAAGTCAGAAACCCACAATCCCACTCTTTCAGAGGAGGAATCAACTTTTGGGTTCACACCTTTAAGAGATTATATATAAGGAGCTCCTGGAGTCAGTGGAGAGGAGGAGAACCAAGATTCAGAGGGAGCTGGAGGTGAAAAAAGAAAAACTTCAAGAGCTCTTAGAACCAAGGAGGGAGAGAGGCCTCTAAGAAAGCTAACCGGGCCCAAGGAAAGAGACAAGACTTGGAAGGAGAAAATAAACGTTTGAATTTTATCAGCTGGCTGCATTTGAAGTGATTTTTACTTGGAATTGAAACTAAGGCTGCCTCCAGAAAACCTCTTCCCAAGAAACCTGCTTCCCAGAGAGAACCATCATATATTATACAAAAGAAGAGAACATTACAGGGTTGAGTGTTTGTTTCTTTGTTTTTTAATTCGAATCCTTAAAAGTGTGCTTGCTGTGGGAATCTTTACAAAAACTTATAGGTTATAAGCTATTAATAACATAATTCCAAAGGGCTCCAGATTTTGTACCTAGAGAATAGTTTGTTAAAGTTTAGGAGTCTATTTGTTTTATTATAAAGTATAAGGAGACTATATCTGGGAATCAGAAGACATGGGTTCTGGGGTCAAATCTACATGACCACCTTATCTCAATGTGCCTCAGTTTCCTCTTTTCAAAACTAAAGCAATTAGATAAGAAAATAAAATATTTTACATTCCATTACTCCATAAAGTTAATGAATCACAAATAACATGTGCTTTCATTAGACATGACCAATTCCAAGAAGAAAGATGGGATGAAAGTTTAAATGATTTTTGGTACTGAAAGATAATAGATGTTAATTTCATGCTGGAAGCTGAATTTAAACTAAAAAAAAAACATACAAAGATTGTTTCTGCATCTTAAGAGAAAAACATCTATATTCCTGTGAGGATGAGGATGAGACCACTTAGTCTTATATAGAAAAATTATTTTAGATTCATAGAAAAATAAACTTAATGAGAACTACCTTAAGGGAAAAGAAAAGCTGCAACACTAAGCATTTCATCAAGTTAATAGTTCTGTGCCTGTTTAATTCATATTAGCTGCTTTATACATTCTCTCTGATTCTGGATAAATTATTCTGCTCTGGCCTTCATTTTTATTTAATTTTGTAAGTAAGACCATATGGGATGTTAATCACAGTTTTTCAGGGAAGGGAAGAAATCACTTCTCTGCTATGTCTCCTCCAATGGTAAATAAACAAATCTCATCAAAATGTTTTTCCATTTATGTATATCTCCCCAAACCCGTCCCTGACAACTTCCTCAGTGAATTTGGTATTCACATTGATGATTCATGGCGATCTGGCATTTAAGTCCTATGATCCCCATAACCTCTTACTTGTGCTCCAGCCAGGGTAGTTATATCTTAAGTCTCACCACTATTCTAAATTACTGAACTGCCATGAAACAGAAACAGAAATTCATTATCCTCATCAAAATCTTTTGTCTTTCTACCTTTCCCACTGCTTTTTCCGTCCCCACTGTCCTTCCACTGT
Organism: Sarcophilus harrisii; assembly: GCF_902635505.1. NCBI lineage: Eukaryota > Metazoa > Chordata > Mammalia > Dasyuromorphia > Dasyuridae > Sarcophilus > Sarcophilus harrisii. Next base: position 482,191,048 of record NC_045428.1, on the reverse strand, counting down.
TCCCCTCTCCCACCCCATTTCTGGATCATTATCACTATCCTTATTATCAACTCCATAGAATCTCAGGATCTTAGAATTGGAAGGCAACTCAGAAGACATATAGTCCGAGATGAATTTGGAAAGGGATTCTGCTAACCTAGGAGCAATATTTAATATTCTGAACAATAGAATGATGAGCAAAAGTTTTTGATAGTCTGATGTGGTAAGCTAAAGCTTATGATATTACATTTAATTGAGATAAATGTAAAACTTTGCACTTTGGTTTAGCAAATCAAATGCACACTAAGATAGACATGACTAGAAAGCAATTCATGTGACAAAGGTCTAGAAAGTTTAGTAGAGTAGAAGTTCAGTATAAATCAACATATAATGTGGCAACCAAAACTATTTAATCATAGCATTACATTACCACATAGCATTATCTGATAATATGGGGACAGAGGAACTCAAAGGTATTTAGACAATAAAGTTCAGATTATAAATTGTCCCCTCTCTGGTCTCTATTTCTACTGCTTAGAATCTTGTATCACACTTTAGAATTAAATCACAACTTACTTTGTTGGGTAGGTTAATTTTGCAGAGAAGCTCTATTCTCACCTGAAGCTGGCTTCCATGTAGTGTACTAAATGTGCATAAGTTTCATATTCCAGACCAATTTCCCAAATAACCAAATTTATAAGGCTAATATACAAAATTAATTTTATGAATTTGGGATGGCAAAATAGAACAAAAAGAAAGAAATGAACAGAACACTCATTGTAACAAGGAATTATTTAGTATAAACAATAGAAATAAAGCAGCAAGAGATTTTCTGACTGCAGGGAGAAACATGTTCCCCTTTGGTTTAGAACCATAGAGAGGAAAATATTTTTTAATAATAGGCCATATTATTCAAATCAGATTCAGTTCACAAGACTCTGTGAAGCAAACTAACTCCTCCATAGAATCCTTCCTAATATTTCTCTCCAAAATTCATTCCTATCCATTCTAAGAATTCTTGTACCTACAAAGGAGAACTAGGTAATGTAATCTTAAGACATAAATATATACATTCATATGCATGTATGTCATTACTGCATCTAGTTCTAGATGTCAACAATTAAGAAGGATTTTGGAAAAACAATCATTTCAAAAATTCATTACTTTTGAATCTCTTACTCTTCTGATGTACTATTTGTAGTTCTATCATTGGCCTTTCCCCCTAAATACTAAAGATTACTAGAGGAAATCATGGTTACCATGTCATGCTATCTAGTTCCCCCTGACCTCTCATGGTTGCATAATCATCCTTTTATTCATTACTGAGTCTTTTTCATATTCTCCATAGCAGCTATTCTAATCCTTTTTTATCTTTAAGATCACTTATTATTCCTCATTTTCCTGAAAGAAAACCTTTAGCAACAAGAAAGTAAATTTCTCTGTGAATTTAATATTTATATATATTTTTTCCTACAGGCCCCAAAGTGTATCTCTTTCTATCCTCAGGCATATTATTTTCTCCATCCCCATTGCTGTTGTTATCCATTTTCTTGGTTTAAATGATTGCTTCTATAAAAATAATACCCAAACCTATATCATCCTTGAGCTATAGATCCACATTTTCAATTGCCACCAAGATGTGCTACTAATTTCTAAAGTTCAAAATGACCAGAGTATAGTTCATTCCTTGCTAGGTTTGCAATAAGACTACTCTTATATTGTGTATTGGTAAAACATTGTGAGCAGTGGGCTACTTTTTATTTTTCATATTATTTTCCTTCTACTTACTAAATAATTTTTTTGCCTCATTTAGTATGTTTCATGTTAAAGAATCAATTCTATTATTGATTAATTTTGTGTATGGCAAACACACTAATAGGAATTATAGTGTTGAATAGTTGGAAACTTCATACATACACTGACACAGACATACAGATACACATACACAGGGCAGGCACTGATTTTATCTGGACTTCAATTTGTTCAAATGAAAAAATGAAGGGCTTTTCTAGGACCCTTAGAAAATCTAAGTAGTAGCCAATTTGAGTAATAATTGGATGGGATCTGATAGCCAGATCATAAAAAACTGAAAATAATTTTTGTAGGCAATTATAAATTATAATCTGGACAGGTGGGAAGGAGTTCTGGTTAGGAGAAGAGACCTAGGTTAGAATATTGTCCCTTTAACATTGACTTCTCTGACTTAATATCTGAATATTTTAGAAATAAAAAAGTAATGAACTGATGAAAGAATTAAAGGAGTGAAAGAAGAGACGTGATCAAAAGAAATAAGATAAATCAGAAATTCTAGTGAGTTTTTACAGAAATGGAGATGCAGCTCACATTTTGTCTCATTCAGTCATCACCCTTTGGGCTGCACATCTATATCCAGTTCATCATTTCCCACCTGGTATTGCTGGAAGCAAACTAGTTCAGCAGCTCCTGCCAGATCATCTTCTAGCTCTCTTTACATAACTCTCACATATATATGTGAGAGAAAGCACATTTTGTTCCAATGATGAGCACTGAAAAATGCAAAAGCATATACTTATTACACATCAATTAGTATCATTTATTAAAACTTGCACATAAGCTGCTAATTTTGTTGCACACCTTTCTAAACATGACTATGCTTATTTCAACTTTCCCTGAGCCCTGATATTGTGTTCGAAGGAGAGTATTCATCTTTGTGACTCTTTTGCTGCAGAATTCATTTTATTTTAGGTAATCTTAGAAAGTGAATGTGAATTAAGTGAACAAATACAAAAATAAATAATAGACATCTTATCCCTTCATTAAGTCCTACTTAAATATCTCACTGTGGAATAAAGGTAATTCTGTTATTTCAAAAATTAGCACAATGAAGGACAAATTTAGCATAGTTTGATGAAAAGAAAACAATGGGAAATCCAGATAACCTAGATTTGATACTTGGCTCTTCCATGTAATATGTATATGACTTTGGGCAGGCACTGATTTTATCTGGACTTTAATTTGTTCAAATGAAAAAATGAAGGGGTTGAATTAATTATCATCTAGGGTCCCTCTCAGCTCTAAACCTTTGTTCCAGACTATTATTGGTAAGGTTTTGATTATAGATCAATGATAGATTGTGTGTTTCTTTGCCCATATCCCATGCAGCAAAATTCAGACAGACATTTATCCAAGATGGCCAACATATGATAAATTCATAACTTTTCTCAAAGGCCAGTAATCAAAGGTATTGAAAGGTCTGCTTCTGGTCATTTGATGGAGAGAGTACTTACATCCATGAAATAATAGGAAAAAGAAATAAAAGAAAGAAGGAGGGAAGGAAGGAAGGAGAGAAAGAGGAAAGGAAGGAGAGGAAGGAAGGAAGGAGAGAAGGAAGGAAGGAAGAAGAGAAGGAGAGAAGGAAGGAGAGAAGGAGGGAAGGAAGGAGAGAAGGAGGGAAGGAAGGAAGGAGGGAGGAAGGAAGGAAGGAAGGAAGGAGGGAGGCAAGGAAGGAAGGAAGGAAGGAAGAAAAAGAATAAAGATGGATAAAAAGGAAAGAAGGAGAGAGGAAGGGAATAAAAAGGAAGGAAGGAGGGAGGGAAAGAGGGAAGAAAGGAGGGGGGAGGAAGAAGAAAAGGAGGGAAGAAAGGAGGGAGGACAGGAGGGAGGGAAGGAGAGAGGGAAGGAAGGAAGGAAAGAAAGGAGGGAGGGAGGAAGGAAGGAAGGAAAGAGGGAGGGAAGAAGGGAAGGAAGGAAGGAGGGAAGGAAGGAAAAGAAGAAAGATGGATAAAAAGGAAAGAAAAAGGCATGAAGGGCACAAAAAAGGAAGGGAAGGAGGGAGAGAAGGAAAAATAAGGAAGAGAAGGGAGGAAAGAAAGAAGAAAGGAAAGAAGAAAAGGAAGAAAGAAGAGAAGGAAGGGGAGAACAAAGGAAGGAAGGAAAGAAGAAAAGGAAGAAAGAAGAGAAGGAAGGAGAGAACAAAGGAAGGAAGGAAAGAGGAAGAGAGGAAATGAGAAAGAAAAAAGAAGAGAGGGAACTCTGAGAAGATAGTAGAGTAGATCAGAAAATTCCAAGCTTTCTAGATTTCCCCCACAAACAAGACAAATTTGCTTCAGGTCAGACAGAGTAGTTAAAAACAAATAATAATTGGGGCAGACCTCTTGTTGTTCTGGGACTACCAGAGCAGATTTGAAGAAAGATGCTTGGACTAAAGTTTGGCCTTGTGAAGTGTAAACATTTCCAAGCCAGTTACTCTGGAAAAAAAAAAAAAAAACAAAACAGCAAACACTGAAAAAAGTTGGGTTGGGAGGTAGCCTCTACCCTAGTCACAGGAGTTTTTACTTCCTTGACCTTATGAGATTTGGGTGTCTGAGCAGGGGAAGACTGAGGCAACCTTTGTAAATAAGGTTACTCTTATCCTGATAATGAACTCCAGGCCTAACTACGCTGGCCAATCATGACTTTGGGTGGAAAGTAACCAGAATACTCATGATGAGTGCAGAAGCAGTGTGGCAAGAATCCTGCCTGCTGAGGGCACTTAGTGGAGAATGATGAATATTAATTAATGAGACACAAAAATAAAATAAATATTTTTAAATTAATAAAAAAAACCTTGTAAGTATAATCAACTCTGTTTTGTGGGAGGAGAGTGAGGAGAGAAGGATGGTGCTTCTGGCCTTAGTTTTTCTTTATGTTTTCTTAGGTCCAGAAATCCAAATTAAGAATGCCATTGAATTATTTTTTAATATTTTTAGATTATACATGTACCTTCATTTTTTTGCATATTTCTATGTGAATCATATTAGGAGAGAAAAATCATAACAAAGGAAAAAAGAAGAAAAGAAGAAAGAAAAAAAGGTGAAAATAATGTGCATTGATCCACATGCAGTCTTCACAGGTCTTTCTCTGGATGTGGATGGTATTTTCCATTCAAAGTTCATTGGATTGCCTTGGATCACTGATCTGCTGAGAAGTTTATCATAGCTCATTATCCCACAATCTTCTTGTTGCTATGTATAATGTTTTCTTGGTTCTGCTTGTTTCACTCAGCATTGACTCATATACATCTTTCTAGACTTTTGTAAAATCAGTATGTTCATTATTCTTATAGAACAATAATGTTTCATTACTTTCACATACTACAACTTACACAGCCATTTCCCAGTTGATAGGTATCTATTCATTTTCAAATTCTTTGTCACTACAAAATGAACTGCTACAAACATTTTTGCACATGTAGTTCTTTTTCCTCCCTTATGATCTCTTTAGGATATAGACCTATAGCACAACAGTGCCATCTGTTGGATCTGTTGATCAAAGGGTATATCCAGGTTTTTGTCCTTTGATCATAGTTCCAAATGCCTCTCCAGAATGGTTGGATCATTTCACAACTCCACCTACAATGCAATAATGTCTCAGTTTTACCACATCCCTCTCACTATTTTTCCATTATCTTTTACTGTCATCTTAGCCAATCTGATAGGTATGAGGATAAGCTTTTATTTAAAAATAAATAAATAAGCAGGAAAAGGAGAAAGAGCTCAACCATAGAACATTACTTTGGAAATGGGAAAGATGGCTTCATCTTCAAAGGAGGGTACTAAAATTATTTTTAAAAGCTTGTCCTACTCCAAAGAATAACATCAAATGGTTGCCTGCCCAAAAAAGAATTCATAGAAGAACTCACAAAAAACTTTGAAAACCAAATAGAGAGATTGAAGAAAATCTTTAAAAAAAAAAAAAGAACAATCTAAGACAAAAGAAAGATTATTTAAAAAGTCAATCAACTAGAAAATATCTAGAACTTTAAGGAAGAAAATGACTCTGAAAATTACAACTGGGCAAGGGGAAAATGAGTGAAGTCATAAGAGACTAAGAAAAAATAAAGCAAAATAACAAAGAATGAAAAAATAGAAGAGTATCTGAGATACCTCATAAGAAAAACAACAGATCTGAAGTACAGATCAAGAAGAGAAAACATAAGAATAATTGGACTACCTGAAATTATAGTGAAGAAAAAAGAATCTTGATAAAACAATATAAGAAATAATTAAATAAAATTGTCTTGAAGTGTTAGGACAAGAGGGAAAGTAGAAATAGAAACATCTGATTACTACCTGAAAGAGATCCTACAAGGAAAAGCTACAGGAATATTACTTCTAAATTTTAAGTTTCCAGATTATAGAGAAAAATTTACAAACAACAACAGCAAAAATAACAGAACAAGTGAAGTATTCTGGAACTATATTTAGAATTACACAACACCTATCAACAACTTTAGTGAAAGACTTCAGGTCTTAGAATTGTATATAGTGAAGTTCAAAAGAACTAGGGTTAGGGCTGAAAATATCAGATGCAAAAATATTAACCATAATCCTGAACAAAAGAAGATGGATATTCAATGATTTTTCAGACTTTTAGAATTTTGTGGCAAAAAACACCCCAAAACCCAAACCTGTTAATAGAACATTTAACATAGGAGAGCCAAGAGAATTATTAGGTAAAAATCAAAGATTAATTTCAAGAAACTCAAAAAGAATGAATTGTTTATATTTTGTATGTGAAGATGTAAACCATTTGTCTAAAATTGTCTTTAGTGATTGGATAGCTCAAAAGAAAGACTGAGGTAGAGCTGAGTATTATGTGATTCTAAAAAGTAAAACTGTAGAAAATGGTAAAAACAATCACTGGGTTACATGAATGAGATGCAAGAGCAAGAACTGACACAGAGGAATTAATAGTTTTGGGCAGGTAGTTCTGAAATCCTACTCACCTTTGGGAATAGCATAAAGAATGAATGATATATACTTTCAAATTATAAAAGAAATAAGTGGGGAGGATATAGGATAATGTGGTATATAAAAGGGGGTATAAGTTAATGGGAATGGAATTGGGTGTGTAGATTAGGGGGAATAGAATAAAGAGGGAGGGAAATGGTGGTGGGGAGAGGATAAAGGAGGGATCCTTGGTGGGAGGAGGTTAAGTAATAGCACGGCAAGCTAATGGGTAGAAGTAAAGTAGAAGAGTTAGCAGGGATAGGAAATGAGATATACACAAAGATAGTAATAATGATTAGGAGTAGAATTAATTAGAAAAAAATCAGGGATTGTAATCATAATTAAAGTGTGATAGTAGATAAAGTAGATAGATTCAATCAAAGGACAAAAACCAGGGAAACTATATATGACAGTCATATTAATATTGTTTTATACTATTCAAAACAACTAGATAGTGAAAGCCTGAGATATCCCAGTGGCATAGGATGTGATGAGTTGGTGGTTTAAAAAATATGAAAAGACTTGGATCTTAAGAAGAATAATATTAAACAACTTCCAGAAACAGAGGACAAAGTACAACTTTACATAGATGTACATGAATATATATTATATGTGTTATGATTATAAGTAGCTATGTATATACAGATTTGTATGTATCTGTGTATATATATATATATGAATACATAAATGTATCCATGTTTAACTGTAATTTGTTTGGCGGAAATAAGAGGAGGAAAGGGAACAAAGAATAAAATCAAGGGTGCATTGTAGAGACTAAAAGAAACCCTATAAGGAAATAAAGAAAAGTTGAATAGTTTTGAATAAAATGTGTTCTATTATTATATGTGCTTTCTTGAAGTGGAAATTTACTGTTAAATATTTTGAATCCTCTTTTATATTCTGCTGTGCATATGACAATTTTTAAAAATTTTTTATCTTGTATTTGTTTTAAATAAATATATTTAAAATAAAATAAAAAAGTGAGGGAGAGGAGGATGGAGAGAAGGAAAGGAGAAAGGAAGAAATAAGGAGAGAGGAAAGAAAAGAAGTAAGGAAAGCAGGAGGAAAAGGAGGAAGGGAGGGAGGGAGGGAGGAAACAAGTGGAAAACATTGTGGATTTATTGACAGACAACCTGAGTTCAGATGCTTACTATGACAGTTATTACCCATTTTATTTTGGACAAGTCAAACTCTCAGGGCCTCAGATTTATTTATTTATTTATTTGTTTTTATTTTATTATATTTTTTTTTATTAAGGCTTGGACCTCAGTTTTATAAACAGTTGAACTCGGTGGCTACTGAGTTCCCTTCTAGGTCTAATTCTATGTTTCTATAAAGGCTATTAGAGATTGACATTATTTTTGAATATCAGATTTATTTCAGATATCCTCAGAAACAGTGCACCTGAAATGGCCATTCTTGGACATACAAGTAATAATCTAGTCCATTTAAATAGAATAAAATTGTCACAATAGTGAAAAGTCTCCTGGATTTTATAATAGTATCTTTTCTAATAATAGCTTCATAACAGCATTCCACTGCACAGTCACTAACATTCCATGGGTAGGTGGGTTTTGGCCAGAGAGTTGAGCAGGATAAAGCCAGCCTTCTGGAACAGGGAACACACAGCTGCAGATATTAGGGATGGCTTTTGATGGAAGCAGGCATTGTTTTCTAACTAAACCTCCTGATTTTCTCCTCTGAGGTGAGCTATTGACTTCTAGAGGGAAATGTAATTTCATTCACATTACTAACAAACCATTTGCAGCTACCTTATTGTCCCATTGGGTAACTGGAAACATTGCCCAAACTCCCCATAAGCATCTGGAATATTAGGACCTTGGAAACAGTAGCAGCTGTTTAATTGTCCAGGCTTTCTATGTAGGTGAAGCATGTGGAATGATTTCTACTTTCTCAATGTAGCAGAAGTCCTTCCTGGATTCTTAATTAAGCTAAGATGGCTGATAGTCTTTTGAAAGCAAGATTGGCTTGTGAAATATGTATTGTCATTGATGCCATGAGTCTAACCTGGCAGGGGCGGGGGAGATACATGGTATCCTTTTGGGATAATATTAAAACACTTGAGAGCATCCCAGAAAACTTATGTAATAAGAACTTTCTTTTTGTCAGTTCACCTTCTCCTCTATCTTTTCCTTCTCCTCTAAGGATTTTATTTGTGGAAAACAAATTAAAAAATCAGAAATATCCAGAGTTAATTTCTCCCTCTCTCTCCCCCTCCTTTCTCTCAGATTGGCTAAGATGACAGGAAAAAAGATAATTATAAATGTTGGAGGGGATGTGGGAAAACTGGGACACTGATGCATTGTTAGTAAAATTGTGAAATGATTCAACCATTCTAGAATGTAATCTGGAATTTTGCCCAAAGGGCTATAATACTGTGCATACCTTTAATCCAGCAGTGCCACTACTGGGTCTGTATCCCAAGAAAATTATAAAGAGGGAAAAGGACCCACATGTGCAAAAATGTTTGTAGCATTCTTTGTGTTACAAAGAATTGAAAAATGAGTAGAGGCCCATTAATTGGGAATGGCTGAATAAGCTGTCATATATGAAGGTAATAGAATATTATTATCATTCTATATAAATGATGGACAAGGTGATTTTTAAAAAAAAAAAAGGTCTGGAAAGATATACACAAACTGATGCTGAGAGAAATAAACAGAACCAGGAATACATTGTACACAATAACAGCAAAAAAATGTTCAATGGTCAACTATGAAACTTGGTTTTTCTCAGTGGTTCAGTGGTCCAAAACAATCCCAATAGATTTTGGACAGAAAATGCCATCTGCATTCAGAAAGAAAATTATGAAAATTAAATGCAAATCAACACATGCTATGTTCACTTCTTTTTTTAGTTGGTTTTTTTTTCTCTTTCATGGTTTTTCACTTTTGTTCTGCTTTTTCTTTTCCTCCATTATACAAAAAGCAATGTGTATTAAAATAAAAAAGGATCCTCCCTGCCTCTCTTTAGTTTTTATTGTTAATTTTCATTGGTGGATCAGAAAGTGAAATGATTATAAGACCTTCTCTTGTTAACTTTAACATTTGATTGCCTACACTGGACTTTCTAAATCATTACCATCACTTCTCTGGAAATTGAGTATTTGGGATAAGAAAATTAATTTTTTCTTACTTCCTTAAAAATGTAATTGATGATACATTTCTGTTTTTACAACGGAGTAATTTTCAAATATATCCATGTCCCCTGCATTGAATGTTCTGCTGTAATAAAGAAAAACAATTAAACAAAACATCCCTAACTGATAACATGTATAATATTCAACCCATTCCCAAGAGTATCTTATTTCTGTGCTAGAATGATAGTGACTATTTCTGTCTTTTATTATCTTTGTTAAATTTTGATGGATTTGTGGTGAAATTGTTAGAATCTTTTCCCTGATGTCATGTATAAATTTCCCTTTTTGTGACTTTTACCCATTGCTTTTGACTGCTTTCTTTTTGACAAAATATAGTCTGTTTTCCATATCATAGTACTTCCTTTCATTACTGAATCTTCTCTTCCCAGGCTAAACATCCCAAATTGCCTTAGAGGAAGAAAAATAAGCATCTGCCCTCTTACTCTTTGTATGACCTTGTTAAATCACTTCAACTTCAGTGTTGAACAAGAAAATCTCATTTTCCTTGGAAGTCAAAAGCTCACCTAGGAGTAGAAAATCTGGAGGTTTGGTTAGAAAATAATGCCTGCTTCCACCAATAGCAATCCCTAATATCTGCAGCTGTGTGTTCCCTGTTCCAGAAGGCTGGCTTTATCTTGCTCACTTCACTTAGCATCAGTTCTTCTAAGTCTTCCCAGGCCTCTCTAAAATCATCCTATTGGTCATTTCTTACAGAACAATATTATTCTATAATATTAATTTCCCATAACTTATTCAGCCATTCTCTAATTGATGAGCATCCACTCAGTTTCCAGTTTGTTGCCCCTACAAAAAGAGCTGCTACAAACATTTCTTCACACATGGATTCTTTTCCCTTTTTTATGATCTCTTTGAGATACAGACCCAGTAGAGATGCACAGTTTGAGAGTTCTTTGGGCATAGTTCCATATTGATCTTCAGAATGGTTGGATCAGTTCACAACTCTACCAACAATGGATTAGTGTCTCAGTTTTCCCACATCCCCTCCAACATTCCTTTCCTTGTCATCTTAACCAATCTGAAAGATGTGTACTAGTACCTCACATTTGTGTTAATTTGCTTTTCTCTGATCAATAGTGATTTAGATCAATAAATGCTAGTTATTATCAATATTATTAAACATATTTTCTTATCTAAGCCTGAGATGAATCCTTTTTCTCAATCTTTTAACTTAGATGCAGTATTTTAATGGAGTACTTATTGTTTGTCTTTTGTTCTGGAAGAGGACCATAATATTAGGGAGGTGGTGACATATAAGTGAATTGTAGTTATGTGAAGAGAGATCACTAACCTCACTTTCTCCTCTGAAGCCATCAGTAGCCAGTGGCAAAATATAGATTAGAACAATTGGAGATAGTATTGGACGTATTGAAGGACCTTGACTTTTTTAAGCTAAGGTCTTTTACAGGTCCCAAATTGAGGCAAGACCTAAAAGTGATTAAGGATAGATACGAAATGAAGCAGAAGATAGTATTTTTCACTTTTTTTTTTTTTTCCAAAAAGATCAACCTAGGAAGGGAAGGCCTTCAGGGTTTTTGGCCAAAAAAGAAACAATTACTGTTTACGTTTATTCTGAGCCAATCAGAACCCAAATAATGACCAAGTAGATTTTCTTGTAGCACCTATTTTTGGTCCCAATGGGAATCAGAGTGATTTGAGTTTTAAGCATGGTCTACCACTGGCCAGAAATTTGCTCTCTGAGTGAGGGGAGCTTCTACTATCTTGGTGTACCCAACACTTAGAACAATGTCTGAGCACAGAAAAGGCACAATAAATTCCTATTGACTTATTGACCAGCTCTGTATTAAAAATGTTTAAAGACAATTTTCTTTCAGCTTTTGATTTTATCTTTGATGTTAGATCCGTAACTGCCTGCTAATGATTTATTAGCAAAGAGATCTTAGTTTGCCTTTCTAAGTTCTCAGATTTTAATTTCTGTTTCTTTAATTCAAGTCAAGCCAAGTCAAGAGAATGTTTACTAAGAGAACACTTGGTCAGAGCAATGTACTGTATGGAGATGAAAAATTTAGATAAGACATGGCACATGTACTCATGAGCTTTCATGACAATACATGGATGACACATCCCAAATGATTATATTGCACAATCTGTATAAGAATGTGCAAGAGATGCAAATGATAACTCATATGAAACTTACAGCTCAAAGTCCATTTGCAAAAGACTGTTCTTTGGTGAAAACTGCTCACTCAATATTCTACGCCTATTTGAGGGAAGAAGTTGCAAGACTTTAATAGGACTGTTTTTGATTTTCTGGTTTTCAGCTATCAACAAGAAGCCTTGTGGTTCCAGATCCTCTTCAAAAAAAGGTCCATACAGGGGGGAGAGGGAGAGAGAAAGAAAGTGAAAGGGAGAGAGAGGGAGAAAGAAAGAGAGAGAGAGAGAGAGAGAGAGAGAGAGAGAGAATGGAAGAGAGAGAAGGGGAGAGAGAGAGAAGGGAGAGGCAGTATAGAGGGCTGAAAATATGAAAAGGTGTACTTGAATCTGAGACAGTAGAGCACTTAAGACTAATTACCCACTAGATGTGAGATAATGATTTTATATACATATATTTAGATGAGATGGTGATAATGATGGCTCTTCTCATGATTGGTGGTTGCTGAATGTGTGGTGGTGAGGTAATCATAGCCAAGGATTGGAGTGCTGAGGGAAAGAGTTTGAGCTGCTTTGCCTCAGGATGAGCAGGAGAGAGACTTCAGGCTCTGGACTCCAGAGTCCAGGATTCAGCTTTGACAAGCCATGAAGCAGTTTGCCTGCCTCCTTCACTTCTCCTTCTAAAGACCAAGGACTTTGACTGATTCTGACTCTGATTGATCCTGAGGCCCTCCAGAGAGCTAGCCTGGACATTATAAGATACAGACAGAAACAGTTGGAAAGAAGCTGATATATAATGGGACCAGCATCTTGATCATGTCTCTATTCCTAGTTTACCATATTGGAGATATTGGAGAATTCCCCTTTTGGTGGGATTCTCTGGGACTTTCTCCCTTGATTTTGTTAAGATATTTCTCTTCTTTTGGAAAATCTCATTCATTTTGTGTGCTATCTTGTATAATCTCATCTATATACTTGCTTTGATTTCGATTTTCTGTATAAATGGGTTTATTTGCTAGATGTTTATTAGCTGTATGGCCCTGGGCAAGTCACTTAACCTGCTAGAGAAAGAAATGGCTAACCATTCCAGTATCTCTATCAAGAAAACCCTATGGACAACATGACTCAGAGGGTCACGAAGAATAAGAAATAATTGAACAACAATCCAATCTGGATTCCCTCTCTCAATCTTAATCATGATGACCATTTTAATTACTTTTTAATTACCATAGACCAAAAGCATTTATAAGAAGGTATGGCAGGTAGTAGAATAAATAGCCAGTGATGGTTGAATCTCTTTCCTCCCCTATTCTTGCTTCCTACCAATAAGAGGAGGAATCAGGAAAAAAAGTGATGGGACAGGTAAACAAGGGGCAGCCTTTTCAGGCAGTGCTCTAGGTCAGCAAGAGGCAGATGGGTATTATGGACTTTATTTCTCGTAGTCTCAATAACCCGTCTGATGGTCTAGACCTATCTTCTCTCCTCCTGGGTGATGTGGCTCTCCTGCTTGAACATATCTCTCCATTCTTCCATGAACACTTTTCTTCATGCCAAATCTCACTTCTACTTGCTTTCTGTCAAGGGAATAGCTACCAGCCCTTCATGCTTCATGTTTTCTTGGCAGGAAAAGCATGAGGGATTAGCTCTGGAAATTTGGGGGATTCCAGGAGATACCTGGATAACAGGATTCCTACCTACCCAAGTCTCCAGGACAATAGCCCTAGAAAAGAAGTTGCTTTCAAAAAGAGGAAAGCATAACTTTTTAAACACATGTAAACAACAGAGAGGCAAGATGATATAATGGATAGAGAACTGGCCTTAGAATCTAGAGAAGTTGGATTCAGATTCTGTGATGCCATTAACTGTGATGCCATTAACTTGTGAGTCTAGGCAAATTTCTTAACTTATCACTACCTTTTGCAACTCAAACCAAATTACATAATGATTGCCAATCTACATTGGTAGAAGAAATTTCAGAGGGTTTTTCCTATACAAATGAAATGATATAACTAATCCAAAACATAGATCTTTTAAAAATACCAAAACCATAAACGCACAAGTAGGCAATACATTTTCCACAAATCAACCAACTTTTATTTTAATGGTGCCTTTTAAAAAATGCTATATGTAATAGGCACTTCACAAAGGATTCTTGAATTGGGAAATTTATCTTATTCTTACTTCTCTGCCCCCTACAGAAAGTAAAATTCAACATTGTTTCTTTTTCATACCCAGAAACTACTAGACTCATGCTGAGTTACAAACACAAAATTATGGACATTTCTAATTTAAACATTTGCTGGAAGAACTGCTACTAAAATCAAGCACTACTAATATTCTAATAATAGAAAGAATTTACTTTCCATAAGGAAAAAAATGGGCATCATCTCTAATGTTTGCCCTTTCAAGGGAAATTGTCATGAGTTCAAAGAGCAAAACATTGCCATTGCCAACCCATCAGTATCTTGTGTTTATCTCGATTTCCTGAATTTCTCCTAAGAGGGTACTTTGTTTGTTTTGTAAGTTGCCTTGAAATTTTCTTGCCTTTATTTTTAGTCCTTCCCATCTGTGAAAAAATGAGTATCTTCACTTGGGAAATAATGGAAAAATTGCAGTCTGGTCCTAACACAGGTCCCTTTTAACCCCTCATAATGATGGGTAAACTATGGAAAATCACTTCCATTGTTTAATTTGCATATTTCCTAAAAAATAAAATAAAAAGAAACCCTCCTATTTTAAGTTATTACATATCTTCTAGGCCACACTGCTTTCTAAAACAAGTGTGCAAATACAACTTAAAGTTATATTATCGTGTCCTCAAAAAAGCTTCATTCTGATCCTCCTGGGGGGAAAGAACAAATGGAAGATTTCAAGGAGAAAGGAATTGTTATAAAAAGATAACCTCTACTTAAGCAAACTAGATTTTTGGTCTATTAACTTGATCTTAAGCTTCTAGCATCTCCTATAGTACTTTTTACAAGATAGGTAGTTTCCAAATGCCTGTTAATGAATTAAAATGTTAAAACAACAACTTCAATCTATACTTTACCTTCACTAATGAATATTTTTCCCAACAATTCTGTGATATAGTTCCTCTTACTGACCTTCCCATCCTTTATTAAAGCATAGCTGTCAAGAGCACTGCTAAAATCTGATAATACCTTTTACTTATTAGTAGGAAAAAATAAATTTAATATGCAATTAGAACTTCAATGTCTTTACCCCAAACCTGCAAATAAGTAAAACAATATACCCTCACTAAATTTATGAGTTAATGCTCTTAACTCTTTTTACCCTCATTTTATCTTAAAGACTGAGTCTCTATCTCTTCCAGGCTAGATGTACCCAAGTCAATAATCACACACATGATCTTGCTTTAATCAGGATTCCAGTTTTTATTTACTCCATTTCTGATCTGGGTTAGTTATTTTTCCTTAAATAATATGATACCCACCTCACTTTGACTCCTAATTCCCTGTGAGTTCCCTATATTAACTCTAAACTTAGTGAACTGAAGTTTAGACCTCCTGAGCACAAAACAGCCACGTTATAGGTGTGTACCAACCACTCCTCAAAATTTATTATGCTCATTCTATAGATGAGAAAACTGTATTGCAAAAAAAAAAATAATAAGTTGTAGTAGATCTTTCAATTAAGCAGCTGAGTCTGGCCATGAACTTGGGGTTAAGTGACTTGCCCATGGTCACACAGCTAGGAAGTGTTAAGTGTCTGAAATCAGATTTAAACTCAGATCCTCCTGATTTTAGGGCTGGTGCTCTATCTACTGCATCACCTCGCTGCCCCAGGCCTTGAATTTCTTATAGTTTCTGATCCCAAATGTCCCATTTCTGCTTTCAACAATCTCCAACCTCTACAATCTGATCTACAATCAGTTTCAGATTGGATTATAAAAACATTTTTTACATTTTCATTGATTTTCTAAGATACAAAAGATATGTTGCATATGCTTATAAGTACTAAAAACATGCTATAATATTCATTTTCTAATGAGGCAAGAGGCAGTCATTTCCCAGTTGTTCTAAAATTTCTGGAATTCTAATATTGTAAAATAGCCAGTACTGCAAAAACAATTCTATTTAAATTAGTAATAGTGGGAAGACAAGGAAAAGGGAAAAGGAAAGAGGAATAAACACTAATATCAGGCCTATTATGTACCATCTACTATCCCAATCATTTTTACAAATATTATTTCCTTTGATTCTCACAACTCTGTGAAGTAACATAATTAAAACCTAGATTGCCAATTTATGTTGGTAGAGGAGATTTCAGAGGGGCTTTCAATACAAATGGAATTAAATATCTAAACAAACATAGACATCTTTTTAAAATTAACATCAACAGCATAAAAGTTGAGGAAACTGGGAGAGAAGTTAAATGACTTGTCCAAGATCACACAGTTAATATTTGAGGTTAAATTTGAATTCAGGTCTTTCTGACTCCATATGTAGCAATTCATCACCTGAATCATCTAACTCCCTATCCCCTTTCTGCCTCTCCCTTAACCCCTAACCTTCAATATTCCACATTGACAACGGATTGTGGGAAAACATTAAGACTAAGGAGTATTTAAGATTCAGTGCTCTCTGCCTTGCATCACAGTTAAAAAAAAAAAAAAAAAAGCATCTTGTCTGAGACACCAGACTATTACCTGACAGTCTTCTTTGCTTTTCTTTGTCCACAATTCTATTTCTTCTGTCTCTACGGCATGATCCAGGAATTCCCTTGTTATTTCTTTTGTGTTTCACAGACATTACTGTCAAAACTTGGAAGCTTTCTATGTTGTTATACTTTGACTTCATATGATGTATGTGCAGCAGACAGACTTTGTTGTGTAGGGAAATTTGGAAGAGAGTTTTCATTGCCCTCCCTTCAATGGATAGAATTGATTCTTTCTGATCAAGCTTATTTATGTCCATTGAAGCTAACTCAAGATGTGACTTTTTCTATAAGTCTCCCTCTTCTTTCTATTCTGTTTGTGAATAAAGGTCTGACTGCTTGGAGATAATGAAATTAGTTCAAGAGTTTTCACCTAGGACAATGATCCTGCAAAGTTTCTTCTGCAAAGGATTTCTCTGCAAAGTTAGAAAGCTTAAGTATATTCATATAACTTTGGGATCCCAAGCTCTTTTGACACATAAAAGAGATTTTTCATCTAGTTGGATTTGCTACAGTAAATTATCCATAGGACTCAATAACCCCTCTTTCTCCCTACCTTTCTTAAATCATTCTTGAGAGAAAAACCCACCAAATCCTTCTGCAATTGAAACTATCTTGCTTTTATTTGTAAAAGCAATATAATCAGCAAGCAAAGGTTATAATAATAAATGTCTATTATATATACTTATAATATAATACTTATATAAGAAACATGCTTCCTCTTGCATAAGGCAAAACAATAAAACAAAAAATAACTCAAAAGAGAAATAATAAGTAGGGTGAGTTCACCTTTATTTCAGTAGTTTTTCTGTGTGAGTATAATTAAAATACTGTTAGATTGTCTTAATAGGTCAACTGGCAAGCCAGGGAAAGGAAAAAGCTAGGGGACTTAAAGATAGTTTCCAGGAAAACATCCTGCTGCTACTGCTACTATTTCTGTTCACGCTTTCAGATTCTTTCTGCATATTTTATTTTGTAGAAGGATTAAAAAAATGTAGCTGCAATAGAAAACTTTGCCTTAGAGTGATAATCACATAATAACTTTGAGTCTTCCCAAACTAGGAAGGAATTACTCCCAGGGTCTTTAATGATTTAGATCCCTTTGCAAAAGAAAACAAGATGCACAAATTTAGAGAATCCACCCTAAATAATCATATGAACTATGTGTATCCAACTTGATATTCCAAGCCTATATTGAACTGATCAACCACAATGAGAGACACTGTTAACTTGACTCCAATATAGTGATATCATTTTGGTCCTTTTCAAGGATGAAGGGCAACAACTAACCCCTTTGCAAGGGAGCTTCTCCAGGTTTCTCTAGAATGACTTGAATAAACTCTTCATTCACTGAAACTCTCTACTGCTCTCCAGCTTTGGAAACTCAGTCCCTCAGAGCTTTAACTACTACTACCACTAATGGTTTGGGGAAACTGCCATCATTTTTTTATGATGAAATTGACCAAGGAAATCATAATCAGAACATTGTAACTTTGATTCTGGTTAGTGATGTAACTTCTCAGCAGATATACAAAATGTTTTAAAACCTAAAGATTTACCATTCTCAATAAAAGGTCTCCAATCTTTACTCTTAAGTTATGGTGAATGAGTTTTTTATTAAAGCTTTTTATATGCATGGGTAATTTTTCAACATTGACCCTTGCAAAGCCTTCTGTTTCAAATTATCCTCTTCATCCTCCCATCCCCTCCACATAAATGGCAGGTAGTCTGATACATGATAAATATATTAAATTATATGTTAAATCCAATATATGTATACATATTTATATAGTTATCTTGCTGCACAAGAAAAGATAAGGAAGGAAAAAAATTGGGAAAGAAAACAAATGTAAGTCAACGACAACAGAAAGCGTGAAAATGCTATGTTGTGGTCCCCACTTAATTCCCACGGTTCTCTTCATCACTGAATGATTGGAATTAGTTTGAATCATCTCGTTGTTGAAGAGAGCCAAGTCCATCACAATTGATCATTATATAGTCTTGTTGTTGCCATGTACAATGATCTCCTGGGTTTGCTCATTTCACTCAGCATCAGTTCGTGTAAGTCTCTCCAGGCCTCTCTGAAATCATCTTGTTGGTCATTTTTATGGAACAATAGTATTCCATAACATTCATATATCACAATTTATTCAGCCATTCTCTAACTGATGAGCACCCATTCAATTTCCAATTTTTAGCCACTACAAAGAGGGCTACCACAAACATTTTTGCACATAGAGGTCCCTTTACACCTTTAAGATCTCTTTGGGATATAAGCCCAGTAGTAACACTGCTGGGTCAAAAGGGTATGCACAGTTTGATAGCTTTTTGAGCATAATTACAAATTGTTCTCCAGAATGATTGTATATGTTGACAATTACACCAACAATGTATTAGTGTCCCAGGTTTCCCACATCCTGTCCAACATTCATCATTATCTTTTCCAATCATCTTAGCCAATCTGAGAAGTGTGTAGTTTATACCTACTTATTACTGAAAGAAAAGAACGAATGCGAGAGACATTTTGTAAGAAGATAAAGAATGGAGACTGCATATTTGAATTTGTTGAGGAAAGTATTCTTCCTTGTATCATGCTCAGTTTTACCTTCAACTTTTAAATAGAAAATCCACACACAGATGTTCAATTTTTGATATGTTTTCTGTTATATGCAAACTGTTTACCTTATAGAACAATAATATTCTGCTACATTCATATGCCATAACTTATTCAGCCATTCCCTAACTGATGGGCATCTATCTATTCAGTTTCCAGTTCTTTGCCACTACAAAAAGAGCTACAAAAAACATTGATCCTTTTTGCTTTTTTATGATCTCGTTGGGATACAGGCCCAGAAGAGTCACTGCTGGATCAAGTTTAATAGCCTTTTGGGCATAGTTCCAAATTGCTCTCCAGAATGGTAAGATAATTTACAACTTCACCAACAAAGTTAGTGTCCTAGGTTTCCCACATTCCCTTCAACATTAATTATTATCTTTTCCTGTCATCTTAGCCGATCTGAGAGGTATATAGTGATACCTCAGAGTTGTCTTAATTTGAAATTTTCTGATCAATAATGATTTAGAAAATTTTTATATGATTAGAAATGGTTTCAATTTATTCATCTGAAAATTATCTGTTCATATACTTTGACCATTTATCAGTTGGAGAATGGCTTATTTTCTTATAAATTTGAGTCAATTCTATATTTATATTTTAGAAATGGGGCCTTTATCAGAACCCTTGGATATAAAAATTTCCCCCCAGTTTTCTGCTTCCCTTCTAATCTTGTCTGCATTGGTTTTGTTTGTACAAACCCTTTTAAATTTAATATAATCAAAATTATCCATTTTGCATTTTATAATACACTCTGGTTCTTCTTTGGCCACAAATTCCTTCCTTCTCTACAGATCTGAGAGGTAGACTATTCTTTGTTTTTCTAGAACAAAGATTTTAAGAGATTTTAGAGATTTTAAGAGTTAATAGAATCTAAAGAAATCATCCAATCTGTTATATTATTGATCTTATAACTTAGATGTCTTCTACTGATCTGTTGATGCCAATTTCTCTCAAACTTTGTTGTGGCTTTTGTCATTCCCTCTGACATTCCCTCTTCTCTCTTAATGTTACCCCTAATCTCAACTTTTTTACTTTAATTTTAACCCATCAGTGATCTACTTTTCTCTTTATAAAACAATGGAAAGACTATGAACCATTAGCAAATAATGTCCCACTGCTCCCAATTTAACCCTTTAAAATTTGGAATCTCTTGGATATGATATCATGTTATAATCGATATATTCTTTATTCCAGAGAATAACAACAAAAATCATAATGATGATGATGATGACTATAATTACAACTATAAAAGCAACATATTTATATAGTGCTTTAAGGTTAGTAAATACCTGCAAAATGTTTTCACATTTAATACTCATAATAACCTTAAAAGATGTTATTATCATTCCCATTTTACAGATAGAAAATGGAGATATTGAAAGGTTATATATTTTGTAATAACTAGTAAATGTCCGATATAAGTTTTAAATTTAGGTTTTCCTGATTACACTGTGATACCTAATTGCTTGAGCAGTCTAAAGATATTATGGACTAAGAACCAAACCTTAGAAGTAGAGGAAATAGAAGGTCTAAGAGCAAGAAGGTACAATAGTGTATACTATCGTCTTCTCTGTTGGTAAAGGTGATCTTATTATACCTCACTTTTCCATCTATAGCTTAACTTCATGAAAACCTTGAAGTTAATTAACTATCAATAGTTTTTGAAATTCTCTGATGTGAAATAAAAAAGTACTACTTAAGCTGTTTCTGTATCCCAAAGTCAAACAAATTTAGTAATATTAATCATTAACCTTTATTTAAGATATTTATTGAAAATTCATCTTCATTGGGTATAACTAGATTCATTTGAAAATATCAAATTCTTTCTTTCATGTGCCATAAAATATTTAATTCATCCCCACATAGAACAGATAAGGAGGAAAAGAAATATAAAATGAAAGAAAAAATGTCCACTTTGAAGTACAACAATTTAGGAGGCATAGAGAAGGTTAATTAGTAAACATGGTTAATGGGCTCTGATATTTGTGAATGAAAATTGCTAAAGGACTCACAAAATTCCATTCTGTTAGAAAGATTATGTAACTAAGTTATTAAATATTCAATATTTCACATTTAGTATGTTTTAAATAGATGTTGCCAATAAGTAATTAAATCATAGCCTTTGCCACTTTCAAACAAAACAGCCAAACAATTTAAAGCTGACTGTCATTTTTTACTTTTCTAAATACTTAGTAACTGCCCAATTCAGGGGAGCAACTAGGTTTCTCAGTGGATAGAGCACCATGCCTGAAGTCAGAAAGACTCATCTTCATGAGTTCAAATCTGGCATCAAACACTTCCTATGTGACCCTGATGAGTGCCTTAAATTCTGTTTGCCCTACTTCCTCAGCTATAAAATGAGATGGGGAAGAAAATGGAAAATCATTCCAGTATCATTATTGAAAAAATCCCAAAGGGGGTCACAAAGGGTTGGACATGACCATAAAGTGACTGAGCAACATCAAGTCCAATTCAGGATCCTATTTGAAGATATATTTCTTCTATTATTAGCTATTAGAAACAGGATAACCAGATCTAGTGCAATTGGTGACATTTTGTAGATTTGGAGCAATATTCTTAGGGGATAGGAGCTGATTTTTTGTGGATTTAGCTAAGCTGAGAAAAAGAGGGAAATAAAACAATAAAAATATCCCAAATAGATTTTTTAAAAAGGAAAAGAACTTACGTCTGCATAAATATTTATAGTAATGCTTTTCTGGGGGAAAAGACCTGGAAATTAAAGAGTTGCCCATCAACTTTGCAATTGCTGACCAAGTTGTGATATCTGGTTATAGCAGAATACTATTGTCCCATAAGAAATGATGAGCAGGATGCTCTCAGAAAAGAAAATCTGAAAAGACTTATATGAATTGATGCCAAGTGAAATGAACAGAACTAGAATATTTTTACAGTAA
Organism: Sarcophilus harrisii; assembly: GCF_902635505.1. Taxonomy (NCBI): domain Eukaryota; kingdom Metazoa; phylum Chordata; class Mammalia; order Dasyuromorphia; family Dasyuridae; genus Sarcophilus; species Sarcophilus harrisii. Next base: position 482,168,821 of record NC_045428.1, on the reverse strand, counting down.
CAGCAATATTTTATAATGACCAAATGGGAATAACTTAACTATTCTCTGTCATTCAATGACTTAAGACAGTTCTTTGATTGATGAAAAATATTATCCACCTCTTGAGAATGAACTGATTGAAACTGAAGGAATTTTGAAGTGTACTTTTAAAAAATTCCTTTATTTTCCTTTCTTTGGCCTGTGTTTTCTTTTAAAATATAGACCTAGTGGTGGTATTGTTGGATCAAAGGATACACACAATTGTATAACCATTTGGGCATGGTTCCAAATTGTTCTCCAAAATGGTTGAATCAGTTCATAACTTCACCATCAATGCATTTATTTCTCAATTATTCCACATTTCCTCTAGCATTTGTCATTTTTCTTTATCATAACTAATCTGAAAGGTGGGAGGTGGTACCTCAGAGTTGTTTTAATTTGCTTTTCTCTAATGAATAATTATTTAGAACATTTTAATTACTATAGAGAGTTTTGATTACATCCTTTGACAACTGAAGAATGACTTTTATTTTTATAAATTTGATTTGGTTCTCTCTCTATATTTTTAAAATGAGGCCTTTATTAGAGAGATTGTATTTTGTTTTCCTCTTAAGCTTGACAATCAAATTTTCTATTTAGCTCAGCTTTTTTTGCTTTTAAACAAGGATAGTTACTGAAACAAGTAGGGGGTCACAAATGGAATAATAGCCATTGTTCATAAGGTTGGTTCTGGAAGCTTTCTGCTGTGTGGGGCCAGGGCCTCAGTCAGTGCATATTAGTTCTCAAAGGTTTATTATAGCACATGTAAGGTGTGGAAGGTGAGATGAGTAGTAGGGAGTAAAGGAAGAAAAAACAAACATTTATACAATACTTGCTATGTGCTAGGCATTGTGGTAAATGCTGTGTTACAAACACTATCTCATTTTGAAATAATCCAAGAAGGAACAGTGGCAGAAAAATTATCTGATCCCAGATCAAAATGGGGGGAATAAAGGATGTCAATACCTTGATAACAATTAGATTCTTTTAATCATATGAAGTATACTCCTCCCTCAGATCTCAACACACACCTCTGTTTTTTCCCTAAAGCAGGGCAACTATATTACATGGGTTGAGCAGCCTCCCTTCATACTCATAGAACACTAGGTGTGTCCCAGGGATTGCATCTCTACTTCTGAGACATATAGCACTGAGAAGCTTTAGGGAGCCATCACTAATGAAGACTCTGAACTGCTAAAAACCTATATATACTTTGGTTGTTTATTCCTGAGTATTGAGGCTAACTTTGTGTAATTGTTTTGTTTCTTTGTTAGGCAAAATTGGAAGGCCATAAAAGTAATTAAGAAATATTTTTATTGTATTTAAAATAACTATAATTGGTTAGTCTAAGGCAGGGGTTCTATGTTTTATTTTTTCTTTTGAAATTTTGAGTTCTATATTCTCTCCCTTTCTAACCTCCTCTCCCACTCAGTGAGGAGGCAAACAATGTGATATAAATTATACAATGGAAAACATGCAAAATTTATTTTCACATTAGCTATATTACAAAACAAAAGGGAGAGAAAATGAAAGAAAGAAAGAGAAAGAAAGAAAGAGAAAGAAAGAAAAAGAAAGAAAGAAAGAAAGAAAGAAAGAAAGAAAGAAAGAAAGAAAGAGAGAAAGAAAGAGAGAAAGAAGGAAGGAAGGAAGGAAGGAAGGAAGGAAGGAAGGAAGGAAGGAAGGAAGGAAGAAAGAAAGAAAGAAAGAAAGAAAGAAAGAAAGAAAGAAAGAAAGAGAGAGAGAAAGAGAGAAAGAAGGAAGGAAGGAAGGAAGGAAGGAAGGAAGGAAGGAAGGAAGGAAGGAAGGAAGGAAGGAAGGAAGGAAGGAAGGAAAAAAGGAAAGGAAGGAAAGAAGGAAGGAGGGAGGGAAGAAGGAAAAAAGAAAAGGAAGGAAGGAAGGAAGGAGGGAGGGAGGGAGGAAAGAAGGAAGACAGGCAAGAAATTATATTTCAGTTTATACTTAGAATTCATCAGTTCTCTCTCTGGAGATGAATAATTTCTTCCCCTCCCTAAATCCTTTAAAACTGTCTTAGATCACTTCATTTATCAGAACTTCCAAATCTTTTACAGTTGATTGTCATTACAACACTGCTGTCTCGGTGCATAATGATCTCCAGGTTCTCCTCACTTCACTTTGCATCAGTTCACATGAGTTTAACATGCTTAAGTACTAGTGTTCCTCTTGGTCCTGGAATTGTAATTTCCTGCTCTCTTGTGATGGACCACAAAAGCTCCTAGGACTCTGGCCTGAAACTGCAAACCATAATTGTTTATGGGCAATAATGTTTCCAATTAGTATCAGCTGTCTCAGTGCCAGCTGACCAGTTGTCTACCCTCCTTCTTGTTTCCAAGATGAGAACTCCTCAGGCTTCTTACTGTGGCATCTAAGGTCCAGCATTGGTTCTCCTGCTGCCCTCCTGATCTGTGTCCATTCTGATATTGCAGACCTTTCTTGAAGATCTTCTAAATTGTCTTAACCTGAATAAATGTTTCCCTCTACCTTTTGTTGTCTCTGCTGATCCAAATTTTAAGCATTATTTTAAAGTTGTTTGGAGAGGAAGTTGAGAAATTTAAATGGGTCCTGGTCTGCACTCTACCACCTTGGTGTCACCCTCTAAAGCAGGGGTTTTTAATATTTTTCTGTGCCCTGGACTCTTTTGGTAGAATAATTCAATTAATAATCATTATTTTATTTTATTATTTTAATTAATTTGTTATAATTCAATTAATAGTCATATATTAAGCACTTATTATATACCAGACACTGTACTAAACACTGAGAATACAAAAAGAAGTTCATAATCTAATGGGGAAGACAAAAAATAAGCAAATACACACAAATGAGCTATTCAGAGGGTAAAAAATATATAATCAACAGAGGACAGGCACTAAAATTAAGAGGGGTTGAAAGAATTTTCCATAGAAAATGGGATCTTAATTGATTGATATTTAAAGGAAGACAGGAAAGCCAGTAATTGGAGATGTGGAGGCACAGTATTCTAGGAACAGGGGACAAAGAAAATACCTGGAGACAGTAGTTTGAATATCACAGACTCTCAACACAGACAGGAAAATACTGTCACTGGATCAGAATACATGGTGGGAAGTTTGAAAAGATAGGAAAAGGCTAGATTATGAAGAATTTTCAATACAAAATGGAATTTTTTCTTTGATTCTGAAATTGATGGGGGCTACAGAGGTTTATTGAGTATGAGGAGAGGGAGGAGGTAATGTTGTAGGTCTTTTGCTTTAGGAAAGTCACTTTAGTGGCTAAATGGAAGATGTTTTGGAGTATGAAAAGATTTGAGGAGGGTAGATCTATCAGTAGGCTATTGTGATAGTCCAGCCCTGAGAGAATAGTGGCTGTATCAAAAAGGAGAAGAGGGTGTGTTAGAGATGCTGCAAAAATAAAATGCAAAGAATATGGTCATAGATGAAATGGAAGATGGGTGAAAAAGAGTGAGTAGTTCAGGATGACTCCTAGATTCTGGGCCAGAACTCTGAACTTGAAACAAAGGATTCTTACAAGGTACTAAGTAGAATTGATGAGACAATGCTTATCTAGTTTACCATGGTTCAGTATGATTGATTTAATCTTTCAACAAATAATGGTTTCCTAGTGATATAATGATTGGTTTATACTCAGTGTAGAGCATATAAGAGATTCAGCTAAGTTGATGGAGAGGCAGAGGCAGAGGAGACAGGAGGCAGGATTAAGCTCTCAGAGAGAAGGAGAGAGCTAGAGAAAACAAGCACACGAGAAGTTCTCGGAGCCAAGGAAACAGAAATTCATTTCAACTTCAGTCAGGCTCCTGGTGGCTGGCCTGACCTCGTGCATTTCTCCACTGAGACCAAGACTCCAGAAGGTCTCTAAGAAAGCTACCCAGCCCCAGGCAAGAAGATCACAAAGAATTTGGACTTTAGCACCTAGCTATCCTAGTGGTGATTACTGAACTGAAACAAAAGCTGCTCCAGAGACCCCAAGAAAATCAAACCAGAGAACATTACAGTAGAAAGGTTCTTTTGTCCTCAACAATACTGCAGAAGATAAGCACTAGGGAGCATTAGGGTTTAGAGGGAAAAATTAGTTCTATTTTGGACATATTGAGTTTAAGACAGATACTGAAAATCATTTTTAAGATCTCTAAAAGGCAGTTGGAGATACAAGATTGGTGGGCAGCAAAGAAACTGGGGCAAGATTGGTAAATTTGAGAATCATCAGCATAGAGATAGTAATTAAATCCATGTGAGCTAATGGGATCACAAAGTGAAGTAGTATAGAGGGAGAAAAGAAGAGATCTCAGAATAACTGTGATTAGAAGGTGTGATCTGGGAGGCAATTCAGCAAAAGACACTGAGAAGTCATGATCAGTTAGATAGAAGGAAAATCATGAAGTACTGGACCCTGAAAACCTAGAAAGAAAAGAGCATCAAGGAGGAGAAAGTGATTTACAGTGTCAAATACTGTAGAAATGTTGAGGAATGAGGATTGAGAATAGGAAAGATATTATTTGGAAATTTAATTACCTCTATTTAAAAAAAAAAAGATAGCTAACAAACCCCAGGTTAATAATCTCTGTTACAAGGTTAGAACTCTGAATTTTCTTTTTTAGAAATATATAAAATTTATAAATTATAAATATATTATGAATTTTATATATATATATATATATATATATATATATATATATATATAATTTCCACATAAATCCACCACATTGTGTGTTCAAAGTCACCACAAAAGACTAAATAATCCCTTTTGAAGGATAAAATAAAGCGTTTGTGGGTCACATACTCTAGCACTGGTATTAAGAAATATCTAACAAACATTAACTAAAACATATGAGAAACTGTTGTTCATTCTTTGAAGACCAACAACACCATGGGTGGGGCTTCATTTGCTCACAAACTAGATTTGAGTGAGGCAGAGTTGAACCAAGTTGCCAGCTCACTCTCTCTTCTAGAGTCATTGAAATCCAGCTGCAAGACAAAATTCAAGAAAGGTTGGCAATGGCTCAGGATACAATGGATGACTTTAGATTCTTGCAAGTCTGACCTATTTCAAAGCATCCATAGTGCCTGCTTTAGCTGCCATCCTGACCATTGGGAAAAATCTTCTCATCCACTCATTACTTGGGATAAACATTCCCTTAACTCACCAGTGGATCTTAGTTACCCCCAACCTGCTTTAATCCATCTTGTTTTACCAAGGTGTGCCTGCTGTGCATGTTACACCTTGTTGTAGCCACAGATGAAAGATGGAAGAAGTGAGTTTATTATGAAAGAACAAAGCCTAGCAATAGATAGGTAATAAAGAAAATAATTTTTTTCATAAATTCACTAAAGTTAAAACTGTAGAAAAACATTTCTTTTTAAAGGGTCAAGCTCATTTACCTGCTAGTAGGTAAATTCTCCTACATATTTAGAAATCTAGGCATAATTACCTCTAGCAATGTGGTAAGGAATTCCAAAGAGGTAATAGAGAAAAAGAGATCAGTCTAATTGTTGGCAATTAAGGAGCAGGGGAATGTTGGAATATGATCCAGTCCCCAAAAGTTCTTGATCATAGAAATTCAGCTGCCCTTTCCTGTCAATATCCCTTAAATATCCCTACCATATGCCAACAGGAGTTAGAATATTTCAAGTAGACAGATCACCAGAGCAGGTAAGAGTTCAAAATGCAGGGAGTAGAAAAGGTCTGTAGAATATCATAGTTCTAGAAGACTACAAAGACTTTTTTTTTAATGCCAGACCCCCTTAGAAGCTGCAACGGAGAAATAGAATGTAAATGAAAGAAAGACATCATAATGGTAGTAGTTTTATCAGCTAGAGGGGGGGAAATCCCTGGAGACTGGAAATGTAACTCCCACTCCTAGAGGGTTCCAGGCAACCTAGCCATATTGAGAGGACAATTTTACAAAATATATTGTTCCTGAGCACACCTAAAACATCCAAGAGGATGACAGAGATGAACCCCTTGCTTATATAGGCATTATTAGATAGTTCTTCTCACCTGCAGTTTTGACTCACTATAGACCTAAAGGACGATTGGCCCCTTCTTCCTCTGCTCTCCATCCCTTATTATATTTTTCAGACCAGACCAGATGAGATACAGCAATTAAAGTAACAACAAATTTGAAATGACAATGTCAAATGGATGTTTTGAACTATTTTTGATATTAAGTGATATTGCATAAGGAATAAGGTGATTCTAAAAAATATATCCATCTTATTATTTTTAACTCTTTGGGCTTCTAGCAAGTCTTTACTGATAAAAACATAAAATCAGCAAAACATATGAATGAATTTGATTTTTGCTCACAGGAGTACAATGATTGGGAAATGAAACATAATTCAACCAAGCTCCACTCACCCCTCTCCCTTCTGTTGCTAGTGTTTTTTATCTACCTCTTTCACTAACTGTCAATCCTTTCCCCCTTTGCTTCCCTTTTCCCCTAGTGTTTCTGCCCTCTCTTAAATCCTGCCGTTCTCTTTTCCTTTCCTCTTTCTTCTACTTCTTTATAGGATTGGATAAATTTCTATACTGAAATGAATGATTAGTTATTCCCTTTCAGACCCAAAACTGATGAGATCAAGCTTCAGAAAATGCTCATCTCCCTCCCTTCTTTCCCTGGATGTAATATGTCTTTTGTACCCCATCATGTGAACTAATTATCCCTTTGTACCTCCTCTTTCCTCTTTTTCCAGTACAGACCTCCTGTCCCTTAATGTATTTTTTCTTTGATGTCATCAAATCAGGGACCATTCACAACCACACATGATGCCCCACTTTGTCTGTCCCATTAACAGGTACAGTTCACAAGAGTTAGAGATATTGTTTTCCTATCTAAGGATGTAAACAGTTTAATCTTTAAAAATATATTTTTCCCCTATTTACCTTTTTATGGTTCCTTTGAATCCTGTATTTGTAGGTTACCTTTTCTGTTTTGCTTTGTTTTTTTTTTTTCAGTAGAAATGAGTGAAATTTTCTTACTTCATTGAAGCTCTATCTTCTCTGAAAGATTATGCTGAGTCTTGTGGGTTGTTAATTCTTGGTTGTAACACAGGTCCTTTGTGTCCTCACAATATTATATTCCAGGCTTTCCTATCCTTTATTGTTGAAGCTGCCAGAATCAGGGCAATTCTGACTGTTGTTCCTTGATATTTAAATTGTTTTTGTTTGGCAGCTTGCATTATTTTTTCTTTGAGATTGTTGTTTTGGAGTTTCACAACAATATTCCTTGGGCTTCTCTTTCTGGGATCTCTTTCCAGAAGTGATCAAGTGATTATATTAATGAATACTTTCCTCTCTTATTTCTAGAATATTGGGGCCATTTTCCTTAATGATCTCTTGTAGAAAGCTATACAGACTCTTTATTTCATTATGGCCTTCAGATAGGACAATAATTTTATATTGTCTCTTCTGAATCTATTTTCCTGGTTGGATGTTTTTCTAATGAAGTATTTCATGTTCTTTTTTACTTTCTTTGATTCTTGTTGTCATTAGCTTCCATTTTCCCTGTTATAGTTTTTAAAGTATGATTTTCTTCAGTTAGTTTTTGCATCTCTTTGTGCATTCAGTTAATTCTATTGTTTAAGCAGTTGTTTTCTTCAGACAATTTTTTTCCTTCTTTTTCCAAGTTGTTGACTCATGCATACCTCTCACTTTTTCTTCTTCCTCTCTTACTTGCCTTTTGAAGTCTTTTATGACCATTTCCAAGAGGCTCTTTGGGCTTGTGACCAATTTCTATCCATCTTTGAGATTGCTTATGTGGACATTCTGTCCTCATCTGAATTTGTCGTTTGGTCTGTCCTTTCAGCACAGTAGGTTTCTATGGTCAAGGTTCTTTTCTGTTTCTTGATCATTTTCTTTTTTTTTTTCTTTTAGTATTTCCTCTCTTTTTGCTTTTAAGGTTGAGCTCTGCTTCTGAGGTAAAAGGGAAGCTGTCCCAGGCTTCTTGTGCAACTCTAAGCCTTGGCTTTGAGCACAGTGTCCCCTTATGTTTGTAGGGGATAACTATGCCTGCTCTTTTCAGAAAACAGCCTGGTTTCCCCAAATTTTCCTCTGCTCTGGGAATGGAAGCTGCCCCCTTACCGTGCTCCTCTCCTGAGCCAGGACTGAGGATCTTGGTTACTGGTTTGCTGTGATTAAGACCCTCACACTGTCTTTCTCAGAGTCTATCTGAGCTGGGATAAGTACCCTTTTCACCCCAGGGAGACTGGCCTTTATTGAAAATCGTCCAGTCTATTTTGAGATGGAGAGGGAAACTCTGTTCAGAGACTTGGTTTCATGCCATTTTCAAGGTAAAAGGGGAGAGCTGGAGCAGCTTCCTGACTTTACGCCACCATCTTGGCTCCACCCCAGGAAGTCTTGAATTGAAATTAATGCTAACTTCATGGTATATACAACATTATAAATAATACTGTCTCTAGAATCAGAGTATTTTAGCTTGAATATCAGCTCTTATTTTCAGAACATGTGTGAACTAATATGAGGTACATTATCTCTCTAAGCTTCAGTCTACTCATTTGTAAAATGTGGATCATAATGCTTGTATTTATAGTTTTGAAGATGGAGAGTTATGAATATTGAAACTATACATGGGCAGCTATGTGGCACAGTGGATAAAGTGTTAGGCCAGGTTTAAGGAAGACTCAACTTCCTCAGTTCAAAGCTGGCTTCAGATACCCTGCATTTTTGAAGAGGAAGAGTGACATCACAAGAGTATTATCTTAAATTGTGTGAGAATTGGATTTAAGTGAGGCAGAGCTGCACAAATGGAGTATTGATATCAGGGGAGAAAAGCTCCTCCTAGACAAAGAACTAGCCAGAAGTGAAGTGAGCTGTCTGAGGTGATTTTTCATTAAGGTTCTAAAGCAGAGATGCCCCCCTCTTTCTTGGCATGTTGTAGAAGGGATTCTTTTTTCCAGTACTGTTCAAGCTAAATGTACCTTTGTACATGTACCTTTTGAGGTACCTTCAAACTCCGAAATTCTGTGATTTAAGGAGTATTTCTATCTGTGGGAGGTTGGAAAAATGAAACAGGGACTTGTATATTTAAAAAATGAGAAACTCAGCTCTCAGATTGTCTAGCTCCTGTATAATTGAGTGAAAAATTTTATGTCTGTAAGAGCCTTTATTCAAAAAACTCTTATTAAAGGGTGTATGTATAAAAAGAGCAGAGAGACATACAATTTTATTAATACAGAGTTAATTTTCCTTTAATCTCTTTCATGAAGTTGTTATGAAAAATAGTTGATTTATGCTGGAGACAAATGACTTCCCCTTTGTTGTCCTTTAGAAGTGGAAATAGCCAGGCCAAACTTTCACCTACATTTACTCTGAAATTTGATGGGAATCCAAACAAAAAATCCAGTTCCATTTTGATATAAGGAAAAAAATAAACTTTGAGAAAACTGGAGCTGAAAGGAGAAACCACTGTCAGAGAGCAATAGGGAAACAATAAATATATACACATCAAAATGATGTAAAAGTTTATTTCAAAATGAATTTCTCCATTTGATCTTAAAATACATTCTTTGAAGATGATGTGTTACATGCATCTTGTTTTGGAAATATTATTTACTGGCAAACCCCAAAGACATTTGTTTATTACTGTTAATGAAGTCACATAATTCAAAAAAAAAAGCACAAGTTAAACTGAGATGTTTAGAAATATATGCTCCTGAACCTAGCAAATAGGGGAGGTAAGGAGAACAGCCTGCTATCTCTGTGTTTTTAAGAAATTCTTCAGTTTGAGACTTAAAATATAAGCCTTTATCCTTCAGTCTGAATACAACCCATTTGTATTCTGCAGACTGTGTGATTATCTGTGTTGTAGAGCATGCATATTGTTTGTGGACTAGGAACAAGCTAATTCAGCCAAGGATTGGGGTGGGGGTGGGGTCAGCACCTGAATCTTCCAGAATGGTTCCATAGAGATACTTGAAATCACCACACTTATTTGAATGAAGACTCTTAACAGTACAACATTTAATTTTCTTTTAAACATTTATTTTTTAAGTTTGAATTGAATCTCTCCATTCTTCCTTTCCACTAAAAAAAATTTGAATGTTTAGACACAATTCAAATCAGTATCTTTTCATCCCAGAGAAAAACATCAGATAAAAGGAGGATCTGAGGTCAAATCCTTAGAAAAATTATTACCTGCTAGAATATTCAAATCTCCATGTAATTCAATTTCTTCAATTGCAAAATTAAAAGGTTGATCTAGATGACCTCAGAGATCTATCAGCATCATCATGATCAGTATCATCATCACTAACATTTATATAGCCCTTATTATATGCTTACTTGTGCTAAATGCTATATATCTTCCTAGGTTCCCACAATAGCCCTGCAAGGTAGGTGCTATCACTCCTGCCCAGTTTTACAGATGAGGAAACTGAAGAGCTTAGATTTATAATCTTATGATTTATTGTTCAGCAGAAACACCTATCTCCCCTTCCCCCCCCCCAAGAGGGAAGATAGATTGCCAACTGAATTCCAGAAGCAAATATATTTTTTGGAGTCATTGTTGGATAAGATATCATTCCCACCACCCACTCCCGTTCTCCTCTGTCAATGATGACAATCCAAAGCTCACAGGCCTCAGAGGAGAGTCTGTCTCCTGGCAAGCTGCAGCAGAGCATTACTCTATCTCCCTAATGGTCAAATAGGAATTTAGCAAACAGCCTTTGAAAAACAGAAAGGAGGTGTTCATTTCCTCATCCACGTTGAGCTGTCAACTAGCTTTCCAGCAGTGGTAGAAGCCCCTCACACCTCCTGTCTATGTCTGGGGAGCCCTAAGGAACACAGTTAAAATTTTCAGGTCTCTTTCTTAAGCTGCCACACAGGCAGATCTCCTGATGACGTCAATGGGAGTTTTTTCCTGAGGGTCTCAGCATCAGGCTTTGTGGTAATGCTTTTTTGACTGAGATATCTGTACCTGATTTGAAGAGTTTTGCTTCTTCCCTCTCCTCTCCCCCAGAGTGGGTGGAAAGAAAGGATTTGCCCCCCTTAGAAACACTTTGATGTCTCTAGTTTCTTAGTTGCAGGTTATGCTTAGGGAGTTGTGGGTTTAAAAGAAGTGCAGCCAGATATTATTCCCATTTTATTCCTTCATCCTGCCTGCCCCCTCTCCCACTTCCACCTCTTCACCCCCACCTGCTCCTATTCCCATAATGAATGATTTCAGTTCTCACTGATTGTCAAAAGTGCTTTGAAAAATTGAAGCTTAGATTGAAAAGCAGAGGGGGTTACAGACACTGAATATGTAATCATTGAGGTTAAAGACCTTTAAAAGCTGTCTGTTATATGGAAAAGGGATTAACCTTGTTCTGGGTAACTACAGGGAGGTAGATCTTGGCCCAATAGGATAAAGTTAGAAGATAATAGTTTTTTTTTCCATCTCTCATTTTAATTATAAAACGGATTTTAGGGAAGGTTGAAATTAAGTATGAATTGTGATCAATATTAATAGGTCAGAAGCAGTAAAGCTATGCCATTCTGTAGAGATTAGGAGGATAAAGATCATAGTATCACAGATTGAGTGTTGTAAGAAAATTTAGAGGTCATCAAGTCCAATCCTCTCAAATTTCAGTTAAAAAATCCAAGGCCCAGGGCAGTTTATTAACTTGCCTGGGGAAAATAGCTAATATCTGAACTAGCATGTGAATTCAGATTTTCCTGACTACAAGTTTAGTCCTCTACTCACTATTACCATGCTATCTTTCAACATGGTCGAAGACCTAGAGATAATAGCCATCTTAAGAAAAGCAAGAGGAAATTCTTGAATTTTTCACAGAAGCTCAGTCAGGGGAGATCTTAGATGTCACTTAGTCTGTCCTCCCATCCACCAATGGAATTAGCTCCTGGTAAGTGAATGACTACTTTGTGCTGAAACAATTCTTGTGACAGGAAGGGTCATGCTTTTCAGAATAGGCCAGTCTATCTTTCAGCAGCTCCATTGCTGAAATGAGGCTTCTAATAATGAGTAATAATAATAACTTCCATCCATTGATCCTAATTCTACTTTCTGAATTTACTCAGACAAGTTTAATGAATCTTACACATCATAGACCTTCAGATATTTTAAAGCAGCTATCATAGCCATCATGATCATGCTGGTCAATGGGCTGTACCTCACAAAGAAATTAAGTAACTTTCCCAGAGTTGCAAAGTGTTAGAGGCATAATTTGAGCTCGTATCTTCCTATTCATAAGTGCAATACTTTGTCCACTCAATTACATTATCTTCAAGATAATATTAAGGTTTGGTTAAAGACTTATTATTATATTTTTATTCTTTTAATTTTGATATATATTTACTGATATCTTTTGTATTTCACATCAGCACAATTTTTCCCAGTTTTTCTCCTCATTCCCTTCCCTGAAAGGCATCCCATATAACAAATAACATTTTTAAGAAAAAAAGGAGGAACATTTTTTTTTAAAAAATCAACAAATAATCAAGAATAAACAAAAAATTGAAAATGTGTGCAGTACATATAGCATTGAATTTCTCTTTGCTCCAAAGGATTGTCTTCTATGTCTCTTCTTTGGAAAAATATTTGTCCTTTGTAGTTTTGCCAAATTCAATTTTTATTGTCCTGGGTTCTTTCCATTTACGTTGCTGTAGAAACTATGTATATTATTTGCTTGGCTCTTCTTTATTAATTAATATTTTTACTAAAGCTTTTTTATTTTAAAATATATGCATAGATAATTTTCAACATTCAGCCTTGCAAAACTTGGAGTTCCAAATTTTTTTCCATCCCTTCCCCCATCTTCTCTCCTAGATGGCAAGTAATCTGTTAAACATGTATAATTCTTTATACATTTCCACAATTATCATGCTGCACAAGAAATATCAGATCAAAAAGGAAAAAATGAGAAAGAAAGCAAAATACAAGCAAACAATAACAGCAAAAAAAAACCTGAAAATACTATGTTGTGATCCACACTCAGTCCCTGCAGTCCTCTCTCTAGGTGCAGATGTCTCTCTTCATCACAAGACGATGGAAACTAGCCTGACTCGCCTCATAGTTGCTATGTCTCTCAGAATTGATCGTCTATTGCTGTGTTACTGTGTTGCTGTGTACAATGTTCTTCTGGCTCTACCAATTTCACTTAGCATCAGTTCATGCAAATCTCTCCAAGCCTTTCTGAAATCATCCTGCTGATCATTTCTTATAGAACAATAATATCTATAAAATTCATAGGTTATAACTTATGCAGCCATTATCCAACTGGGGGCATCCACTCTGTTTCCAGTTCCTTGCTAGCTCAAAAAGAGCTGCTACAAACATTTTTGCACATATAAGTCTTTCCCCCCCTTTTTTTTAATGATCTCATTGGGATACAGACCTAAAAAAGATACTGCTGAATGAAAGGATATGTACACTTTGATAGCCTTTTGGGCATAGTTCAAAATTGCTCTCCAGAATGATTGCATCAGTTCAGAACTCCACCAACAATGTATTAGTGTCTCAGTTTTCCCACATTCCCTCCAACATTTATCATCATTTTTTCCTATCATTTAGCCAATTTAAGAGGCTTATAGTGATACCACAGAGTTGTCTTAATTTGCATTTCTATAATATATAGTCATTTAGACCATCTTTTCATATGACTAGAAATGGTTTCAATTTCTTCATCTGAAAATTGTCACTTCATATCTTTTGACCATTTGTCAATTGAAGAATGGCTTGTATTTTTATAAATTTGAGTCAGTCCTCTATATATTTTAGAAATGAGGCTTTTATTAAAATGCTTAAATGTAAAACTTTTCCCCCAGTTTTCTGCTTTCCTTCTAATTTTGTATGCATTAGTTCTGTTTGTACAAAAACTTTTGAAATTAATATAATCACAGGATACAAAATAAATCCACATAAGTCATCAGCATTCTTATATATCACTAACAAAACCCAACACTCAAAGTTATAAAGAGAAATTTCATTTAAAGTAACTATTGATGGTATAAAATATTTAGGAATCTATCTGCCAAGGGAAAATTAGAAACTTTATGAACAAAACTACAAAACACTTTCCACACAAATTGTCTGATCTAACCAACTGGAAAAATATTAAATGCTCTTGGATTGGGCGAGCAGATATAATAAAGATGACAATACTACTTAAACTAATCTATTTATTTAACGCTATACCAATCAGACTCCAAAAAACCTATTTTGATGACCTAGAAAAAAATAACAACGTTCATATGGAAAAATAAAAGGTCAATAATTTCAAGGGAATTAATGAAAAAAAAAATCAAATAAAGGTGGTCTAGCTGTACCAGATCTAAAATTATATTATAAAGCAGCAGTTACTAAAACCATCTGGTATTGGCTAAGAAATAGACTAGTTGATCAATGGAATAGGTTAGGTTCAAAGGACAAAACAGCCAATAACTTTAATAATCTAGTGTTTGACAAACCCAAAGACCCCAGTTTTTGGGATATTTGACAAAAATTGCTGGGAAAATTGGAAATTAGTATGGCAGAAATTAGGCATTGACCCATACTTAACACCGTACACCAAGATCAGGTCAAAATGGGTTCATGACCTAGGCATAAAGAATGAGATTATAAATAAATTGGAAGAGCATAGGATAGTTTACCTCTAACACCTGTAGAAGAAGAAGGAATTTATGACCAAAGAAGAACTAGAAATCACTATTGACTACAAAATAGAAAATTTTGATTATATCAAATTGAAAAGTTTTTATGCAAACAAAACTGATCAGACAAGATTAGAAGGGAAACAATAAACTGGAAAAACATTTTTACAGTCAAAGGTTCTGATAAAGGCCTCATTTCCAAAATATATAGAGAATTGACTCTAATTTATAAGAAATCAAGCCATTCTCCAATTGATAAATGATCAAAGGATATGAACAGACAATTCTCAGATGAGGAAACTAAAACTATTAGAGCATATGAAAATATGCTCCAAATCATTATTAATCAGAGAAATGCAAATTAAGACAAGTCTAAGATACCACTACACACCTGTCAGATTGGCTAGAATGACAGAGAAAGATAACGTGGAATGTTGGAGGGGATGTGGGAAAACAGGGACACTGATACATTGTTGGTGGAATTGTGAACATATCCAGCCATTCTGGAGAGCAATTTGGAACTATGCTCAAAAAGTTATCAAACTGTGCATGCCCTTTGATCCAACAGTGTTTCTACTGGGCTTATCCCCACAGAGATACTAAAGAAGGGAAAGAGACCTGTATGTGCCAAAATGTTTGTGGCAGCCCTGTTTATAGTGGCTAGAAGCTGGAAAATGAATGGATGCCCATCAATTGGAGAATGGTTGGGTAAATTGTGGTATGTGAATATTATGGAATATTATTGTTCTATAAGAAATGACCAGCAGGATGAATACAGAGAGGATTGGAAAGACTTACATGAATTGATGCTAAGTGAAATGCAAAACCAGGAGATCATTATATACTTCAACAAAGATACTGTATGAGGATGTATTCTGATGGAAGTGGATTTCTTCAACAAAGAGAAGATCTAACTCAGTTTCATTTGATCAAGGATGGACAGAAGCAGCTACACTCAAAGAAAGAACCCTGGGAAATGCATGTAAACTGCTTGCATTTTTGTTTTTCTTTCCAGGTTATTTATACCTTCTGAATTCAATTCTCCCTGTGCAACAAGAGAACTGTTCGGTTTTGCACACATATATTGTATCTAGGATATAGTGTAACCTATTTAATATGATAGGACTGCTTGCCATCTGGGGGAGGGGATGGAGGGAGGGAGGAGAAAAATTGGAACAGAAGTGAGTGCAAGGGATAATGTAAAAAATTACCCTGGCATGGATTCTGTCAACAAAAAGTTATTAAAAAATAAAGATAAATTAATATAATCAAAATTACCCATTTTACATTTCATATTGTACTCTAGTTTTTCTTTGGCCACAAATACCTTCCTTCTCCACAGATCTGAGCTAGATTATCCTTTGTTCTTCTAATTTGCTTGCAATATCATTCTTTTTGTCTAAATCATGAGCCCATTTTGACCTTATATTAGTATAGGATGTTAGATGTGGAGCAATGCCTAGTTTCTGCCATATTAATTTCCAATTTTCTCAATAATTTGTGTCAAATAGTTCCTATCCCCAAATCTGGGGTCTTTGGATTTATCGAACACTAGATTACTATAGTCATTGACTTTTGTGTCTTGTGAACCTAACCTGTTC
Source organism: Sarcophilus harrisii (assembly GCF_902635505.1). NCBI lineage: Eukaryota > Metazoa > Chordata > Mammalia > Dasyuromorphia > Dasyuridae > Sarcophilus > Sarcophilus harrisii. The sequence goes on along the minus strand of NC_045428.1, from coordinate 482,152,580 downwards.
CACTGATCAACTACATTTCTGAGCCAGTAGCAAATGGTTTTGGCGATAACTTCTTTATAATATAGTTTTAGGTTTGCTTGGCTCTTCTTACTTCACTCTGCATCAGATCCTTTAATCTTTCCATATATCTCTCTATTTATCATATTCATTATTTTTTATAATCCAGCAATCTTTAATTACAAAGACATACTACAATTTGTTTAGTCATTCTACAATGAAAGCACATTGACTTTGCTTCCACTCTTCACTATAACAAAATGTGCTATTAAAATATTTTGAGGGCATGTGTGAACTTTCTTCTTATCAATGACTTTGGTGTAGAATAAGATTAATAGTGGAAACTGCATCAAAAGTTTCAGATATTTTTGTATTTTTATTTGCATAATTCCAAATTATCTTCCAAAATGGTAATACAGATTCACAATTCCACCAGCAGTGTGCTACTATACCTTCCCTCGACCCTGCCCCCAAATTCCTTCTGATGCTGATTGATAATATTTTGTCATCCTACCTGCCATTTAGGGGAGGAGATGGGAGGAGGGGAAAAATTGGAACAGAAGGTTTTGCAAGGGTCAGTGTTGAAAAATTACCCATGCATATGTTTTGTAAATAAAAAGCTATAATAATAAAATTAAAAAATATATACTATATATATATAGTCATCTTTACCAATTAATGAGGTGGAAACTTATGTAGGGTTTGTTTTGCATTTCTCTCATTGAAAACAATCTTGGAACAACTTTTCACATAGGTATTAATAGTTTATAATTATTTTGAGAACTATTTGTTCATATATCACTACTTATGTTTTGGATAATGGATTTTAATTTTATATATATATACTTGTGTACATATATATATATATATGTGTAGGCATATGTATGCATAAACATATAAATGGACAATATGGATATATGTATATGTGTATGTATTTATATGAACTACCATGCTTCACCCCATTCTTTGTCTTCCTAGATACATCAATTTTGTTTGTACATAAACTATTCAGTTTCATGTAATTTTATAATGTCCTCTTTTCCTTCCTTGGCTACTTATATATTTCCTACCCATTTCTGTAAGATATACATGATCTACTTCTCTAATTTTTCCAATGATATGGTTTTCAGTGTTAACAGATATCCATTTAGAATGTATGGTGTACTATGACATAAGATATTGAGGTCAACCTAATTTTTTTAAAGATTGCTTTCCAGTTTTCCCAGTAGCTCTTATCAAACAAGGAGCTCTTTTTTAATTAATTAAGTTTTCTGGTTTAGCTTAGTTATTGTGCTCTATTGTTTTGATTCTCACTTGTATAGTCTGATGGAATAACCTTTCTTTAATACTTCAAAAGATCTACACTTGGTGATCCCCAGACTCCCATGTTTACATAACAGAAGATGAAGACTGACACATAGTAAGAGCTATATGACTAACTGCAATTACTAGGCTTTAACATATTCATCATCAGGAAGCTTTTTCAAATTTAACTTATCTGGTTCTTGTTCTCTATGCAACAAAGAAATGTATATGATTCCCATTTGCAAAATGAGGATATTAATATTTGTAGTACCTACCTCACAAGGATATTATAAGAATCTAATGGGATAAACATGAAACCTTTTAAATTATTTTATTAGCATTTGTTTTATATATATTTCCATGTAATTTGTGTACTATAGTCATCTATATCATATCTATACTTAATATATAACCCTAATCTTATTAGTAAGTTTTACAAGGACAGAGATATATTTTATCAAATCTTTGTCCCTCACCCTGGCATCTAACAGAGCACTTCCCATTCATTTCTTAATATATATTTTAATGGACTAAGTTCAACTAAATTATATTAGATGAAAATGACTGATAAAACTTTCCCAAAGATTTTGCTGTTTTAATATGCAATATTGTTATCTCAATTTAATTTCTAACTAAAATTTCAATCAATGCTAAAATAAAATAAATTGGAGGCTTTTAAGGAGTGTGTGGGAGATATTTGGGCATGGAGGAATCTGTTCGGCACCTCCCAAAACACACCATGTTTTCACCCACCTACCAACCTTGCACATAAGTCCAAGACTGCTTTAGAACAAAATTATCCCTTTTTATCTCCAGTTTCTTTCACTAATTTTCCTGTTCCACCTAATACAGATTACTTTTTTCTCTTTTTTAAATTTTTTTTTATTTAATAGCCTTTTATTTACAGATTATATGCATGGGTAACTTTACAGCATTAACAATTGCCAAACCTCTTGTTCCAATTTTTCACCTCTTACCCCCCCCACCCCCTCCCCCAGATGGCAGGATGACCAGTAGATGTTAAATATATTAAAATATAAATTAGATACATAATAAGTATACATGACCAAACCGTTCTTTTAGATTACTTTTTTCTAAGGGTCTTTTTTCATTTGAAAGATATTTTTTTTTCAAATCATAAGAGTGGTACAAGAAAATACCTAATAACATTCAAAACATTTTGGATGTATAGGGAATAGGACAATTATACTAAACTTAATTTAGGAGGCTACAAAAGTTCACCTCTTCTACTATTTGAATAGTTTCTGAATAATTGCTTAATTGAAAAAATAACAATTCAGTCAATAAATGTCTGTGAATGTTACTTAAATGTATTTTACTTTGACATTGACCTGAAGATTTAAGTGGTTCTTATGTAAATTCAAGAGTGTCTTTCTCCCTTTTGCTTTATTTTTAATACCTCTTTCTCCCAAATGTCATATTACCCCATCATATGTAGAGGGAATTCTGTTTTAGGCCTATTTTCCTACAATTTTTTTGTTAAAATTCTTTACTGCAACAAGATAGAATGGCAGATGGTGTGAAATTCTGGAGTCAAAGAACCTTTCCTGGGCCAGAAGTAAGTTAGCTCCCTCTTATAGTTTAGATCATCAAAGCCTCCAACCCATAACTAGATTCCTGAAAAATGAGTGAGTTATATAGAGGAGGCTTGCTTGGTAGGGAAAAAGGTATATTTCCCTGCTCTGATACATTCTTTTCTGGGTTCAAGATTTAGCACAGTATAAGGGAAAGCACCCTAAAGCAGAAGTCAGGGGAGATCTAGTTTCACATCCAAACTCTGCCACTTAATAACCTCTGTGATTCTAAGGTTTTTCCCCTGTAAAATAAAGATAATAGCACTCACAAGGTCATTGTGAGGATCAAATAAAACAATTATTTTTCATTCCAAATTGTAGACTTTTTTTAGGAACCATCTAGTCTAACAGTTAAAAAATGAGAATGTTGGTCTAGATGACTTCTATGGAACTTTTTAGAGGACAACCACTTTTGAAAAATGATATGGAAAGTATTTTTGGTCAAGTATAAGTTAATTCTATAGTTTAACTCAATTGCCTACTGTGATATTTGTCAAAAAAAGTTTTTTTCATGAAAAAGTCCATTACAAACATATATTATTATTATCATTTCATTATTCTCAGTTAAATTTCACAGTGGATAGATTGTTGAGTCTGAAGTCAGAAGATCTTAGGCCTTGTCCTGAGATAATGGTAGTGAAAAAGGAGTCACTAATTAGGAAACACTAATTGAATTGTCCCCTACAATCAACATAATTTAAAATCAATCCACAAAAAATTTAAGAAAATTACTCTTAATAGGTGGAACAATTTCTAACACCCTATATCTCTAAAATAGATGTCATGGAAACAGCACGAAGTACATATCCTTCCTGTTTGCCTATCTGCTATTAGGGCTTTACTATGGAGTACTTCAATGAGCTTTCAAAATTTGAGCTTACATTCTAACAATATTAGAATAATATAGAATATTATTAGAATTAGAATAATATAGGGTTATGTTCAACTATAAAATCAATTATTCTGTCCATCTGTGTGGACTGATTTTAAAGTATGTTAATTGTAGGGGACAATTCAATTACTGTTTCCTGATTAGTGACTCCTATTCACAATCATGAACTTAAGACAAGGCCTCAGTCTTGGATTTAACTCTTTAGACTTTTCCTGCTCCATCTTCTTGTAAGTTGCCTTCATTATTCTGCAAGAATTTCTGCCCCAGGCCCCTGCTCTCCTGATGGGTATGTCCCTCATTCATACCACTATTTCAGAAGAAAACATTGCAGTGCCTCATTTAACTTTGGAACTCATTCTTCTGATTTCTCTTTCTCCTCCCTGAGAACACCTTACCGCCATTCCTCTCCAGCTCCATTTTTTATATATTTTTTTTCAATTACTGTGTGAGCTACTCGAATAAAGAAACTGTAGTGTCTGCTTGTATTTGTATTCCCAGTACATAGTGCATAAGACACAGTAAGATTAAAAAACAAAACAAACAAACAAAAACACATACACACACTTTGTCTTTCTATTTAATGGTCAAGTTCCCATAAAGCATATTTGTTGAGTTCTCCAAAATATTTTAAGGTCTAAATTTTTAGTGTGGGGATTTGTCTTATTTGTCTTATTATCCATTAAAGATTATGAACTTCTGCTATGTAACTCCAGTTACTAGGTCATATCTTGGTAAGTATTCAGTAAGTGCTAAATGTTTAAACATTAAGTAATATGTCAGACTATTTCTACTATGCCCTTTTATTCATTACTATGTCTAGGCTTCTAAAGGATGCTTTAATAATTTTTTTGTTTGGTAATTCAACAATTTGTGACCTGATTTGAGATTTTCTTGGAAAAGCTACTGAAGTAGCTTGACATTTTCTTCTCCAGCTCATTTCACAGATGAGAACTGAAGCCAACAGAATTAAATGTCTTGCCCAGGGTCATACAGCTAGGGAATGTCTGAGGCTGGATTCAAAGCCATATCCTGTTGACTCCAGATTTGCTGCACTACTGTTAGCAAATTCCTGGTCCCAAATTGCTATCATAAACTCCTCTATATCCATAGATCAATCAAGCAATCAAAGGCATTTATTACATTCCTATTGTTTACTAGGTACTGTGCTATGGTCTGGAGGTACAAAAAAGGGCAAAAGTATTGTCTCTGCTCTCAAGGAACATTCATTCTAAGGAAGGAGATGACATGCACACAACTATGTATATACAAGATATATTTAAATAGAAGAAAATCTCAGAAGATATGGTGAGGGGGTAACAAATCACATTTGGTTTTATCCCATCAGTCCAATGGAGTGTACCTGAATATCCTTTACTAATGTCCACTGATATGAATACTCTGATTGTCACAAAACTATGTGATTTTTGAATGATAATCACATGCTTTAAGAATGGCTATCTATCCCCTTCCTCTTTGTTGGCAGGGTAGTTAAAGTTGCCTTAGGGTAATGGGTTCTGTGTTTTCATTGATGTAGGTCAGGGTTTTGTGAGAATACTTTTCAAATCTTTTCTTGTCATTTTTACAGTTTTGTAAGTATACACTAATACTAGAATTGTATAAGTGTTAATTGTCTTGTATGCATTCCCCATATTAAGTTTTTATAATTTCACAATTAATTCATAATACCAATAAATCTCATAAAGTAATCAACTACAGAACCTCTTTTACATCTTTATACTCAATGTATCTTACCTGGAGAATACCAAAGTATTTGAAAGCATTGCCTATATACATCTGTTTAAAGTCACCCCTGAATTCAAATTTGAAGTCTTTTGTCTCTTTGCCATGTATTAAGAATCTTTATTATTTTTTGTTATGGATGCCATCATTAACTTGGAATTCTTTTTAGAAAATTCTAATCAATCTTTCCATTCAAAAGAGTTTGATGTGATTCCAAATAAATATAATAATTCAATAAACATTTAAGTGCCTCCTATTTGCCAAGCACTATGTAAAGTTCTGGAGATATAGAAACAAAATAATATCTGTCCTCAAGAAGCTCATATTCTACTTCCAGAGTACAACATAGACTTCAATAAATAAGCAGAAGATATTTTGAGGAGAAAACACCAACAAATAAGTGAATTAGAAAGAGATCTCCATGGATAGTGAACAAATGAATAAAACCATGAATGAAAAAGCATTTATTAAGCAGCTGCTTCATACCAAACCCTATGCCAATCTTTGTGTGATAACTCGATTGAACTTTGAAGAAAGCTAAGAATTTTGAGATATGGTTTGCCTACTTCATTGGGAATTATAGAATTGGAAACAGGCAGAAGACAACTATAAAGAGGATGCTGCCATTCTTTGTAAGCAGCAAGACTGACCTTATAACTTTGGTGTGAATTGAGAAATGATCCAATGGTCCCTTCTGACTCAAAATATGTGTCCAATGGTATGGTACCTGAAATAACTAGTGTTAGACATTACTTTTTAGACTACTGGGAAAGATAATACAATAAATAACAATAACATTAATGCTTTTATAGGAAAATCGATAAGAGAAGGTGAACTTTGCAAGGCCCTGAAGAAGTGATATACAGGAAAAAAGAGAGACCCATAGAACATTGAGAGATTTCCAGAAAGACAGCTCTGAGAGTAGAGAGAGGTGAGTGGCTGGTTGGAGTAGGGAAGCTTATGGTAAAGATTGAGAGGGATGAAGAAATCATTATGGTTCTGAGCAATGAGAAATATACTGAAATGAAGGAAAAGAACATAAAATGGAAAATGGGAGAGAAAGTTGGACAGATTATTTCTGTCCATTGCCCAATTTTTCTTTGGTTTGTATCTTTGCTTTTATGCACTATGCTTTAAATTCTCTGTAGCAGTTGGAGAAATCCTGAGTGTAATCCTGAGTCTAAACAGAACTGTAATTAGCAATACAATTGCCTAGGGCAAATATAGGACCTCATGATAAAGAATATGGTGGAGTCATACCCAGGAAGAAGCAACCATTTGTAGTTTTCTATTTTAATTAATCATTTATGATAACAGGTACTAAGTTCAATTGTTTCTACCTGTTCAAGGACTAAATATGTTATAGGCACCTTATACAGTTTTGTCCTCTGGGGAAGAGCCTCATTTATCCTACCACCATAATAGCTCTGGTCCTAAGCCTGCATATAATTTCTTCCTTCTCTCTGAACCCACATCACTATAGCTGCTAGTTGACATAAATACGCTCTCATGGGTTATGAGGTTTCTTTTGGAAGCTGCACAATGCTAACTCCCTTAGGATATCTGTCTTGGTCCTTATTTGAAATTTTCTGATCCTTCATTTTGTCTCCTTTTCTGCAGTTTCAGTCTCTCAAGCTTATTAAAAATAAAAAAACAAGAACTGAATTAGCAACAAACACAAATATGTCAATAGACAAAGAAGAATACGAAAGAGATTTATATAAAAAACTTAACTTTTGTTATGTATAGATAGGATTACTTTGAAAAAAAAAAGAAATATATATTTAAATTGAACAAGGTCACAAAAATTTGCTATTTTTATTTTGTGGCCCCTTTGTACTTCTTTTGGCTTTCTTCTGTGCATTTAAAAATATTTATTGACTCTCTTTTGGGGGAATATCTATCACTACCCACATAACAATTTTGGAAGGGTTGTGGGAGGACAGGCAGACATAGCAGTCCTACTTTCCCATTAAGGAAAGCCAAAGTCCAAGTTCTATTTATTAGTTACTTTTAGAGGCACAAAGATTCCTATGTCTTTGCTTGGATACTCTGAATTTTAAGGCCTACTCCTGGCAGTTGCATAGCCCAAGGCAAGAAGGCTCTTTCTTGCCAGCTAGGCTTGAGGGCAAAGTTTTGAATCCTTTGACAACCAGGCTTATTTTTAGATATATTAGAATGACTCACCTCTCCTGACATTTGTTCCCATAAAAACGAAATTTTTAAAATGTCACACTTTTAACTGCACAAAGAAACAAGAAAAAGCAATTGAAACCAGATTAGATGACTTATTTTGAGGGGGCCCTCATCATATTTGGACTGCCCTCTTACACTTTTTCTTCCTAAAAGTGATCTCAATGGTCACCACATAGATGAATACAGCAGGGATTGACAAGAAGATCAACACCTGGAGTGAAAGGTACATTTGCACAATGAAGAGTAAATTGTTCCCAATGCCTGAATTGTAGCCATTCCTTTCACTGATGTCTGAATTACTGGCTGCACATCACATTCTTTCCACATTGAAAGGAGTTCAACCTCTCTTGAAGGATGAGAAGCTGGCTGGCACAATCTATTAGATGAAGCCAAGGCTTTTTGAACTCTATTCCTTGAAAATACTTTTTTTTTCATATTTTAAGTCAGAATTTCTAAATCCATCTTTTATTTATTATTCTGATCCCAAATTATATTACCATTTTGCCCTTGTAGATATGTCTTCCCAAGTATAATCAAAACTCATGTCAAAGGTAAATAGTAGAAGTATGGTCACCTATAGATAGAAATTTTATTTTATTTGCTAACTCATTGGGGCACATAAACCTTTAAAGACCATCTGCTAAGTTTTAAAAGCATTGCATTCCATATCTGGATGGAGTGCCTATAGCTGTCATTATGGTTTATCCTTTTTTTTTTTTTACTTGCATTAGATAAAAATATATCTTTTTCTCTTTTTTCTTTTCTTTTTTATTTTTAATAATAGCTTGTTATTTTCAAAGAACATGCAAAGATAATTTTCAGCATTCACCTTTGCAAAAAATTGTGTTCCAAATTTTTCTCCCTCCTTTTCTCCCATCCCCTTCCTCTAGACAGTAAGTAATTCAATATAGGTTAAACCCTTACAATTCTTGTAAACATATTTTTATATTTATCATGCTGTACAAGAAAAATCAGATCAAAAAAGGAAAAAAAATTAGAAAAAAAATCAAGCAAACAACAACAAAAAAGATTAAAACATTATGTTGTGATCCACATTCAGTCTCCATACTTTTCTCTTGGAATGTAGATAGCTCTCTCCATTACAAATCTATTGGAATCGGCCTAAATCACCTCATTGTTGAAAAGAGCCATGTCCATCAGACTTGATCATTACATAATCTTGTTGGTGTTGTCTATAATATTCTCTTGAATATATTCACTTCACTCATCATCAGTTCATGTAAATCTCTTTTTTACAGGCGAGAGATCAGCTTGCTGATCATTTCTTATAGAACAATAATATTTCATTACATTCAAAAACCATAACTTATTCAGCCATTTCTCTTCCAACTTGCAGAGGGCTGAAACTCTGAAAAGGTGTACTTGAATCTAAGAAAGAAGAGTACTTAAGGCTAAGTAGCTACTCAATGTGAGATAATAGCTCTATAAACATATACTTAGATGATATAGTGATATGATGGCTCTCCTCATAAGTGCTAAATATAGTTGGTGAAGTAATCATAGGGAAGGATTGGAGGGCTGAGGGAGAGAATCAGAGTCTCACTCCTACAGAAAGTCAGCAGGGAAACCTTGAGGCTGCAGACTTCAGAGTCCAGACTTTGATGAGCCACATGGCAGTAGCAACTTGCCTGCCTCCTTCACTTCTCCTCCTAAAGACCAAGGACTTTGACTGACTCTGACTCTGACTGATCCTTAGGCCCTCCAGAGAGCTAGTCCTGACCTTATATTTTGGCACCCAACATGGCCTAAGGACCTGCACACAGTTCTACTGACTCAATCATAAATTCAGTGGAGAAGTCCCTGTGACCCGGAAATAGGGTGGATATAAAAATAGACAAGCAGGAAACTTTGTTAAGGGCTGAACTAGTAACTTTTTCTTTCTTAGCTGAAATAAGGCAAATACCAAGAAAAGAGTCTCCTCCACCCCAAGGGAAATGTGAAGAAAGCATAGTTAGGTTAATGAAGAGCCAAGGTTTGTTGGTAACACCGGATCAGATCCTTGGATTGTTAGAAGCATTAGAGTGCACATCCCCTTGGTTCTCAAAGGAAGAATGATTAGAGCCAGACAAATGGAAACTAGTGGGAAAGCAACTATTTGAATATCATGAAAATAATCATCCTGATTCAATTCCTGGAGAAACATTCTATATATACAATGTAATACAATTGGCTTTAAGGAATTACATATGTTTTAGAATAAGGAAAAAGAAGAAAGAGCAGGAAGGGGAGAGTACTGAAAAAGCAGCTGAAAGGTATGGAGAAATAGGTCTTGAATACCATAAGTACAGCCAGACAAGGAAGTGTGAGGAGAAAGAGGAAGAGAAGGACAGGACTGACAACACAGCTGGAGGGCATAACCAGGCAGACCAAGTTGAGTACCATGCCCCACCCCTACCTCTCTTTTCACCTTCAGCTATACCCAAACAGGCACCCTTAGGGCATTCCCCATCTTCTGACTCTCCTACATCAATTTCCCCTTCCTGAGTGGAAGGAGGAGGAGGAATGGGAAGAACAGTGACGTTATTATCACCACCCATATAGAAGCCCTGTCCACATCCTATGACTTCATTACAAAAGGTGCTAATTAAAGCCAAAGAGAAAGGACAGGATAGAGCTGATTTTAGAATAGAAACATGCCCTGTGATTAAAGAGTTTAATTCTTCAGGTCAAGAAAAAAGAAGATATTCTCCTTTTAATCTAGAAATTATCAGGTATCTGAAAAAGGCTTGCACACTTTATGGGACTACATCTTCTTATGTTGAGATGTTACTAGAGAATTTGGCTTTTGAAGTTTTAACCCCTAATGATTGGAAATTTATAGCAAGGACATGTTTAGAACCTGGACAAAACTTGTTGTGACTTTCTGAATATAGTGAACTCTGTAGGATACAAGCCTAATGAAACAGGCAACCTGGTATTAATATACCAGTCACCTCTGACCAATAAACAGGAGTAGGTCTTTATATAGACACTTTAGCACAAGTTTAATTACCCTACAGCAACATATGAGCAAATTGCTGCGACTGCTACGAAAGCATGGGACATGCTCCCAGGAAGGCAGGACAGAGGGGAAGCCTTCACAAAAATAGCACAAGGTCCAAATGAACCCTTTGCTGATTTCGTGGGACATCTGCAGACAGCTGTCATAGGAACTATTGGTGAAAATGCAGCAATAGAAATTATGATAAGACAACTTGCTAAAGAAAATGCTAATGAGGTTTGTAGAAGAATTATTCTAGGACTACACAAGGATGCTCCTTTAAAGGACATCATAAGATGCTGTGGTACAGTGGGCACAAATACTTTTTAAACCCAGGCTATGATGCAGACTTCTCAAGATGTGATAAGGTCCCTCTTGGCAAGGGACTTCAAGAGATATTTGTCAATGTTTTCATTGTGGTAAAGTAGGGCATTTGAAAGCTCAATATGGGCATAAAAATAGAGTAAGAAAACAGGGTGGGAGAACAAGACTCCAAACCCCATGTCTAAAATGCAATAGAGGCTTCTATTGGGCATCAGAATGTAGACTGATTCAGGGAAATGGGAAGTGAGGCTTGGCTCCAGGGTCCGAGGCTTTACAAGTTCAGTACCTCCACATGATCAGTCAGTTGAGAAGCAACCTGATGGGAGAAAGGGATTACAGTTGGGGAGAATAGAGTTGTAGGCAAGTGGGACCACTGAGATATCCCCTGGAAAGGTGAAATCTGTTCCTCTCCAGCCTATGGATCCTTTGCCTCCAGGCACAATAGGCTTGGCCATTTCACCTCCTGAAAGTACTTACAAAACAGTGTCCATCCATATACTGATGTGGGAAACTGGGGAATGTGTAGCTAATATCCCAGTCACTAATACAGGTAGATAATGTGTGACTTACCAACTAGGAGAAGTAGTAGCATAAGCTTTACTGATACAGACTCCTAATAGGCAATCTGGTGATAGTTGCCCAGATTCTGACTCCAAGCAACAGAATCCAGGAATATTCTGGACTGCAGGTGTTACAACTAACTAACCTATGCTCACTATCTATGTAAATGGTTACCATTAGAAGGGTTGGTAGACACAGGTGCAGATCGTATAGTCATTAGAGGGGCAAACTAGCCTAGTCACTGGCCAAAGATTAAGGCAAACACCTATATGTCTGGCATAGGAGGATCAATAGCAGCTGAAGTTAGTGCTACCCTTTTGAGATGGACATTTGAAAGCGAAGCAGGAGTTTTTACTCCTTTTGTAGTTAAAAAGATCCCCATCAATCTGTGGGGAAGAAACATTTTACAACAGTTAGGATTTCAGATGAGTACTTCGGTTTTTTAGGCAGGACTGCTGTTGAAGGGCTGCCAACACTCTCACCTGTTCTTATTCAATGGAAAAATGATACACCAGTGTGGGTAGAACAGTGGCCCTTAGCTAGTAATAAAATTCAGGCTTTATTAGATATAGTATAGGAACAACTTGACCAAAGACACTTACAACCTTCTCTAAGTCCTTGGAATTCCCCTATATTTTTTGTAAAAAAAAAAAAAATAGAAATCTGGAAAATGGAGGATGTTGACTGATTTGAGAAAAGTAAATGAACAGATGGAAACTATGGGAACTCTTTAGCCTGGACTTCTATCTCCTACTCAGTTGCCTAGAGAATGGTCTCTTTGGGTTATAGACATTAAAGATTGTTTCTATTCAATTAGTCTAGATAAGGAGGATATAAAAAGATTTGCCTTCTCAGGGTCCAACATTAACTTAGCTGACCCTTATAAAAGATATCAATGGACAGTTTTGCCACAGGGAATGAAAAAAAGCCCTACTATGCATCAAATATATGTTGCTGCTGCTCTTACTCCAGTAAGAAAAGCATTTCCAAAAGTAATGTTATTACATTATGGTGGATGTACACCTGATGACTAAATATTAAAAGCATGTCTACAAAAGACCATAGAAACACTAAAGAACTACAAATTGCATATAGCTTCAGAAAAAATTCAAAGACATGCTCCTTTTAAATATTTAGGACATGAAGTATATCCTAAGGTGCTTTGAGTACAAAAACTTTCTTTAAGAACAGAGAAGCTAAACACCTTAAATGACTTTTAGAAACTGATAGGAGATATCCAATGGATGTGCCCAGTGTTAGGCTGAACTACACATCAATTTCAATCATTATGTGACATTTTAAAGGGAGACAGTACTTTAGACTCACCATGCCACCTTACAAAAGAAGCTCAAGAGACTTTGAGAGGAGTTGAACTGGCTTTATCTAATGTGGTTAGGTCACTCAAAAATCCTTGGAAATATCAGTTTTTGCTACAAAAGAGGCACACATAGCAGCCCTTTATCAAGGACACAATGTGATAGAGTGGGTAAACCTCCCAGCACAACCAAACCAAAGCCTTACTCTTTACCCAGTGCTTGTGGCTAGAATTTTATTAAAGGCCATTAAGCAAGCAGTACAATTTTCTGGGATAAGACCTGACAAGATATATACCTTTTATACCAATGTACAAATTAATGTATGCTGTGAAACCATTCCAGAGTGGCAAATTTTATTGGCCACAGCTCCAAATTCTACACACGAATCTCCATTAAAGATAACCCGACTATTACATAATTGGCAATGGATTCTTGAATAAAAGGTTCCTAAAGTTCTTCTTAAAGGACAAACTATCTTTACAGATGCATTCCAGACATGGGGTAAGAATTTCAAGAAGAACCAGAGCTGTTCATGAGAAGGATCCTTCCAGAGTTAAGGAAGAAGAACCCCGGTAAGACTTTTTTAGATGGGGTAATTAAATGGGCCAACACATCAAAGGGTCGAGCTAGGAGACTGATGAGAGACTTAAATGCCTGTTCTGACTACAATTCTATTCTCTATTTGAAAGTTTGCCTTGATCAACACCTGCTACAACCATCCAGAAATGATAGTGCTGCTTTCATTCTTTAGTGTGCAGACTATGCTGTGGGGGGAAAATAACAGCAAAAAACAAAAAATACAGGGAATTGTTAAGGGACAGGCCAATTCTCCAAGAGCCTCCACAGCTATGGATCATAACATGTTGTTGCAGGATAGCCTTTATGACACAGTTGTTGTGGACTGGGAATGAGATAAATTGGAGGCAGAGGGAAGAAGAGAGAGGTCTGACAATGCAATGGCCTCACAGTCAAATATGTCAGAGAAAAACAACTGCCTCTAGGTCTCCTTGTATCATCCTCTCACAAGACGAGATCCATTCTGGGTTGGATCTCTAGCAGACACTGTCAGGTGGCTCCCATATATTCTAACAGTGAAATATTTCTGTTATGGTGTACATTATTCTACTGGTTGTACTTATATAATTTTGTATCAATTCACGTGAATCATTCCATGATTTTCCTGATAGCATCCTATTTTTCATTTACTGTAGTACAACAGTACTCCATTATAATAGTATTCCAAAATAATTTACAAGAACTTGTTCAGTCATTGTGCACTGATGGACATCCCCTCAAATTCCAATTCTTTAATACCATTAAACAACTTCTATAAATATTTTTGAACATATTTGTCCTTTTCCTTTCTTTTTGATCTCTTAAGGATATAGAACTAGTGTGGAATTGCACTGATCCTAGAAGTGATAGGGAATCACTGGAATTTATTGAGTAGGGAGTTTTGTGGTTGAATCTGTGCTTTAGAGATATCACTTTGGTGGCTGAATGGAGGATGGGTTAAATGATGTGAGACTGAGGCAGGCAGACCCACTACTGCTATTGCAATTGTCCAGGAAGGAAGCAAAGAGGATCTGTACCAGGGTTGTAGCATTATCAGAGGGGAGAAGTGTCAGAAGCTGAGAGATGCTGAAAAAAGGTAAAGTATATGAGCTTTGGAAACAGATTGAATAAAATAAGAGTTAGAAACAGTGAAGAGGAGAATAATTCCTATGTTTGAGGACCTAAGAGGATGACCACCCTCTATAATAATAGGAGGAAAAATAATGTTATGTTTTAGACAATATAATTCAATATGTCTACTGAAAATCAAGATGTTTAAAAGACAGTTGGACATATGATGTTGGGGGTTAGCAGAAAATTTGGGGTAAGACAGGTATATTTGAGATCATCAGCATAGAAATAGCATTTTGTTAAGGACCACACCTAATTGTGAAGGGGAAGGTCGGTTATCCAAAAGCCCCCACAGCTATGAATCATAACCCTGAAGGAATTGCAAATCAGTCTTTACTGACACAGATGTTGCTTTTGAAGTGGGAATGAAATAAATTGGAGGCAAGGGGGGAAGAGGAGGGAGGTCAGAGAATGCAACTGCCTCTCAGTCTCCTTGTATCATTATCATCTTCTCACATGAAAGGATCCATTTTTGCTGGTCTGAGTTGGCTTCCCAGCAGCCATTAGCAGGTTACTCTCGTGACAGCAATTAATTCCATGGGAGTCGATTAAATTATCAAGGGAAATGGTATAGAAGGAGAAGAGATTTGGGCTCAGGACACAATCTACAATTAGAAGATGTGAACTGGATAGAACACAGCAAAGAAAACGGAGAATAGTTAGATAGGTTGAAGAACTGGGAACATGTCCCAAATGTTTTTCTCTAGAGAGAAAAGAGTATTAAGGGAGAAAGGATGAACAACAGTGTCAAACCTATAAAGAGATCAAGGAGAATGAGGATCCTAGCTGCTGTCTAAACCTTCAAGATATCTATGCATTGTATATAGGATGACCTTAATTTCACACAACAGAAAATGCAAAATCAAGAACTAACAATAAATACACCATGATCCATACCATTCTCCTATTCTTCTCAGTAAATGCAGGTTTATTCAGCCTATTCAATTCACCATAAAGATTTGACATTGCTCCAAATTAGTAAGAAACTTGGGTTTGTTATAGAAGTAATCTATAAGTACCAATTTTCGCTTTTAGGGGCACCTAAGTGGAACAGGGTGGATAGAGTGCTGGACTTTGAACCAAAAAGACCTGAGTTCATATTTGACCTCAGACTGTTAATAGCTGTGTGACTGAACAAGTCACTTGACTCTATTTGTTTCAGTTCTTCAACTACAGAATGAGCTGGAGAAGACAATGAGAAACCATTCTATTATCTTTGTCAAGAAAACCTCAAATGGCCTCAGGAAGATTCAGGCATGTCTGAAATCACCTCCAATGGCAGACCTAGCACAGTAAGAAATCAGAAAGAAGCCAATTAAGGCCTCATGTCAGGGGAAAATATCCCAATAATTAGATATATACAGAATTTAAATTGTCTGCCTCAAGAGGTAGGTGGTGGCTTTCTCCTTTTGGAAATCTTCAAAGTCTGAATGACCATTTAATGAGCATGTTATAAAGAGGATTTTTTTTATGTTTAAGCTGTTTTAGGTCCAACTTATACATAAGTGAAGTCCCTTTCTACACTCAAATTCTGTGAATCTGTGAAGTTAGGGTTTCTGGAAAGGTAGCATACTTTTCCCTTGGATATGCACAACCCAGATCATTCATTGTAGTAACAAAAAGTACAGTTCAGGTTTCAGGTCCATAGCTTAATCAGTGACTACTCCTGTGGCTGTACAGCCAATTGTTTCTCTTAATTAGGAGTGATCTGACTTTCACATTTTTTTTCTCTCTAGAATGCTGGGTCCCAAAACTTAGAACACATGAACTTTGGTCATTATACTTCTCTTTTTGCTATCCAGGAAGAATCATCATGTGAAGATTAAGATGATTAAGATGATAAGAAGGCCTTACCTCCTCTTAAAGCTGTTTGGTCAAAAATACCATAATTGACTCTTACTGATTCCTCTTGAATTTCACATGAGAAAAATGATTATCTTCTTATTATCATAACAATTAATTTTATGTATTGTACCAAAATTCTTTCTTTTGGCTTCCTCATCCAAAGCCCAGCCTCTCTCAAAGACATCTTGAGCCACAAAATTCACCCCACACAGAGCATATTGCCTAGATAGAATTCTTATGGTAAGAATTGTTCTGCTCAAGTAGGACTGGGTGGAGGATAGATTGGTTTTTTGTATAGATTTCTGAAGGCAAAATGATACAGACGTTATCAGAGTCATAACCCCCAACACCTCACTGGAAACAGCCCATCTCTTAATATAATATTTATTCTCTCATTAATTGTTAACTCATCAGAGTTGGTTTTTACCCTCAATTCCAAAGGTATTTAAATATTTAGTAACATAATAAAACACAGGGTCTTTCATTATGAGAGAAATAAATTATCTCAATTTATTGAATATTTTCTAGTCTAATTAATAAAATGATTATTAATAATCCAGAAACTGTCTCAGACTTTTCATTCATCTCACATGAATCAGAATTAGTGCTACTACAATATGCCTCTCTGCATATTTCTACATATTTCAAAGTATCCAGGTAATCCCTTGTGAGATGCAATTTTTCCTCTAACATTCAGGTCTCTAACACATTCTCTTTTTATTCTTTCATCTCCTTCTCTTCTTTCTCTCTCATCTCTTTCTCTTTCTCTCCCACTTTTAGTTCTTAATTTCTATCTCTCTATCTGTTCTTCCTCTCTATCTCTTTGAACTATAGCTCTGAAGTCTCTGGCATCTGGTTTGTGCTTACCTGGGTAATATAATAGTTAGAAGACAATACAAAATATAAAACTCATTCAATACACAAGGGATGTTCCAAACCCTTTCCCATATTTGTTATACAGAGTGATCACAAGTATGGTAGATAGTTATTAAATATTTCTTAAATCAAATTTAATGACACAAATGTTTTGGTTGTTCCCAATCTTTCCCTACACAGCCATTAAAACCATCTCTCATGTTCTTCTTATATTAACATATCTTGGATATTTGTTCATTGTTTATAACTAATATATATATATATATATATATTTCTTAATCTGATATTTATGGACCTCAACATATTAGTCACATCTCCTTTTCTGGCATGATTTCATTTGATTTTCCTGCAAATACTGTGTCTGGGTTGCTACTTGTTGGCTATGTTACAATGGGAATGTCTTTTACGTAAAAATTGGATGTGATATTTGTTGCAATTTCATCTAGCTCTCAGATTTTGTGATTCTGTAATTCTATTATACCAAAAAAAATGTTTAGTAATTATTCTTTTATCTAATCTTGTCTGTATAGATAGGAGTGTTATAGATCATTAAATGTGCTCTTTCCACATCACCACCTGTTGAACTCTTTCTTCAAGGCCCGGGTCAGACATCATGTTCTTCCTTGATTATGCCCAGTTTGATACAATTTCTTTACTTTTCAAATTTCTTTATGATAAGTGTTCTAAATCTTTCTCTGGCATGATTATATTTGGCATGAATATTATATATATATATATATATATATATATTCTATAATGTATCATATTTGTTTGATTATATGACTTTTATGTTTTATTAGACTATAAACTCATTGAGAACAAGAATTTTGTGGGGTTTTTAATTTTTGTGTCCTATATATCCATATATATCCTATATATATGATAAATAATTGACATATGTTTGTTGAATTAAATTGAACCAAGATGATGTGGGAACTCAAAACCATGTTATACAATGGTTAATTGATGGAACTTGGGATGTTCATGGAAGAGAAGAAGAGATTTAAAAAATACATAATCACTTACTACAAATATCTAAACGATTTTAAGCTTAAAGAAGTTTGGCTTTTTTTTTTTTTTTTTTTTTTTTTTTTTTTTTTTTTTTTTGGTTCAATTGGACAGAACTAGCATCATTGAATTGCAATTAAAGGCAGCCATAATTTACGTGAATATGGGGTGAAAATGTTTTATCTGTTGGGTAATACTGAGTTCACTTAGTCCAAATGTGAAACGGGTTGCATCAGGAAACAATGAATTTCCATTGCAGAGGGTAAAGTCTGGAGAAGTATTTGTTGGGATGTTGACGAATTCATCATGTGTGTAAAATCTGGATTCCCTTCTGTGATGTCTGGTTAGCTCCCTGTTGACCTCAAGATCAGCAAAAGTCTTTGGTCTTTAGGGGGAGAAATAAAGGAGACAGATAAATCTCCACAAGGCTTGCCACCAACCTCCTTTCTCCTCCTTGTCCTCATCCAAAGTGACTCTGGCTTGTCTTACTCCACCCCCTAATCCCTTCTACAATTATCTGTATATACCAAAAGATTGAGCCAGCACAGAATAGTGAAAAAGGCCATTTTCCAAGCTTATGCTAATAGAGTATTGTCCAATAGGCAATTAGCCTTAAGTGCTTGGTTGTCTGATTCCAGTGCACCTATTCAGAGTTTCAGCACTTTATACCCTTCCATTTTTCTAACTCACAGATTTCCACAATTAGTTGAATTCACAGTTCTCTCTTCTTTTTTTGGAAACTCTGTAGTTAGCATTTCTTTTATCAAAATTTAATAGTATTTTATTTTTTCCAATTATAAGTAAAGATAGTTTTTAGCATTCATCTTTGCAAGATTTTTGAGTTCCCATTTTTTCTCCTTTCCCTCTTCCTTCCCCTCCCCCAACATAGCAAGCAATCTGATATAGGTTATACACACACACATACAATACATAGATACACATGTGTATATATATGTGTGTGTGTGTGTGTAGAATGTTAAGTATATTTCTATCTTAGTCATATTGTTAAAGAAGCAGAAAAAAGGAAAAAAAACACGAGAAAGAAAAAAAAGTGAAAATAGTATGTTTCTATATGCATTTAGACTTCACAGTTATTTCTCTGAGTGTGGTCAGCATTTTCCATCATTAGTCCCTTAGAATTCTCTTGGATCATTCCATAGACAAGAAGAGCTAAATGTATCATAGTAAATTATGACATAATGTTGCTGTTACTGTGTACAATGTTCTGGTTCTGCTTACTTCACTCAGCATCAGTTTATATAAATCTTTTTTATGTTTTTCTGAAATCAGTCTATTCATCATTTTTTATAGCACCAAAATATTCCATTACATTCTTACACTAGAATTTTTCAGCCATTCCTCAATGGATGAGCAACCCCTTAATTTCCAATTTCCAGTCATCAAATGAGAGGTGAAAATTCTTTATTTGTGCCACATTTGTTTTTCCCTACACTTGCTTTGATCACTAAGTTGGATTCTAACCTAGTAGCATACATGTGTAGAGTCCTGGTTCATTCAGGAGGCAGCCCCCAAACACATTCATAGTTATGGAAAGAAGTAAATCAACCAATCAATCAACAAATATTATTAAGCATTTACAACTCTCAATAGTATACTAAGTATTGGGAAAGTAAAATAAAAATAAAAATAAAATCATCCCTGCCTTTAAGATGGTATGCCCATATAGAGAAATTTAAAATATATACCTGGACCCTTGGAGAAAGTAGAGAAGGAATTAGCAGTTGGGAGATTTGGGAATGGGGGAACCTCATAAAGAATCTTTTAGGAATTGTCAAGACTATGGTTTGGTACTTTGCTCAGGGTGGAAAGGCAAGGAAAGTCACATAGGTCATTAATGTTATGAACAGGATCCTACAAGAAGAACCTGAAAACAAGGCTTTTAAAGTACAAATTTAGCCCTATCATAAGAATATACTTGTTGTAATTTGGCTTATCTAAAAACAGATATTTATCCAAATTTATGAACATCTATTACCCAAATTCATGGACATCTGTTGGGTAGCATTGGTCCCACTCAGTAAGAGAAGTGCCAGTTTTAGCTGGAAGTAAATACCAAGCAAAGATGGGAAAAATGAACATTGAAAGACATAATTGATGCTTCCCTATAAAGGGTGATTTTTATGGAAAGGTCATGACACTTCCTATCCTTTAGCTTGTCATTCTTGAGGCTTTAATAAGAGTAACAAATTGCAATCATAAGTCTCATCTGGTTTGATTCTATAGAGACAACTTATTCTAGATAGCTGGCTTTCATTTTCTTGTTACATTGCCACGGTTATTTTTCTTCAGCTACCCATCAGGCTGAGAGCTGTTCATATCCTTTTTAGGGCCCTTTGAGAAGGGATTGATATTTAGAACATACTCACAGAAGAATGCTTATAAATGTGGCTTCCACAAATCTGAAATGAAATGGTTTCATGTGCATTGAAATGATTTTCTCCATAGTTCTTGAAGATAGTAAGAATCTTCCCAGTGCTTAATATTCTAAAAAATATTTTCTTCACTCAACTTATAATGTACTATATTTTCAGCATCCTAAAATATATCTATTTATCATTTAACTAGAGTCTCCAAGGAAGATAGAAGAAATGTTGAGGAACTCACATCCAATATCATCAGAAGATTATGAAAACTGTTCCTTACTGAAGTTCTATTGATATTATCCAAGAGGGAATTCTATGAAATCAATCAATGACTGTACTTGCAGCTGCATAAATTCAAACAAATCAATCCATCAATCAATAAATATTTATTAAACATTGACTAGATATTAGTCACTGTACACAAAATAGAATAAAATAAAACAATTCTGCCATCAGAAAGCTGATATTCTAATAGGATAGACAATTTGCACATCAGTATATGCAAGATACACCAAAATATTTATGAGGTAATCTTTTAAGAGATACTATTTGAAGGTTGGGATCTAGGAATGATTCTTAAAAGGAGCTGACATTTGAGGTGAGTCTGGAAGAAAGCCAAGGATTCTGAAAAGCAGAGATAAGGAGGTGAAGTGCTCCAGGTATGGAGCATAGCCAACTCAAAAACATGGAGATGAAAGAAAAGGAATCATTTGGGGAACATCAAGTGGCCAAGCCCTAGATTGTGTGGAAGAAATTAATGTCTAAGAAGACAGAATATATAAGAAGGAGCCAGGCCGTGAAGAGATGTAAGTGAAAAAAAGATTCTAGAGGAAATTTCAAATTCTTGGAATTTATTGAATGGAGGATAACATGGTCAGATCTGTACTTGAGCAAAACCATTTCAGCAGCTTTGTGGAGGATGAAGAAAGGAGGGCTTGTAAGAGCCTGCTGCAACAGTTCAGATGAAAAGTAATGAAGCTCTTATTTAGGTAGGTGACTAAAACTTGGGGAAAGGGGGTATATGAAAAATGGATATTGTGGAAACTAAAAGTGCAAGATTTGATAACTGACTAGATATCTAGGATGAGCAAGAGTTAGGAGTCAAATGTTGCTCTGAGACAAATGATAAGAAGATTTGAAATCTAAGTGACTGAAGGGTTAGTGATATCCTTAATAACAGTAATTAAGAAAAGTAGTGTGTTTGTGGAAGAAATAAGGAGTTATTTAGATATTTTGCTTTAGATCAGCTGTATATATAGATAGATTGCCCTTGGCACAATCTCTTTATCAGAGAAACAAGCAAAGAAGGAAATAGTGGGGAATGGTACCAGGAGCAATGTCACATTAGTAGAGAGAATTCATAGTAAATGGCCCAAATATTTTCAGTGAAGTTTGTAGAGTAGCACTCAGTTTAGGGGCAATTATGGAAAGTTTAAGGAGACAAAAGAACAAATGGAACAACTATAGTGGTGAATGGGATAATCAGTTAGGGAGGAATAGAAATACTACTTTGTGACACTGAAGGTAGAGTTGAGATTATGCAATATGAATCCATAATAGGACCACTCAGCACAGTTTCATGACTTCCTCTTCTTGATTCAGCAGCATGCAAAAAAGAATAAAGCTCAGACTTAGGGTTTGTTAATCTCTGAGAGTATGAGAAAGCATAGGATTTGGGAGTTTAAGATAGTTTAGAATTGCACTGACTTACTAGAGGATCAAGAATGTAAAAGAAAGGGGAATAAAGTAAGAGCAGGGGTGATGTCATGGAAAAATATTGTAGGGTTTAGGAAATGAAGACAATAGGCTTTTAAATTATATCTTATTATTTTTATTATACTT
The DNA here is from genome assembly GCF_902635505.1 of Sarcophilus harrisii. NCBI lineage: Eukaryota > Metazoa > Chordata > Mammalia > Dasyuromorphia > Dasyuridae > Sarcophilus > Sarcophilus harrisii. The sequence continues at coordinate 482,130,012 of NC_045428.1, read as the reverse complement.
ATTAATTTTTAAATTTATTTTATCTTTATAGAAAATAAGGTAGAGGATGGAGTGTGTTAAAAAAAAACCCACTAAAAGAAAGGAAGAGGGGTGATAAGAGATAGGAAAGTGGATGGGGTGGGTTAAAAAAAAAAACGTACTATTAAGAATAGGGTGGACCAATCATAATTGTTAATAGGAATGGGATGAACTCAAATAAAAAGAAAGCAAATAGTAGAGTGGATTAAAAAACAGAATAATATTTTGTCTTTACAATATGTTGACTATAAGATGTTGTCTACAAGAAATAGCCTTAACACAGAGAGACACACATATAGACTAAAAGGTTAAAGACTGGAACAGAAATTATTATGCATCAGCAAAATAAAAAAAAGCAAGGGAAGCAATTATAATCTCAGATAAAGCCAAAGCAAAAATAGATCTTATTAAAAGCGATAAAGAGGGAAAGTCTATCTTGATAAAAAGTACCATAAATAATGAAATAGTAATCATACTAAATGTATTTGCACCAAGTCACAGGTAAGTTAAAAACAGAAAAGAAAATTATAGACCAATCTCCCTAATGAATATTGATGCTAAAATCTTAAATAAGATACTAGCAAAAAGAATGCAGAAAATCATCCCCAGGATAATACACTATGATCAAGTAGAATTTATACCAGAAATGCAGGGCTGCTTCAATATTAGGAAAACTATTAGCATAATTGACTATATCAATAACCAAATTAACAAAAAAATATGATTATCTCAATAGATGCAGAAAAAGCACTTGATAAAACCCAACACCCATTCCTATTTTTTTTTTTTTTACTCATCAGTAACATTTATTTTCTAGAATATAGAATGGATCTCAATTTAGTTATCTCTAAAATGAAGACATGGAATTGCACTATCCCTGGGTTATTTTTAAAAAGGATTAAAATAAAATTGAACTTAAATACAAAATAGTAAAGAAAAAAGTAACCTTGCCAATTACACAGCCATCCATAGAAAATTCAAAATAAACCAATGAATTTTCATGTCAAGAAAAACTTACATAATAAATACTACATATTTTTTCAGATTGGCTCATTTTTTGCTTCTTTGTGGATTTTCTTTTACTCTCTGCTGTGCACTTTTTTTTTTTATTATAGTAACTTTTTATTGACAGAATCCATGCCTGGGTAATTTTTTTTACAACATTATCCCTTGCACTCACCACCCATTCCTATTAAAAAACACTAGCGAGCATAGAAATAAATGGACTTTTCCTTAAAATAGTAAGTAGCATCTATTTAAAACCATCAGTAAGCATCATATGTAATAGGGATAAACTGGAACCATTCCCACTAAGATCTGGTGTGAAACAAGGTTGCCCACCATCACCATTACAATTCAATATTCTATTAGAAATTCTAGCTTTGGCAATGAGATGAAAACCATATTAAAGTAATTAGAATAGGTAATGAAGAAACCAAATTATTACTCTTTGCTGTGATATGATGGTGTACTTAGAGAATCCCAGAGATTCTACTAAAAAGCTATATTAGAAATAATCCACACCTTTAGCAAAGTTGCAGGATACAAAATAAACCCACATAAGTCATCAGTATTCTTATATGTCACTAACAAAATCCAACAGTTAGAATTACAAAGAGAAATTCCATTTAAAGTAACTTCCGATAGTATAAAATATTTAGAAATCTACCAGTCAAGGGAAAATCAGGAACTATATGAGCAAAACTACAAAATACTTTCCACACAAATAAAGTCAGATCTAACCAACTGCAAAAATATTGAATGCTCTTGGATAGGGCGAGCAAATATAATAAAGATGACAATACTACCTAAACTAATCTATTTATTTAGCGCTATACCAATCAGATTCCCCAAAAACTATTTTAATGACCTAGAAAAAAATAACAACAAAGTTCATATAGAAAAACAAAAGGTCAAGAATTTCAAGGGAATTAATGAAAAAAAAAATCAAATGAAGGTGGCCTAGCTGTACTAGATCTAAAAGTATATTATAAAACAGCAGTTACCAAAACCATTTGGTATTGGCTAAGAAAAAGAATAGTTGATCAGTGGAATAGGTTAGGTTCAAAGGACAAAACAGCCAATAATTTTAAAAATCTAGTGTTTGACAAACCCAAAGACCCCAGTTTTGGGGATAAAAACTCAATATTTTGACAAAAATTGCTGGGAAAATTGGAAATTAGTATGGAAGAAATTAGCATTGACCCACATTTAACACATTGTGAACTGATACAACCATTCTGGAGCGCAATCTGGAACTGTGCCTAAAGGGCTATCAAATTGTGCATACCTTTTGACCTAGCAGTGCCATCACTGAGTCTGTATCCCAAGGAAATCAGTAAGTAGGGAAAAGGAACTACATATGCAAAATGTTTGTAGCAGTCCTTTTTGTGTTTGTAGCAAAGAATTGGAAAAGGAATGAATGCCCATCATTTGGAAAATGGCTGGATAAGTTGTAGCACATAAAGATAATGGAAAACTGTTGCTCTATAAAACATGATGAACAAGATGATTGTATAAAGGCCTGGAAAGATTTACATGAATTTTCACCTCTCAACTGATGATTGGAAATTGGAAATTGAGGGGTTGCTCATCCAGAGGAATGGCTGAAAAGTTGTAATGTAAGAATGTAATGGAATATTTTGGTGCTATAAAAAATGATGAACAGACTGATTTCAGAAAAAAACATAAAAAAGATTTATATAAACAAGAATACATTGTACACAATAACAGTAAGATTGTGCGATGATCAACTATGAAAGACCTGGTTCTTCTCAGGTCAGTCATCCAAAGCAATCCCAATAGACTTTGGACAGAAAATGCTATCTGCATCCAGAAAAAGAACTAAGGAGACTGAATGTAAATCAATACATGCTATGTTTACTTCTTTTTTTCTGTTTTTATTTTGTTTTTAATCTCTTCCTTGGTTTTTCCCCTTTGCTATGACTAGTAAGGCCTTCTGACTTATAGTTTAGCACTCTTTGCTAGACTCTAATCAGGACTAGAAAAGAGCCCTGGAGTATTCAAGAGCTAATGACCAGATAGGTTTAAGTTTTTACAATACTAGTAATCTGCCTGTGGACTCAATATCCTATAGAGCAGACATACTTTAATTTGTAATTCAAAGTTATACAAAAATTAGACATTTAATCAGTTCTTTAATCAGTCAACAATCAGAGTTGACTGTAGAATATCATAGACACTCACTCACTGAGGACTCTCCTAGTACTCCACAAAGATTATTTGACTTTGTCTATATACATTAGAGATCTGTATTTTCCTCCATTACAAAATAATTCTGTTTTTAAGTAACCAGTCATCTAAATTATGCCAGGCATCTCTAAATAGTTCATATACATAAGTAAATGAAAACAAATTCCCTTTCTTCTTAGTGGTTCCCTGCACTTTTTTTCTGAACTCCATCTCTTAATGACTTATGCTTAGCACTAAAAATTAAAATCTATGTTGGAAATCATTCTCTCTGTCTCCTCAGCCTTCTATTTTTGCCTGTTTCTAACTTTCCTCTCCATTCCTCTCCTCTCCTTTTCTCTATGTTCAACCTCTTATTTTCATTTCTCCCTTCTCTGCTTCATTTGGATATGACCAAGTCTCTTTCATCCTAAGCAACAACAAACACACAACTGTGCTATTCTCTTAACATGACCAATAGGTATTGTTCTATGTTTCTCCATCAGCTAATCTTTAAAAAGTATCTATACTATTTTCTTCCAATTTCTTTTTAGGTTGTTCTATATTCTCTAAAATTTGGCTTTCATCCTCATCACTTGGCCTGAAATTGCTCTCTCCAATATTATCAATGATCTCATACTTGGGAAATTTGATGATTTTTATTAAATTCTTAGGCTCTTTGCAGTCCTAACAGATACCATATGTTTTCTGGGTTTTTATAATAATTCTCTGTCTTGGTTCTCTTCATACCTTTTTTGTACTCTTTGTTAGATCTTCATCAATGTCATATCTATTAACTAAGGATAAAATTTGTTCCCCTTTCTTTTCTCTTTTCTCTTCTAAACTCACTCACTTGGTGAAGTTAGATCTTGTGGATTCAATTATCATCTCTGTGTGGGTGACTCCTAGATTTATATATCCACCCCTTTACTCTTTCTGTCTCTCTCATTCTGTCTCTTTGTTTCTGTCTGTCTCTCTCTTTCTCTGTTTCTTTCTCTCTTGTGAACTCTTACCCAACATCAGCAACTTTTTATTGGCATTCAAACTGTGTGTTTTTTTTCTTCTTTAAAATATAATGGTTCTGTCTGGGAGGAGGTTTCTCGGGGAGGTTTTTTGGAGGCAGCCTTAGTTTCACCCAAATAATCACCCAAATGCAGCCAGTTGTTAAAAGTTCAAACCTTTAATTGTGTCCTTCAGTATAGCCCAGTTGTTTTCTTGGTGACCCATTTCTCTGCTTGGTTGCAAGAGCTCTTACAGCTTTGTCCTTTGCTTCTGTCTCTGCTTTCTTCAGCCTCCAGCCATCACAAAGGTGGAAGATGGAATGAATCTCTCTTGCCTCCGAGAGAGGGCTTGTGGGCTTCCTCCCAGAGTGCTCCTCTCTGATCCCTGGCAATGTTCAGAAGTAACTAACTTGACTGGCTCCCTGAAGCTCTATTTATGCTCCTTCTCCGAGAGTGGGATTGTGGGATACAAGAGTGGGATTGTGGGTTTCCTGCCAGAGTGGTCTCTGGCCCTAAGAGCTTCAAGGGAGGTGTGAATTCACAAAGTTACAAATTTAACTTTGTGAATCTCCCATACTTGTGAACTCCAATGAGTACTTAAATACTTCTTGCTTATATGAGCTCTCTAAAGGTGTGAACACAAGCATTGTTTCTATCAGTTACACTTAATACCTTGTTTCTTCTGGCCCATAACATCTCCTTGTAAGATCAGATCAATCATACTGAACCATGCTAAATTAGATAATTATTGTCTCTATCAACTCTAATGACTTAATACTTTGTAAGGATTCCAACAAAACTGGATGATCTACAGCCTTTTCAAATTCAACAAGTCCAAAGTAGAATTTATTTTTTTCCCCTCTAAACACACCCCTTTTCTGAACTTCCCTGTTTCTTTGAGGATACAATTATTCTTCTAATTATTTAATCTCTCAGTGCTCTAGGCTACTCTGCAAGTCTATAAATTGAGGAAAATGCTTGAGAGTAAACTTTGTTATTGTCTCAAGTTTGTCTGGAGTCAGCATTGGGTCAATACAAATAATTCAGACTCCTTTAGGGCCTGGCATTTCATTATCAGTATGGATTTTTTAAAGAGAGTATGTTAAACTCTTTTTTCCAGATATTAACCAAAGGTGCTTTCTGTTAAATGTATCTCCATTCCTTTGAAATTTCATTAGTCATTCCACCGAATGCATTTGTATTTGGAACAATGATCAGCCATAGAACTGTTGCCTAGTCTAACTCCAAGAGCTAGGTAGCAAAAAGAGAAAACTGATGAAGAGATATCCTGAATCTATCATGTAAGAAAATAGGATAATATAATTTTCATGGATGATGGACCCAACCTTGATCTTATTCTGTGCTCTCTTAAATAAAGAGATAGCAGTGATAGTCAAAAATGTCATAAAGGAAGAGATTTTTCCATCTAATGTAAATTATATCCTTCCTGAAAGAGAGAATTATTATTCCCTATGATGGATAAAGTCTGAAAGATTTTACTGATCAACTAAAGTTTTTTTCACATTAGTCCAAATTCAATTTATGAAACTGTATCAATCTCTCTAAATTGGACTAGGAGTTTTTTGATATATAACCTTTTCTAATATTCAGGGATATCTTTTATTTACAGGAAGTATACTATTTAAGTTATGACTTCAGAGGTTTGTTTTTTAAAGTCTGATATGCAATAATTTTGTTGTTTCCTTTTAGATATCTCATTTACAATTATTATAAGCAATCACTAGGTCTCAGTGGTGCCTTGTCCATGATCTGATTTGAAAAGGATAACCATGATTCAGTCTGATTTTAGGTAGACCTGTAATACCACCTGATATTACAGAATAAAAACTCATTTCTCTGGGCTAATTACCATTTTATTAAAAAACAACAACAACAAAATCAGTGGAGTATAAGAAGGAAGGGTTGAAGTGTAAGGACTTGGGAACATGATACATTCAATGTTCAGTACTTCATATAACATAAATAAATTGAATTTATATTTTCCTATTTCATTTATGATTGAGATTAATTTACTCTAGAGATGGGATATTTTGGTGGCAGAGATAAGTCAACTACTTTTTTTTACAAATATAGATTGGGCATGTTACAATAATAGGTTATCATGGGACACTCTAAATAGAGCATAAATAAGTAGAAAAGGGAAAGGTAGAAAAGAGTGGGGTACAAAAGCAACAAAAGAGAAATGCTTTTCTAGCATCACATTTCAGAAAGGACAAACCTTGATGTTACTTATTATTCAGGCTTACCTTGGGATAAACACTGTAGAAGTACTTGAGCAATTGCTAATCTTATAGAGCATTTTAGGTATTCTTAAATTGGTAAAAGTGAACTAGTGCTTTTTTTTTTTTTTGTTACTTCTAAAATTAATTCTTCTCTTCCTTGGACTTCAATTCCATCTTAATCTTCATCATTCTACACCTTCCTTTTGAAAGATCATTTTCTTTGACAAGGAAGATGATAATAAACAATTATTTATCAATATATTTCCTAATCTAAATATAATAAAACTGATAATTGACCCATCTTTTGATCAGCATTACTAATCAATCATTGATGGTAATATTAAAATGTTCAGACCACAAGCAATGGGTCTGTTTTTTTTTTTTTCCCTCATTCATCTTTTTGCCCCAATCATCACCTTAAAAAAATTCCTCATTTTTTACTACCCAATCTATCTCATTTATTTTTGGAGTTTAATTCCCTTTTTAACCTGATTTTTTGTTCCCTCCCCCCTTGAAAGTCTTAGCTCTTTCTGGACCTTAAGCTTTTCTCACACTCTTCATATAGTTCTGTACAATGATTTCACTTTTGTCCTTAGTTGTATACTCTTCTTTCCATCTTTCCTATCTTTTTGTAATTTGAGATCATGAGAGAACTCCTTTTGCAGCCATATCATCATTTCAGATACATTTCTTCTTCAGTAAGAAGAATCAATATTTCAATTTTTAGAGGTTACATTCTTCTAGAATTATCTTTCTCTTTAGAATATCTAGCTAAGAACTATTTCTTTTTAATTAACTTTTTTTGCTATTTACTTTCCTAGATGTTGTGACATGCTCTCAGAGGGAAAAAAAATCAATTCACCACTGAAAAGAGTAAGCATTGTATTTATTTTTCATCAAATCAGGAGAGATAATCAGTCTTGAAAATTTTGCATAGTTTGTTTCACTTACGCATATATGCATGCTTATCTTGATTTAAGCTCTATTTAGAAATTTACTAAAGACATACTATATAGGCTGCTAATCTTGATAAAGGACATGACTACTGGTGGCCCCTAAATTATGCACATCCCAATTTTCCCAAGGAGGAACAATTTTCTGGTGCATGTATCCCAATGTCAAAACAAACAAATAAACAAAATAAAGTGTCTATGGGCATGAATTCAGATGTTGTCTTGGTTACTGTGGTTTTACACTTGAGGGAACCATGTTTCTGCAATATTTTCTTCCTTATCCTCTCAGATCTGTTCCTTAGAGTGTTTAGGCATCACAATTGACTGAGGGTCTGAATGAATGAGTGAATACATAGATGGATAGATGGGGAAAAAAAGAAGGGGAATTTATTGCTTCCTTACTAGGTGGTAAGTACTAATTGCTGGAAATGGAAGTAGAAAAGAAAAAGATAGTCATTGTTCACAAGAAGTTCACATTCTAATGGGGGAAAGAACACATGAAAATGAAATCAAATGAATTTTGATTTTGAATTTTGAAAAACAAATGAAAATGAAAAAAGAATCATGAAAATGATTTTAGCTATAAGTCAGATTTGAAGACAGTACTTAAGATGTAGCAGTGAAGCAAATGGAAATTAATCTTTAATCCCACTTTTACTGAGAAAACTATACCCATTCCTGATGTTGAAGATTATACTTCCAAGGGTTCTGGTAATGAGAATTTCTTTTCCAGAGATTCAGTAGATATGAAAAATGAAGTATCAGAAACTGTAGCACTTTCAGAAGTAATTGCTAGATCACATCCATAAGGATTTATTTTTTAGAAGATGACTGCTGGAGCTAGACAAGAAACAGGAATGATGGTCTAGCAGGCATTGCTCTTTTCAGGACTTGGGCTCATAGTTCTAAGCTATCTGGGGGTTTGAGGAGAGTTAAAGATGGCTTGATTAACCTAGCACATGCTTCTTCCTATCTTTCCCTCAGGGTGTGTCATCTTCTCTGTGGTGGCAGTTTATTGGAAGTTGGTGGGAATGGCTCATCCCTTCTCCATAGGAATTGTTAATGAATAATGGGTTCAAGATCTGGGCTAGAAGCAAGACCAATAGTCAGAAGTATATTGCTATTCCTTGGACTCTTAAATTTAATGATTCATTAATGGCAATTAATGAACAAAAATGTCTATTGGTAGTCAACAATTGCTTTGGGTGATGGCAGAAATAGTAGGAATGGTAAAGATAATAGATTTAATCTCCATAGATGTTGTTTCTTTCAGTTCTGGCTATGGAGACCAGGATAGAATCAGGGATGGTGGTCTAAGAGGAATATTATTATTATTATTATTAATGATTTCTGTTATTCTTCATTTTAGTACAAGCATTTACTTAGCATCTAGGAAGATTTTCTAGTAAGTCTAGTTCTAAATCTAGTTCTCTTAATGTTTCTTAAGAGTTTTTCTTCCTTCTTTTCCCACCTACTCCAAAGAAGGATATGTTATGGCACTCTGTATTCCCTGAATACTACATCTGTTCTACTGTCTTCATCAATTCTTTTGGATAAGGAATAAACCAAAGCTAGCCATCCTCTAGAGTGGCAGAGAATATATTTTCATTGGATATATATTTTGGTTGCTATACAAATAGAACAGTATTAGGTGAGGAATTGAATTATGATTTTAGTAATATAAGCAATTCTTGGATGAGGAAATACCAACTGATGATGTAGACTCACACTTTCCATTCAACTTTAATTCTTAGACAGTCACTGATAGTAATGAGAGCTTCATTAACTTGCCCAGAATTATACAGAAAAGGTGTTTCGGATGGTGGGACATAGATAAAAACGGAGAATAATATAAATCTTGCTTTTGAGAAACTTTCTCCTTGCTCTCAACTATCCTATCTCTCACCTTGTTAAATTACCAGCAAATATGCTTTACTCTTTTAATCTATTAGAGTCCTCCATCCTGAAACATCTATTAGGAACTTCCTAGGATACTGTCACTACCTTTGTTTAAAGTGCTGTATGCTTAACTTATGGGAGTTATAGAATGTTCTATCTTCCTTGTAATGCATTGTTGACAAGTTGCCAGGGGGTAAGAGGAAAACTTTTTCAACAATCTCCATTGCACTTTTACTTCTAGTAATCGATTCTAATTATTTCTCCAACTGTGACAATTAGTAAATAATTGCAAAGTTCTTTTCGATGCTTTCCTTCTGTGCTATTTGAAATTCTGAAATGCTTTGTTAACTCTGGCAGCTGATGGTAATTTCTCTCCTTTCCTCCCCTAGAAAGGTTTAGTGTTCCCAGAAGCTTATTTAATAGTCATCGCATATTAATGAATTGCATGCAATAAGCAAGACTAATTTTCTAAGAGAAAAATTAAACTACCTCAGTGAACCCCTGAGACAGCAGGCTGGCAGAACATTAGATCTGAAAAGAGAAGAGAGGCTGTGACGGTAAATAAATGTGGATTTACATCCATCCTAATGGAAATAATTAGTTTAACATGGTCACATTTAACTATTCATCACAAAATGGCCATAAATTCACCAGACCTTTTCCTGAGGACTCAAAAAAGGGAAAAAATTTCACCAAATGTCTCATCTTCAAGCCCAGCTGTGCTTGTGAGAGATGTCAAGGTCATATTGTTAACAGTTTTTCACTCTGTTTGTTATTCTCCATACTTTGAGATATCAAGGATCTGTAATTTCAAGTATTAGTGCTCCCTTTCCTCCTATAGATTGTATCCCTACTATAATTTAGTTAACCTTGATGTACTATTGTGTCCTCAAAATCTATCACTTTCCAGTCAGCTTGATTACAAGCCTTTCTAAGATTAGGGAGGTCCTCACATAAAACATATGCGGTTCATCACCCAATCCATACTTGATGCAAATTTAATTGGGAAGAAGGAAGAGAATTAGAACTTATTGAGCACTATTGCCAGGTACTGCACTAAGTACAATCCAATTATATCTCATTTGATTCTCTCAGCAATCCTAAGAGGTAAATGCTATTATTATCCTCATTTTAGAGATAAAAGAAACTGGGACAAACTGAGGTTAAATAACTTGCTCAGATTTGAACTCAAATATCCCTGACATCAGGCCCACAGAGTTCTATATGCTGTTATGCCTCACAGCCTCACAAGTTGTATTCCTTTAGTTTGACTTTCAAGAATGCAGAATGGGTAAATTGTCATAGGCTTTCTGTGGAAACCCCTGCTATATCTCCTCATTCATTCAGGTTGATAGATTATACATTATATTGGAGGATAAATTAAGCCAAAGTTAATGACTGCTAAATCAATTGTTAATTTTGATCATAGGTATGATATAACTATAAGAATCCTACCAGATGAAATTATGAAAGGATTCAGCCATTCTGGAGAGCAATTTTGAAGTATGCTCAAAAAGTTATCAAATTGTACATACCCTTTGATTCAACAATGCTTCTACTGGGCTTATATCCCAAAAAGGTCTTGAAGAAGAGAAAGGGACCTATGTGCAAAAATGTTTGTAGCAGCCCTTTTCATAGTGACAAGAAACTGGAAACTGAATGGAAACTTGTCGATTGGAGAATAGCTCAATAATTTATACTATATAAATATTATGGAATATTATTGTTTCCAAGAAATGATCAGCAAGATGATTTCAGAAAGGCCTGGAGAGACTTACATGAACTGATGCTGAGTAAAATGAGCAGAACCAGGAGACCATTATACACTTCAACAACATAGACTATACAATGATCAGTTCTGATGGAAGTGGCTCTCTTCAACAATGAGGTGATTCAGACCAGTTCCAATGTGTCCTGTGATGAAGAGAGCCATGTACACACAGAGAGCACTGTGGAAACTGAATGTGGTTCACAAAATAGAATTTTCACTTTTTGCTGTTGTGGCTTGCATTTAATTTTCTTTCTCATTTTTTCCTGTTTGATTTGATTTTTCTTGTGCAGCAAGATAATTGTATAAATATGTATGCATTTATTGGATTTAACATATATTTCTACCATATTTAACATATACTGGATTACTTGCCATATAGGGAAGGAGTTGGGGAAAGGGGAGGAAATTATAATGCAAGGTTTGGAAGGGTAAATGTCAAAGAATTATCCATGTATATGTTTTGAAAAAAATCATATCATAATCATTGAGTAATGTCAATAAAGACAGAAAGATACTATTGTGTGTGTCCTATTTTTTTCTTTGTATACTTGTGAACTTTATAAAAGGCTTCATTATACAAAAAAGTCACTTGATAAAGAAATAGACATATATCAGTAAGTACAAGTACAGAATCCTTCCATCTGTTCCATATCATAATTTTCAAGATTCCAGTTAACTCAAGACATTTCAGTGGCCCCCTATTTTTTGCAGACTATGGCCTTGGTCACAATATAAAGTCCTTCACAATCTGGCTCCAGATAGTATATTTCAGATTTATTTTACATCTATTCTAGATTTCTCTATTTCTAACATTCTCTATTTCCAGTTAAATCAGAATACTTATCCTTATGCTATAGAATGTTAATTCTATGTCCTGCTTTGGATAGTCTCCGATGATTTGAATGCAAACTCTCTTCATCTCCACTTTTTATAATTCTTAGCTTCCTTTAAGGTATTACTTAGGTACTACCTCTTGTATAAAACCTTACCTATTTCTGTGATTATTAAAAAAAAAAAAAGTCTGGTAAAGTCCTTCAGGATTTGCCTACTCATTTCATCCATGCAAGAAACTTTCAGTATAGAAACTTTCTACCTCAATTCAAGTATGCAACATATTTGTAACTTGTAATGTTATTGTTTTATTTTATTTTTTCAATAGAACTTAATTTTTCCAAATACATATAAAGATAGTTTTCAGCATTCATTTTTATGTCCCAAATTTTTCTCCCTTTCTCCTTTACCTCTCTTCTCCCCAAGACAGCAAGAAATCTTATATAGGTTAAATATGTGTAATTCTTTTTTTTATTATAGATTTTTATTTACATGTAATATGCATGGGTAATTTTACACCATTGACAATTGACAAACCTTTTGTTCCAATTTTTCCCCTTCTTACCCCCACTCACTCCCCCAGATGGCAGGTTGACCAATACATGTTAAATATGTTAAAGTGTAAATTAAATACAAAATAAGCATATATATCCAAATAGTTATTTTGTACAAAAAGAATTGGACTCTGAAATAGTGTTGTGCAATTCTTTTAAATATATTTCCCTATTTGTTATGTTGTTCAAGAAAAATCTGATCAAAAGAAAAAATCATGAGAAAGAAAAAAAAAACAAACAAGCAAACAGACAACAACAAAAAGGTGAAAACACTTTGTTGGATCAACTTGTAATCTTAATGAACGGCCTTGAAAACTAAAAGGTTAAGTCACTAGCCCATAGTTAACTATTGCCAGTATATATCAGCAGCAAGACTTGAAACCAAGTCTTCCTAATTCCAAGCTTGGCTCTCTAGCTATGCTGCCTATTCATAGAATATTCCCAGGAAAATACCTTAAATATCTTAAAGTCATATCCTTTATTTTACAAAGAAGTAATTGAAATCTAGAAAGATTTGGCTAAGGTCAATACAGTTTAGTATCCTTTCCACCAAACTAGGCTCTATCTCAGGCATTTTTATTGTGTAGAAGGATATTTTTCACTATTTTCTTGGGTTGGTCCTGATAAGAGTCATTTGGGTAAAATCAGTTTTTTGACTTAAATGACCCAGAGAATTATTCTATTCTCAACTTTAGTTTGGAAATAAAAACTCATACCTGCTAAAAAATAACTTAAGCACTCCCTAGAATTAGGTTCTCCAACTCAGTTTTTGTTACACTAATTTTAATGAAGGATTAAGTGGCTGGACCTTAAAATCTATCAAACTTGTCAGCTGTCTTACCTTGGCAACTGCCTTCATCAATCTCTCACAAGTTGACAAGTATCTCCTGTCAGTGCTTCCTGGAGATTTAAAAAGGCATTTGGCATATCTTTCCAGATGTCATCTTCACTGGAGTAATAGCATTCTCATTCTTCATTTCCACTATTATCTCTTTGGTTCAAGTCTGGCCAGGAGGTTTAAAACAAGATTGTATTGTTTAGCTAGTATAGATATTTATATGCTCACTGTATTAGGAAGGTGTTTCTATACTTTCTTCAGTACATATACCTCCCTTTATACTATCCCTACTCTCTTCTCTATTTCCTTATTAAATAGTTGAAATAAAAGTAAGACAGGTGCCTGGATCATGATCACAAACAGATGTTTTTCATGTGATTCATTGTTATATTCATAGTTTGAGGCACTGTGAGGATATCAATTGTAGAAAACACTTTCATGAAAAATCAATCATGCAACCCACAAACCTTAAACACTTAAACGCTATGTGCCAAGCATCTCGTTAAGTATGAGGGAATACAAAGACAAATAATAAATATTGCCTTCAAGAGGCTTATATTTTATAGAGGTAGACAACATGAATATTAATAAGAACATACAAAATATATGGAAAATAAATGCAAAACAAATGTTTAAGAGTAGATCAGGAAAGGCTTCATGCAAAAGGTGGTGCTTGAATTGATTTATCAGGGAAACAGGAAATTAGTAGAAAGAAAGAAGCTTCTTCATCTACAAAATGAGGAGGTTAGACTAGAGGAACAGTTCTCAAAATTAACTAAACTCTTACAAATTGTACACTCTTCATTCATTCAGTTATTATTTTTCTTTTCCTTTTTGTTTTTTTTTTGCAAGGCAAGTTGGATTAAGTGACTTGCCCAGTGTCACATAGCTAGGAAGTTTAAAGTGTCTGACTTAAGATTTGAAAGTCTTTCTAATTTCAAGACTGATGCTCTATCCATAGTAACATCTAGTTGCCTTCCACCATTTACATTTTTAAAAATGATTGGGGATCTCTAATTTTATATTTTAAAAAGTCTTTTTTTTTAAATAAATAAGTCTTTTATTTTCAAAATACATGTTAAGGGTTTCACCTTACAAAAACCTTTTGTTCCAAATTTTTTCCTTTATTCTAGACAGCAAGTAAGCATATATGTTAAACATGTACAATTCTTCTATACATATTTCCACAATTATTATGCTGCACAAAAAAAATCATATGCTGCACAGAAAAAGGAAAAAAATGAGAAAGAAAAAACGCAAGCAAATAACAAAAAATGTGAAAAAAGTATGTTGTGATTCACAATCAGTCCCTATAGCCCTCTTTCTTTATGCAGATGGCTCTCTTCATTACAAGTTTTATAAAACTGGCCTGAATCACTTCATTGTTGAAAAAAAAAAAAAAACAACACATGCATCACAGTTGATCATTGCATAATCTTGTTGTTGCTGTAGATCTGAGAGAAAGACGATCTTTTGTTCTTCAAATTTGCTTATCATTCTATGTCTAAATCATGAACCCATTTCAACCTTATCATGATAGAGTGAGTTAGGTTTTGGTCATG